>NC_061770.1:40889598-41201473 GCF_022458985.1 Mugil cephalus
ATTTACCTGCTCCGTGCCCAAGAAAATAACCCATTGAGTCTTTTTCTTTTCTTTCTTTCTGTCTTTTTTTTTCTTTAAAAAAAAAGTTAAAATATCATTAAAGTTGCAACACAACCTACGAAATGCAGTGTTGCACTTGGGAACTGTTCCAGCTGTGTGACTGAAATGATTTCAAAATGACTTGATTTCACTCATGAGGGTCTTGTGTTTGACAGACGCTGAAAGGCTGTTGCTTCCTAAATGTGACTTGCGTATATATTTAAAGATTAATGTCCGTCTGGCCCTTTGTTAAACTATAAGGGCCGATGAAGAACTTCAACTTGATTTTCACTGGTGGAGGAAGGAATCTCATTCTGAAGGTGAGTGGAGTTTGTAGTTTTTTAGCCACATCTGGTTCCCGATGCCTTTTGCGAGTCCAATGAGTCTGTCAGTAGGAAACCCAGTAAACTAAGATGCTGAATGGAATTAGAATATTTTAACACGCCTTATTTGTGCTTTCATTTTTAAGGTAGCTTCAGATCAAATCATCCCACACCAGTCCAGTCCAGAGGTCCTCGTCCAATATCTTGGAGGTAGGTAAATACTTATTGGTGCAGAAATAAGATCTCAAGCAAGAGGAAAAGTGGTTACACAAAATAACTCAATGAAAACAATAAGCTTGCTTGCTAAACTTACTTTTAAAAACTACTTTCACTTTTAGCAGCTTATCCTTTTTTGTTTTATATATATAAGATTGAGTTTAAAGTGAAATAGTGAGTTAAGTGTGGTGATTATCCTACAGGCCTTAAAAGGCTCTTATCTAACTCTACAAAACAAACCTTGATTTATTCTATAGAGGCGTCGTCTTTTTACTGCAAGGCTCAGATGTATTAAACCCGATAACTGCAATCGTCAGCTCTAACTAAAATGCACTAATGTGCAAGTCTTGTGTTGACCCAGGTCGTTCCTATCTGCTGGAGATAGACTCTGTTCAATGCTGTAGCACACGTCACCATAACCACAGCACAAGGACGTGTACTTTGTGTTCTTATAATCCAGCTCTAAAGGAAACCGGACTGATTTCATTCTGAGCCAGAGAAGTTTGTCCTCAGCCTGGATGACCATGAATCCAGTCTGCTAGTTGATATGAGTCTTTATAAATTTTAACCCTACATGACCTGAGCTTAATAGAAAAGCCTTTCTGAGAGCTTTTCTAAAGAGTGCAAGGATGCAATTAACTTAGGGCTCGAGGAGGCAGACTGAGACGCGTACAGCGATGGAAAGTTCATCTCAACTTTTATTGTGGGTTAGTTTGTTTCATTATCAGGACAGAGAACATGTGTAAAGATGCCTGAACATTCGATGATGCTTCGTTATATCATGAAACAGCAGCCACTGCTGGATTTGTGTTACTACATATCACAGATGATAGTTGATACAGCATTGCACATGAGTAATACTTCCACCATTTATAAAAGGAAGGTTCACGTGTATAAAGAGGATAGTTAAAACTGCTGATTTGTAAATGGAGTACAGCATATCGTCAGCATATGACGAAATAAAATATGTCATGTGAATGTTGGTTTCTTGAAACGTTCCCCAAATTTAAAAGTGGATATCGCTTATAAAATAAAATTAAATCACATTTTTGTGGAGACTGTGATTCAAACTAGAATAAAAAGTATAAAATCTTAAGATTCTGGCTGACTTCAGGCTACACGCCGTCACAAAACATATGGCATAATAAGACACAATACGTAAAGCTGGGACGGGTCAGTGCTGCTGCTGAGACTGCAGTTGCTCCATCTCCACTTCCATCGGCTCCTCCCTGTGCGGCGGCTGAGGGGACGAGGAGCCGGGAGCGGGTTCGGGCTCCGGAGCCAGCCTCGGGTAGAAGGGCCCCACCAGCCAGTTGAGCGGCGTGTTGTTGACCAGGTAATCCATGACGTTGTCCAGGGAATCCTTCATCCTGCCCAGCGTGACCCTGCTGGTGGTGATCACGCTGTCGGGCAGGTCCCCGAACACCTTCGCTTTGCTGAAGCCGTTGTACATCTGCGCGGCCGAGTGGCTGAGGGAGAGCGCCTCCTGCTGGATGTGGTTCGGGAGACCCTGCACGCTGGAGACGATGACCAGGCAGGTGGTCTGGAGCTGCTGGGTGAGGGTGCGGGCCAGGGCCAAGGTGCGGGACTCAATAGCCTGGACGGAGACGAGGAACAGATCTGAATAAGCCTTCGCGTTATGAGCGGGAGGGTGTGTGCTGCGTTATCTGATTCTGTGTCAGTTTTACCTCCGCATCGTGTCCGTTTTCCTGGGTTGACCTGTTGGACTTCCATGCCACCAAGGAGCTCACCTTCTCATTTACCATCTTGTTTGCGCCATTAATGTTCTTTCTGCCGTATTCAATCTGGAAAAAGATCAACATTTCGTCATCACTAACCTCTTTTCAGAATGAATACTTATTCTACGCAGTGGACATTAAACATTAAACCCACCAGGTCGACCGTGGAGTTGAGCTCAGAGATGAACTCCATGCTGCGCTGCTTGCCGTCTTGTATTCCGGCCACGGCTTTGGTGTAGGCTCTCTTTCGGAGCTTGGTGGAGAGGGAGCCGAGGCGGACGTAGTAGCTCGGCTCCTTTTTGTCGACGCCTTTCATGGTCTTCGCCTCCAGCTCTGTGACAAGACGGAGGAACGTATAACAGGCTGTTAAAAATGAGGGCAAACTACACGAAGTGTGACAAATCTGCTAAAAATACATAGGGTTAGCGGTTGGGGTTAGGGTTAGGGTTAGGGTTAGGATAAGGGGCTGAGTGCCACTTTAAAAGTCGCGGCTCATTTTTCTGTGAGCATGTGAGAGCCTTGAAACTTGGGCTACCCCCACTATATCGGCCCCCCCGCATCCACTGGTAGTGGTCCCGTTCCGATTGGAGCATGGGAAGCCTTTGATTTTACAAAGTCACGTGCTCATTTTTGTCCTTAGGTGCTCATTTGTTGAGACTGCGGCTACCCCCCCATTTGTGGCCACGCGGCATCCACTGGTACTTGAACCAACTTTCTAGGACGTTCCCATCAAAAGTTATGAGCAAGTGAAATTTCCCCATAGGAATACATAGGGTTAGCGGTTGGGGTTAGGGTTAGGGTTAGGATAAGGGGCTGAGTGCCACTTTCGCGAGGACGGAGGGAGCTGAGGGCTTGAAATGGGCCTTAATAATGCAGCCATTCACTGGCCATTCTGTGAAAATCGATCCACTCACAATAACCGCCGCGCGACACAGCTCAGACGAAACAATAACTCTTTTAATTGTGGGGAAGAAACAGGCCGTTGATGCAGAATTACTTTCTCTGAAATACTTAATCCGATAAGTCCTGTTTTTCTGGAAACTAGTGCAAGTTGGTGCTCAACAACAAACTCCAGCCGGCTGCTAATGACGCCCTTGATACAAGAAATATGCAGAAAACAAACTCCGCTCACCCAGCTCGTCCTCCGTCAGAGGCAAATACTGCTCCACCAGACTCTCGGACGTGCTCAGGGCCGTGTCCACCCCGCTGCTCACCAGACGCGCCACCCTGCTCTCCAGCACCGTGCTCACGCTGCCGCTGACGACGGCCCTGGTCTTCACCATCCCGTCCTGCACGGCGCCCCGCGTCCTCTCCACGACGCTGGTCAGGGTCTCCGAGACCGTCCCCTTGGCCCCGGACACGGTGCCCGTCACCACGTCTTTGGCGGTGGTTACCACATCCTTGGCGCTGGAAACGATCTGCCGAGAGACGAGCGGAAAATTTGTGAAATGCCTGCGAAGGCGGGACATAGGTCACGGCCCGCGGCTCAGGAGATTACACCACATCCGTGTTGAGCAACTCAAGCCCGTGGATGCGGGACGTACCTGCTCAGAGGGCTGGTGGAGGATCGGCAGGGTTTTCTCAATCTTGTCCAAACCTTTGCATGCCAGGTCGTTGGCGATGGCAACTACAGACAAAAAGAAAGTGAATTAGTGAGTTGACAATGCACGTCCAGGCTGCTAATATAACTAGGTGAAAGATCAAGATGAGTAAGAGTCAGCAGCCTGACCCGTACTTCCTGTTTCAAAGTGAGTGAGTCACGCTGGTGATTGCGTCATGACTGGATTTTTATTTTTGCCTGGTTAAGACTTAAAACTGCACCTAAACTCGGATCTGACGGAAGGAGAGAAAAGTGAAGGGCTCTTCTTACTCTGAGGCTCCAGCTTGTCGATGATGGGCGAGGCGGTGGTGAGGGCCACGGAGGTGATGGTGCGGACCCCTTGCTCCGCGGCCTCGCACACGGTCCTGATGTAAGGGTGGTTGTCCTTGGTGTTGGAGTACACGCTGGACACCAGGCAGTAGGTGGAACTGACCAGAGGGAGGTTGGTCACCCGCTCCACCACGCTCTGGGGGAAAAAAGTTCACAATGTAACCGGCTTCATCAATTATTCCACTAAGCTCAGAATTTCACTCTAATCTTCTCCCGTGGTGCGTTCATGGGTTATTACAAAGCAGTAATAAGGTTACAAGCGTCACAGCAACATTACAGTCTGTTAAATTAAAAATAAAAGCTAAAACTTCATCATATTATTAATAAAAAACAAAACATTTGACTCACCTGATTTGACATGACTTCAGCTGCTGCCATTTCTTCTTAAAAACAATCTATAAACAGAGAAAATACATCGTTTCTGTTCAAGAAAATAAATAATAATAAACTCTATCGAGTTTTTCCAAAACACACACAAACCAAAGTGTACGAGGAGAAGCTTTCACTTCCGTGATACAGTAGTCCGACTTTGTTTGTGTTTTAGCAACAGAGTTAAACCAAATATTCGTAACATGTCGAAATTATGTTGCAGAAACGACTGTTACCCCTTTTAGAATACGAAACTGTAAATAAATGTAACTTACCGATCACTGGGAGAGTTTTCCAAACTGTGGAACTGACTGGACTGATGCTGGATAACTCGACAGCAGCTGTATTTATAGTCTGGAAATATCGCGAGATGTGGCGTGGTGGCCTGACGTCGGCTACAGTGGCGTTTCTGGGACAAAGGTGAAAGGGGTAAAAGTTTAAGTCGGGGAATTCCTCTGTAATCACATGGGGACGCAATGACACGTTTAATTGGTCTGATTTGACATGGTTTCAAAAGATAGCGACATGTTTTGGGGTCAAAACAGAATAGTTAAGATTTTCTTCCCAGAGTGTAATCTTACATGGCTGCTATTATTAAAATAATAGCCTAGTGGTGGTAGTACAGAATCTGAATCACACACACAAAAAATGTATCCTTGCGGGGCAATTAGGAGGTCAAAGAGCTGCACACTAAAAAAGAAAGGGAAGAAATACATGAAATACATGGTATGAGTGGTTGTTACAGAGGTAAGTAGACTATTCATATAAGAGTCAAGATGTATGGTAGTATACATGATAAATATATATATATAAAAATGTAAAATAGCAGATTCAGTACAGCAATAAATAATATGTGAAATAAAATTAAAAAGCCCACCTGCTTGGCTTAGTTTTGTAATTTTTTGTTTGTTTTTTGCACAAATAATTTGTCTACGTTTTATAATCTTACCAATTATATTATATAATTGTATATATATATATATATATTATAACCAATTTTAATTTCCATTCCACACAATACATACAGAATGTCCTTATATTTTTATTTTCCTTTATATATTTTTCAGAGCGCTGTTTATTTTTTGTATACTCTTTCAAATTTGATATTGTGTTTTTTATTGTTTCTGTATATATTATGTCTAATTCCACTCTACTGTGACAAGGACATTTCCCATATGTGGGATAAATAAACAATATCAATACAATACATACAATACAATACAATACAAACAATATAAATAGAATTTATTTATTGTCATTATATAGCGTATATTGAGAATGGGGAGCTTTTCCTTATCAATTCAGGCAAAAAGTATATACAAAATGTCTTAAATATATTACAACAGAATGAGCAGCAAATTTACGATGACATTGTAATATTGCACATGAGGACATTGCGATATAATATTGCACAAAGCATACAACTTATTGTAACCGCTCAGAGTTCAAGGAGGAGAATTGCATTGGGAGCAAAGGTCGCTCTCCTTCGCTGGGTCTTCCGATCCGGGCAGTGGAAGCTGTGACCAGATGGCAGACGCTCCAATGCCAGTAACAGAGCATGCGTTGAGTCATTGAGAATATTCACAATGTCATGCAGGCAGGTTCTTGTCCTGTAGGGGTGATTCATGTTATGTGCAATAGTGCACGAATTTTGCCCAGACCTCAGATAAAGCACATTGTTCAGGATTCACCCAACATTTTTCTCTTTTCACTTCTGTTTGTAGGGGTTGGCAGAATCAGTTTGCTTAAAGTTACCCCCGAATTCTTTAACTAAACTTGGCTACAAATACTTATGTACCTTTATTTAAATAGGGTATTATTTTATGCAGGACACGTTTACTTAACGAAAGTATGAGATAACTTAACCACTTTGTGGTGAATGATTTCAATCCAACCTATTTTGTTTTGGGTCCAGCTTTAAGACAACGATATATCCCCAGAAAACTAACCAATATGTGTTGTGTTGGTTAGGTTTTTGTCTATTTGAGCCAATAATTCTGTCATCAGCAGGTTCAGACTTCAGCGTGCCCTGAAGCTGTTTGGAAGCCATACGGGCCAGCTTGGTTAGCTCATACCCACACCAATGTGCATGGAATATTACATTTAGTGACTTTGATAAAATCATGGATAATGATTGATTATGAAGAACCACATCAAGGCGATGAGACCCTCAAAGCAGACCCCAATGTGCCTCATTTGTGGTAGTAATCAAGGCCTCAACACCAGTTCACATGCCAGCTATGAATGTAGAAACATGCAAAAACATTTGCTGCTTTGTCTGGAAGCCGTGAGATAACTGGAAATAATACACAAGTCTCTATATTAAGACAATGTAATACACATCTGTGAAATGACTTTAACCAGGCATCTTTTTAGTGTCATCATAGGAAAAGAACAGCATGTTGTGACAGTATGACCTGGCTGTTTGGGTGAGGCAATACTACATCACAGAACAAAACATTTTAAATCATCTTATAGTTGTTTGGTTTATCCTACTCTGTGAAAATCAGGATGAGGACAACGCTGAACACAAGAAGTATTCAGTTCATTTCAACTGAATAACCGTTCCCATGTAATTTGCAGGAAACGTTGGGCGACTTCTAAAAATGGACGCAAGACATTTGACCCGGTTAACACCTCACTTAATTCGTTTCTGATTAAAGTAATGGCTTGAATAGCACCATACATCAATGGTGCACCAGCTGACAAACAGATCCGTGGTTGCCAGTAGCTCATTGAAGCCAGATGCGAAGCTCTGATTCTAATTTGAGACCTTTTTTCCTACTCGTCAGGGCTTTTTCTACGTCTGCATGTGTTATTAAAAATGTGAATTAAGTGTTAATGCGGTTTCTTTGGACGCCACGCACTTGGAGCCCAGATGAGGAAGCCGGGGCTTAGTTCAGATTCTGCAGTTGGCTAACACACCGGGACGCTGGATTATATGGATGAACCCGCTGGGGCCCATTTATCAGCCTTATTGTAACTCAAATCAACACCACATGAAAACGCTGGCCGCAGTAAATCACAGACACTAAGATCCAGGAGGAAAGGTTTTTAACTCTTAGGAAACAATGTGGTGGACAGTCTGCTGAATACATACATAACGGCAGCCTACTTCCACATCCTGTACACATAAACTCCACATACCACGTTGTACTGGACATTGCTCAGATCCCATTTTATTGTACACGTCATGTACTGTTTATTGCCCCTGTTCACCATTCACATCATTTTATGGCAATCAAAGTGCAACCACTTGATCAAGAATCGAGAGTCACTAGGATGATATGACGTACTCTATCTTATTCGTAGTAGGACTCTGACGTGTAATGCTTGGCTCAATGTCTTCTGTGTAATCAAGTCATCTGAAACATGCCACAGGCTTAATGAAGGTACTTTGTATTTTTAGGATCAGGTGAATGCAATGCTGCCCTGAATGTTTTGAAATCACCACTTCCAGTGAAAGAATTTATAATTTATCATAAAAAGCCTCAAATTGTACCCTCTTTTTTCAACAAGTTAACGTAAGTTATACTCGTCCCCAGAGTTATAGCTCAAATCATTAACTCTGGCTTGTCTTGTGTTCACCCCTGTTCCAAACAAGCGGTTACAGTGTCTGTAGCTTTAAATGCAAATGAGCAAATGAGCCTCTTTCCATATAAGGCTATGCTTTTGTAGTAAGTGTCTGGACCAGACCACATCGCTCAGACCAAAACTTGGAAGTGCAAAACACAGCAGGTCATCAAGTGGCCACTTGAGGATCCAAAAGGGAGCAAGTCCCCATAGACCCCCATTGTTAAAAAGCCCAACTTTACAGCATTATTAAACATGTTTACAGCCTGGTGCAAAAAACGATCTTGGTCTCAATAGTTTATTTCACTATTCATGACAACTGTACGGGGGGTGGGGGTGGGGGGCAAACTTTTTTATAACTCATTTGTTTATTTTTTATTAAGGTTTAAACATCTGCATAATTAAGGGCGTTCCCATTTTGAGTGATCGGTGGTAGCTTGAGCAAACAGGCAGCGGAGAGTTGGGTGGGCGGGTCTCAAAGTAGCTCCGCCTCAGCACGACTCCCGCGTATATATTTGAAGTATCCGAGTGTGGGCGGAGTAAAGCTCATCCAACATGGCGACCGCAGACTCCGCCCACTTTGGGCTTCATTTTCGAGATTCAGAATCTAACGGGTGACATCACGAGGAGTTTGTCCGTAGTATATACAGTCAATAGGCTCAACCAAGAAAGCTGCACTTGAACACAAGGTAAAGACTTGAGTCAAAGATACACATCTGTGTGAAAGGAGAGTTTGTATATGTCATTCTGAAGGGAAAACTGGAAGAGCTACTATCAGCTGACAGGCTAGGAAGCTAAAAAAAGAGCTACAAACTGTAGCTGTCCTCTCCTTAATCTGGCTAGTCAGTTTGTCTGCAGTGTTGTTATGCATGTCATTAAAATATTATTTTGTGTTGGAAGGTACAGATGAGATGAAGGTGGAAAACGAGGTGTGCGTACCCTCTTGACCTCGCTGTTTGCTTACCTTTGTCTCATCGCTCCTTTCGGTTGCCAAGCAGTCAACACGGAACCAGCGAGAACCAGTGCAGGACCCGTTGCCAAAACTTGGTCCACAGATGTCCAGACACAAACAAATGAGCGACTGTCTGCTTGGTGTGTCACAGCCCTTAACAAGTCTGAACCAGAATCTGGCTGTAAACAAGCTAAGACTCCTGCAGAAGTTGCATCACCAGGATGCAACAACACATATCTCTCAGCTGAGTACTCGATGGCTGTTGCTATGGCAGGTGGCTAACATTAACTTTAGCTTTCTCTGCTTTCCATTACTGGGAGCAGCTGGAGGCGAGCGCGTATTCCCCTATGTGTCGTAAAGGGCCGCAAACCTGGAGGGTTGTTCAGAGAGACTCTTTTAGACCAATGGAGACGGGAAAAGGAGAAAGGAGATGTTCTTTCCTCACATTTTATGGGCCTCTAGATGCAGTTGGAACATGTGTGTCAAATCAGTTAAAATGTGGATTTTGCCTAATGGGCGCCCTTTAAACGTGTTACAGTTGGCCTGGCTTCAGAACACAGTTTGGGATCATTTTGTGTAACCATTAAAAAAAAAAAAAAAAAAAAAAAACCCAACCAAGCTCATTCAGAAATAGGTGGGTTATGGTTCATACGCTGAGATCAGAAACGTATTTATTTCTAGTTCTAGACAGTTGAGTTTGATAGCTGCTAATGAAGCTACTAACAAAAAAAACAGACCAATAAAAGGCATGTAGTAAATTCCTTTCACTTTAGATGTGTTTTTGTCACAGCTTAGTGGAGTTATACAAACAGTCTGATCTCCCACCTTGTGTAAATACCATTCAAAATGACATGATCGTCTCGGTCATTGCGGTTCACTGTCCTAACGTGACCTGCTCAAAATCGTCCGATGATCTTGCTATCTACCGTATGAAGGGAAAAGTTCAAACACTTCTTAACTACTCGGGAAAGATTATTTCACAATAGGAGTGAAACATGTGGGAAATAATTCATCACACATGCCGGTGCATGTGTTTTTACTTGGGGAATGTCACTGTCCAAGATGCAAGATGCAAATTGACTGCGAATGAAGTGAAGCTGGAAATGAGCAAAAAGGACACAAGTTCCACTGAAAAATACCAAAGACTGAAGACTGTGACTGAGCTTCATGAACGTAACTGAGTAGTACTCCCCAGAGATAATAAGGTCATGGTCAGTGGGGAAATATAAGTGAGTGGAAGATAATTCAATCATGGGTTTAATTTAACACAAAATACATGCGTGAAATGATCATTTATTTACGAGTCACTTTAGTTCTTGAGTTCTAAATTTAATCCACTAGATGGCGCCAATGTAGATAAAGTTCATACTCGTCCAAAGCAGCGTTTCTCTTCCTTGCTCATCTGCTGCATCTTGTAAGAGTCCATTTTTAGTCAGTGGTCAGTGTAGTTACGCATACACCGATCAGGCATAACATTATGACCACCTTCCTAATATTGTGTAGGTTTCCCTTGTGCCTCCAAAACACGTGGGAATCAGCTGGGACCCTGCATGTTGCATTGCATCCCACAGATACTTGATCACTTTGGGATCTGGTGAATTTGGAGGCCAGATGAAGACCTTGTGCTGTTCTTAATGTTTCTTTGAGTTGCATCCTTAGTGTTATTGCTATTGGCCAGGTGAATCTGGTCTGGTCTCGGTGGGTGGTACGTTAAATAACATTCACACAAATGAACGCCAGGTCCAGACGTTTCCCAGCATAATGTTGCATTAATATTCCCTTCTCCTGGTATTAATTGTGGCTGATCGGTGTATATGGAATGCAGTGTGTTAATTCTGTGGTACATAACTCCAGAATGATTATGTCTAAAAACAAAACAAAAAAACAACACAAACAAAACGATAAAACAACTCATTTACTTTGCTGGCATGACAAGAAACACTATTAGAACAGAGCTAAACATCTAAAACTAATGATCGTATCCAAGTCTTCTGCTACCCTCATTCTGCGGACAGATTAAAAGAAAGATCCCTCATGGAAGCTGTGCCCACCTGTTCCCCGATGGGCTCTGCTGGCGCGCAGCTGGCAGTGACGGGGAGCGGTGATCTTTCTATTGTGCCCTCTGCGACAGGTAGAGATGTGGGCAGCGCGCCAAGGAGCTCCCGGCTGGGTATCGGATACCTGTGGGCTACTGGGAAAGTGTTACACCCCCGGATCACACACTGTCAAAGGCGCTGCGTGAAAAAAAAAAAAAAAAAAAGAGCTCGGAGACGGGAAGAGAGGAAGACAGCGGGTGAGTGGCCGTCCTTTCATGCTCTTTATATCGCGGGGGAAAAGGGGGCAGAGATGCGGCTTTAGAGCGCAGGAGAAAGAGAGTGACATGTCTTTGGTGCTGAGGTATGCTTTGGTGAACTCTACACTCGAACGGGGTGAAAATGTAAACACATCTGCTGCCTCAGTGCCAGTAGGTGGGTGCAGCTGTCCATCAGACTTTTAACAGGGGACCTGTGGAGTCATTTAATTCACTGGATGAGACCGAGAGTGTCATGAATGAGTTTTTAAACAAACACCTCAGTGCGTCTGTGGTCATTCCATGAGCTAAATGTAAGTTAAATATTAATATTCAGTGTCTCTAAATATATTTCGAATGAGAGCAAAACACGCAGGACAATTAGCAAACTTTAAAAACTACTAATTTGGCCATTAGGTGGCAGCAGAAACAACATGTAAACACATCATGGACATGTTAAACCTTTTTATTATTATTATTATTTAACTTTAATGCCCATTAACACGCAATCACAAAAGAAAACAAATACAAAAAAGCTTCTTGAGATAGAACTGTTTAAATGTAGATCCGGTTATTCTTGCAATCATCAACAAAACATGTAATATACAGTATAACATTGTTCTGTGGTAAACAGGTGATCAGGAAACACGTCTAATAAAAGTAACAGGGAGTCCATGAGTGCATTTTTTATTGTTTTGACGTTTTTCCAAAATACATTTGTATTTTTGGGCAGTCCGGACATGTTAAACAAATGAAAGTTAACAAACACTCCACATATCCAGACATGCAGTATCATTAACAATAGTTAGGAGTACGTTTCTGGCCAGTTACTGATGAATGTGGCATTTCGTGATATTCGGTTTATCCAATTTTTTAATATCGGGTTCATTATTTACACCCTTGTTTTTGAACGTTCATTTCATTTATATGGTTAATGAGCTGCGGCTCCGTTTCTCTGTTTAAAATCACAGTTTCCTGTTACCGTTGCATAATGGCAGCAGAATCCTACCGAACACATAACAAAACAGAGCCGCTGTCGTCAAGAGAAGCCTGGCTGTCATTTTGATCAAGGACGGGTGGATTAAATATCGGCTGCCGGAGTCAATTCGCGCTGGAATTTCAACATCTGGGACCAAAAATAGCTAAAAGGGCTTTTGTAGCCGCCCTGCCGCTAAATTTAACTTTATTATTATTCTTCCCGGCGTCGAGCCTGTCCATGGAGCAGGGGCGCACAGAAATGAATTACACCTTAATAAAGATGATGCTTGCCCTCTTGAAATAACCATTACTCAAGCTTTCAATAAACAGCGGATCTGCGCGGACGATATGTGCTCAGGATTACAACAACAATATGAACATAAGAGTCTTATTAAGCAGGGCTCTGTGCACCTGTCAGATGTAATCCTCAAATAATGACTCCGGCTCATTAGCTAAGACATCCAAGTTAACCCTCTCCGTTTCCCACTGTGAGGCTCAAGTTAAATAACGAGTCGACACTGTACATGGTTAAAAGTGTGAGAAAGGGTCAGTATTCGTCCCGCTCCCGCTTTGAAAACGAGATCCTCTGCATTCCTGCGGCCGCCACACCCTGACCCCACTTCCACCTTAATGATTATTTTCAGTAATGATTTTCTCAGAAAGGGAAAGATGAAGGCTCGCGTTGCTTTCGCCGGAGGGACGCTGTGCCGGCGGTTGGCCTGCGAGGGACGGATATAATTGAGGAGCCCGGTCAACGAGCGCATAGTTGTGAGCGTGACAGATGGCAGGTCAGACAATGACCACAGAAGCCCTCCGACACCGTCCCACATGACCCCGCCATGTTTCAACAGTATCCCATCACGGAGCATTTTCACAGAGCCGTGCTGGGATTAGCAGGCCGGCTGTTTGTGCTGGCAAACGGGCAGCGATTCACAGCTATATTTTCTCCCGGTGCTGTTGCTGACAACCACAGCGAGACCTGGTAATTATAATATAATTGAGAATGATCTGAAACCAAATGTCCGAGCTCCGCCGTCCGGGCCAGTGTTTACAGAAAACAGCTGCTTAAAGAGGCACTTAGAAGGAATTAGAATAACATTTTTTATGTCCCAGCGTGTGAGTGCGTCTCTTGTCTATGTGCAAGTGTGCATACATGCGTGGGTTGACCATTTGGGCACCTACACAGACAATCTCTTTGTTTTGGAAGTGTTCGCTTAAGTCTTCGGGGGCAGACAGGAGCCAAGAACAACGTGGGAAATAGGCCCTTACTTCATTTCTGCTTTCTCTCCGGGCTTTTCCTCCGCAGCCTCTCCGTCAGACGGACAGTCAGCTGGCGTCCAAAACAGTACCTGAGGCGTGCAGGAGTTTGAAGAAAACCCGGGGAACGAGGCTCAGACAGGTCGTAATGGGAACCGAGTGGCAGCTGACGCGCCGGGGCCAAGCTGTCTGTCATTCCCCTCTTTCTTTCTCTGTCTTTCTTCTTGCTGTCAATAGAAGACATGCACCCAAATCCAGCCTCTGCGCAGGTGGTCTAAATGAGCAGCCAGGGGTCTGCAGCGCACTACACGACGCTTAAAGTTGTTGCAACCACGCTGGCAGTTAGCAGCGTTCACTGTGAGGTCTGGGCCTGCGGTGCTCGAGTCCCGTACGACCCTCAGTATTTTCCGTCTACATTCAGCATGTACGTTTTTTTTTTTTTTTTTTTTTCCCTGTGTTCCAGGAAATAAAAATAGATGAGTCACGGGAATTGCGATGTTCTGACACAATATCGAGCACACGTGTTTGCTGGCGTACCCTGAAAGCCCACTGGTTCACCTGCCTAATTATATTTCTAACTATTGTCTCACTAATGCGATTTATACGTTACGAGACCAAAGCGTGTAATCAGGAAGGAAACAAACACTGAAAGCAGCTGCTACGTGTTTTATTAGAGTGTAGTTATAATAAAATGTACAAAAATATATTATTACATCTTTTTATTGGCACTCACTGGCATTGGTTTGGCACAGCCCATGTGCTTCCTATTAACTTTTGGAGTTTCTGGAGTCAAGTGATTTGGTGTGGGTCAGCTTCCCCGCAATCACTTCATTTTATTAAATTATAAATGTGCTTGCTGGAAGTATTATACAGATAGTACAGAGTGACTGTCGATGCAGATGACACCTAAGCACGAAGCTACAACCGGTAAGAGGAACCCACCTGTCACTCAAACAGGCCTCAACCTTAATTATGCACAACTTTAACACCTTATATCATTTGAACAGGTGAGTTTTATATAAATTCACTCTGTAGAGTTGCTATGATTAGGGATATTAGCTGTAAAGACAAAAACTGTTTTATTTACCAGGCTGTGTGAACATGTTTGTTTCTTGCTGTAAAGCAGGGATCTTCAACTATTATTATTATTAGTAGTAGTATCATTTTGCATTCAATATTAAGCTATTAAAATAATACACAGATTTAAATATTCATTATGTACATGAGGCTTAGATTGACAGGTCTAGTGTGGCTCTCTTTATGAAACTGCGCTGTTGAGACAGCTCCTGTATCAATGAATGAATGAGGCGTTGACTGAAAGACAACGTCTTCTGCCTCCATTTATCCCTTTAATAAAATATGTTGTGATTATGCTAATGTGTTTTTTAAAAAATGTAAATTTGTGGGGAAAAGTAAAATAAGTAAAAAAATGTCTAATCAACCAAAGATTTTGCAACCCTCCTGCAGTACCTCTGTGGACCCCCTAGGGGTCGCGGACCCCCTGTTGAAGACCATTGCTGCAAAGTTTTTTAATGTTGACTCACCTAGCCAGCTTCAGTGCTTCGTTTACAATCCTCTGTGCTCTCCTGTTAAAATAGCCGTCTTGTGGCCATACGTGACTGATTGGTATTGTTGCACGAGTAGATGAGGCGATTCTAGTTTATATACACCGATCGGCCACAACAGTAAAACCACTGACAGGAGAAGTGAATAACATTCACCGTCTTATGACATTTTAATGTTCTGCTGGGAAACGTTTGGACCTGGCATTCGTGTGGATGTTTCTTGGACATGCACCACCCACCTAGACCAGACCAGGCACCCCCCCGCCCCACGGCAATGACGCTCCTCGATGGCAGCAGACGTCACCCAGCAGCAGGCACAAAACGGATTTAGAAACAACTCGAAAAACAGCACAACTTGTTGACCTGGTCTCCAAATCGCCCCTCACTCTGTAGTACCCACAGGACACCATCAAAAAGTACGTGACCATTCTCAGATGAGTCACAACTGTTTTGGAGTCACAAGGGAGACCTGCACAATACTAGGAAGGTGGTCATAATGTTATACCTGATCGGTGTGTTATGTAGGTTCAATTAAAAAGATTCAAAATGCTACAGAATTATAAACTTTTCTCTACGTTCTGCTACTGTATCAGTTTTAGGCTTTAAAATGAAACAAGCTAAGACATAAAGGTGAAGGAAAAGGTCAAAAAGTCCATCTCTTCTGTTCCCTACATGACACTATTCAGTTCCCCAGTTCCTGCCAGCAACCAGCCTGTGGTAGATTTACTGAAACAATAGACACTCATCTGAACAGAAGAGTGTATTTTTCCGCTGCGCTCCCTCTCTCTCTCTCTCTCTCTCTCTCTTTTTAAATAGCTACTTGATTATTGTTGATGCTCTGCAATATCTATGGAAAATCTGAGGCATCAGATACTGTATCACGGGTTAATGTTGTCACAAGGCGACTGGATTTGTATATCACGGCGCCTCAGCTTTGTTGAATTAGATCCAAAGTTATTTAAGAGCATTTATGAATATTCATCCAGCTGCGTATCTGGCTTAAGCCGAAGTTTCTGTGTAATTAGACGCTTCCCTGAAGAGAAAGAAGGGGAAAAAAAAAAAAAACATGCCCTCAAGTTCTCAGACGAGCCGACTGATCATTGGCAGTGGGGTGAGGATTGTTGTTCTCAGTCTGTCTGCATTTCTTACTGGTGGTTAGTGGCAGGGTGCCCTCAGACGGAGCGCAGTTGATAGGACATGCCCGATGGAAGCCGAAGCCTGCAGCTGAAACCGATCTGGATCAGACAGACAGACAGACAGACAGACAGGTCACTGTACCCTTAGCAAGCCTGGCATTCCCGGGGACACTGAGGCCCAGCAGTGGCAGGAACTTTGGTTTCCTTTGGAGTCTCAAGCACGAGCAGACACACGCACAAACACACACACGCGGATAGCCTGCCAAATTCCACAGAGCCATAAAGGCAATCAGGACAGATGAGAAACCAAGTGGCGTTAAACTGCTTGCAGAGGGACTGGAAGCAGCCACGAGGTGCGGCGACACACACACACACACACGAGTTTGCGCGTTGCAGTGGAAGATGTTTCCTTGGCTGAGGAGATTCGTACCGCTCTCACACGCCGCAGTGCGGTTAGCTTTGCGCAAAGATGGCAAACAGCGCCGCTAAACCTCGCGGTGCGCGCGCTGCTTTAAAAGGCTGAGAAAGACTTCCCATCATGTTCATTAAAGTTGTTTACGGGCTTCCCGGAGCCATTTCTTTAATCACGAAGTTTAAAATGAAGGGATTTTTAGAAAAATCGGCCCACTCAAAGATCCGCTAGCTGCCTCTTTAATGCAAAAACAAGCAGCATCTTGTGTCCCGTGAAGGGCATTTTCTCTCCCTCGTATCTGGCAAATTCCTGCCCTCTCTTTGAACACATGTGACAAGCAGCTCTTTGACTCTGAGGCCAAATATCACTGATCAAACAGCTATGTTTGGTGTCGGCTAAAGGGGGACAACTAGGTTACTCATATTGGAGGTGGGGGGGGGGCCCGCTGACCTGCTCCGAGTATGTTTAGCTAGGAAGCCAACACATGTACTGTACATACCATGGTCCTATTTTGCACTTGTAAAGTCATGCTTGTGCGCCCGTGTGTTCTCCCGCAGAGCCTCCGAAAAAGGGGCCTGGAAAGGACTGCCGCCGGAGCATCCAGCCCGTCGTTGCATTCAAACAAAAGATCTCCCCTAAAAGACTGTCATTAGCCGCATGCCCCGGCCTCTTATTTGTCCTCCCACACAGAAAAATCCCGTAAGATCTGTTGAGCAAACAACTGACAGATGCTATTTAAGCTCTCCGAGTCCCTAAAAATACATTCGCGCCCGGGGCAGTGGTTTTGCAACAGCGCTGATGGGAGCTGCGAGCGAGTGATCCCTGCCTGAGCGCGTCCATCAATAAGAGCAACAGCGCTTGTAACACGAGGACCCGGCTTAGCCGCTGCACCGGCGGCCCGAGCAAATGTAAACTATTCGCGTCTCGGAGCGTTATCCGCCGCTCGCTCGGGGCTTTGCCGGGCGTCTGCGCTGCTCTCCGGGCGAAGTTCAACCCGAAAGGCCCGCGGAGCGTTTCCCGCCTTCGAAGGTGCTGGACTTTTCACGACGAGGGCAAGTGTAAGCTCTGACGGTGTTAATTGTACCCTGAAGTGGAAAAAGAAACCCCCCCCACCTCAGTCTCCAGGTAAAGATCCCTCCTCTCTCTTTCCCTCCCGTGGAAATAAACATTTACATTCTTGCGCTCTGTGTGTTAATAGAGATTAAGCTGAATTCAAGCCCTCGTGTCAAGCAGCAATTCAGGTGGCTCATACCGTGCATACCTGTGCCGTTTCTTGCCTCTCAAAGGGCATCCCCTTCGCAGGTCTTTTGAGCTCGGCTGAGGACGGATGACATTTTCTAGGAACGTTGTTATTACGGTGACCCTGGACAGCTTCAAAAACGACAAGCAGCTCTTAATGCCCTACCACTGTGGGCCAGGCTTCAAAGAACCTAATGTCTCTCGGTTTAATGAAGGCATGTGATCAAACGGAAGAGGAGTTGCCGGCCTCAGCCATCAATTCTAAGACTAAATTCCTTCCTCGCCGAACTGGAACGTATTGTGGCCCCCTTTGAGTTATGACGTTGTCAAATAATCACATTAACACCCCAAAGAAAGCGAAGTTGCGGCGATCAGTGTGAGATATAGGGCCACTATCTGACCTTGATTTGGACAAACATTTTTTGGAGTTCAAGCGCACAAGCACAAGAGGCCCCACTCGCCAACTGAGCGGTTATTATCGGAGCTGGGGAGGAATGCCATGGGTCTCATCAAGGTAAATCAGAAACAACAGCGGACTTCAATCATATGCCAGCAAAGGCCAAGAGTATGAATTCCATCCAGTTGATCTCAGTTCATAAGCAGTCAGAGCCGGATTCAGATAAAACTCCTCTTGACCTTAAATGGCACACGGCTGGCAGCGCTGGGCGTCTAACTTGAAAGCCCTAATGCATTTCATACTTGTGACTAAATCTAAAGCTGCGAAAAGTAGGCACAATCCTCGACTGGTGCGCGGCCGACAGCACATGGCCCGCGTTCCAGCCCGAGCCCTTGAACCTGTCGTCCACATGATGTCGGGAGGGAAACTGACCCGTTTCTTCGGCTGTTTTACCTTCAGGATTAGTCTCTTAAATAACTGTAGCAAAGGGCATGTGGGAGTTCTATTGCAGTGAACCGAGCACGAGTCTAAATTATCGTGTCTTTTCTTTATGGACTCTTTGAGAGATGCACCTAAACTGAGGCAAACCAAATGAGCCCGGGTGAGGGTTACTGCTCCCGTCACCGTTTGTACGTTTAAAGCCATGTTGAAAAGCTTTGTTACAACATTACTAAGAGGAAAATGAAAGGACACATCAATAATTAGACAGCATTTGTCTCAGTGGCTAAATAAACGCTCCATTTCTTCCAACATTTTTCTCCAGTTTCTTTAAGGAGTCGAACAGAACAGGCAGTGGTGATCCTGGGTTCTGGGTTTGCACCAGGCAAAGACGTAAATGTGTTATCACCCGGAGATGTGCTTCGTTGGGCTACCTACCACGCACCGTAGGATCTTTTCAAACAAATACTTGTTTGCCCATCCAGAGAGTCCCTAGTCTATTTTTCCCCTCAGGTAATTACCAAAGACAGACAAATGTGAATGTTATGTGAATGCTAAAGCTTTTTGTGATTATTTTGGTCACATTTTTCCCCCCAAAAAGTCTGAATAAAGGTCAAGAGTCCATTATCAGCCGTATTCTCCGCAAATCTGTATGGTTTGTGATCGCTATTTAGAACAAAACAAAACATCCATTTGGGAGCACAGGTAAAGAGGTACAAGTGACCCCCCTTCGTTGAGAATGAAAGTCAACTCATCAATCTCAGCTCCGCAGCACATCGGCGCGTAACGATCCGGGGAGCGTGTTTCTTTAAGAATGCAAGGTGGGTGAGACCCTTTTCCTGACGCACGCCTGGTATGCAAACATAAATTTAGCAGCAACGTGTTTGCCGGGGAAGCAAAATATCTGGAAGCCACGGAGGAGTGTCATGTCGTCTCCGTCCTGCCTTGGCTGACTTTTAGCTTTTCCTCTCTCTGGAAACTGGAGCCGAAGCGCGGCGCGGCGCGAGGAGAGCTGAGCGGAGCGGAGTGGAGCGGAGCGGACCCTCTTTCTGAGTCCTCCTGAGTGACTGGGAAAGGCTTGGACAGAGAACGGGGCAACCACAGTGGTCTCTCAGCAGCCTGAAATTGCATTGAATGCGTTTGCGTCCGAGATGACTGGAAGTGGTTCGTTGGCAACCGGGCTCCTTCTCCTCGCCGTCTGCGCGGAGGTAAGCGGCTGCGGTTTCCTTTTCTCTTTTATGCGATTATGTCATTTTTACGCACGGGAGTCAGGCGCGTCGCTTCAGTGTAGCGCGCTTATGTATGTATTTATTTTTTTATTTATCAAAGAAAATAAACACCTGTTGCCTTTAGTTTGGCGTGCACCGTGTCTCTAAAGGAGAAATTCAACTCTACGTGTGATATGGTTTTTGTAAAAGTTAAACTTTTATTTAGTTTATTTCTAATTTAGCTGATTTATTTCTCATATGTGATGATTTTCTCCTGAGTCAGGTGCCTCACAGCCCCCCGCCCCTCCATTTCAAATTTAAAATAAATATTCCAGACAAATTTATTTGCTTATTATATATTTGTTTTCCTTTTTACGTAATGACTTCAGTAGTCTCCATCACCCTCTGGTGATGCTGCTCTGGATGAGACAAAATATTTCCTCACACAGGTAATCCAAAAAAAAAAAAAAGAAAAAGAGGAGGGATTATTGTCATATATAATGAGATTGGCCGTGAAGCCTACAAGTAAAGTAAACTTAAAAGTAAAGCAAATGCTTAAACTCACAGGCCCCAACACAACCCGAAAGGTTCACAGTTTATCAGCGCTGCATTGAACAAACTTCTTAAATCACCGCACTCAGCTGACGTCCCAGAAATATGCTTACGCGTTATCTCCTGAAGGGCTCTTCATCAATCCCCGCGAGCCCGAGTTGTGTAAAAGCTGATTCATGCTGCATGACGACAGGGGCGAGCAGGAGCTGAGCAAGAGTTTCGAGTGGAACACAAAGCAGTTGTCTGGTGGTGCGCAGACAGATTTTTTTTTTTTTTTTTAGGGCTCGAACAGAGGGGCGGACTGCTTCTGTCAGCGTGCGTAAATGACCACGACAGGTGCTAATAGCACTTCAAGGTGATTTGGGCTTTAGGCACCCTGGCTGCTACATTGAGCACGTCCACACTGTAATCAGGCAACGGCGGTGACAGAGAAGCGCTGGAGGCTTTGCAACTCTTTCCAGGCCGGTGTCCAGTGCTCGCCTGATGATGTTACGGTTTAAATATTAGAATAAAACAAGTGAAATCTGCTTTGCATGGGTATAAACATCGGCGTCGAGGCTGAAATTGACCTTAAAATCTGAACAAATGAACTGATTCTTGCTCAGTAATAACAGTTTGAACGATTCACATCATCGTGCCTTGTGTTTAGAAGATTGTGTGAGCAGGGGTATGTGTTTAAACTCTTTAAATAAACAGACACTTGGCTGAAATGACCGCGCTCTGCTTGATGAGCTGTTCATTTTAGCATCCAAAAGGTCTGATGTGACACATCCTCAAACTGACTTCTGTGTTACAACAACTGTTGTGTGATTTGATTATTCTGTGTCTCTGTAAAATAGCGCGGCTGAAAAACGACTCTGGGGTTTCTTTTTTTTTTTTTTTTGCTCGAGTGTTCAGCAGATGACAGACTTTCCCATCTGTGCAAGGTGTGAGCGTGCAGCATGAGTCAGCGCTGGACATTTATCTGTTCACGCACACCGGCGGCGACCCAGTGCTTCCCACCAGGGGGGCCAGGGATCAACAAGTGCTGCCTGTTAAGGCTCTCCGCTGTGCAGTGGCCTTTCTTCTTTTCATCTGCGCTCTCGGGTCAGAGCCTCTACGTTACATTTTGGCCAAAAGAATGAGACTCTATATTTGCGTGTGTGAGGCTGCTGGAGGTGGTGCCGGTGTGATTTGTGTGCGCGGGGGCCAAATGGCCTGTGGCTCCAGCCCTAAATGGAATAGACCTTCCTTTGTGGGTGACATAATGACATGCCTCGAGTGATTCTTGGAGGGTCTTGTTGATCTCGCTTTATCCCCCTGGTTTGTGCAGAAAAGTGGAGCCTTCCACAAACGCTTTTTTTTTTTTTTCTCCCTCACCCAGGCATTTCTCTGAGCACCAAGTTAGTGCCTGTAAATAGTGATTTGGAATTTGCGAGGGCTACGGAGCAAAGCAAATCCTTCGTGTACGGTACGTCCTCGACACTGGTCTCTCTGTGTCTCTAATTGCGTTTCTAAAGAGGTAGTTTGACCAAATCTGAGCAGGTAGGTTTGGTCTGAACGTCCCATCGTCCTAGTAGGATACTGGGCTCTTTTTTGATAAAAATAAAGACACGCCAAACTTACATCAAAGAACTCCTGGCAGTGAAGTCAGGCTGTAACTTTGCCTCATGCCGCTTGTGTCTGGACCAAAAAGTTGCACTTGAACACACTGCAAAGTCCACAGCCAACTGCCAGCTGGCACATACCTGGTGTGCCAGAGTGAGAGGAAAATACTGTCAATACCAGCGTAGTGGCAGTAGTCTGTGTTTGTCATTTAAAAAGGGGGAAACCAGAAGAGCCAGCTATGAAGCCAGGAAGAGCTGAAAAGCCACAAAGCGGCGTCCATTTAGCGCCGACGCCAACGGTGACGGCCGACCTTTTGGCTTGGTGCACAATGGGCTATTAAGATATGTAATGCATCCACAGAGATTGTCAAAGATTTAGAAATGTTTGATCATCGGTGGTTAATGTAAACTAGTATCATAGTAAAGATCATTTACACAAGCAGGAAGAAGAAATCGCCTGCGATCACACAACGGTGCAGGGAGCCGTGTTCAATGTAAATCATTTGAAAGCATTTGCTAGCGTAGCCGACGTTGGTGGTTTGGTCCACTCCGCCTCTAAATGCTTAAGTGTCCTCGGGATTGACACTGCTCCCAGTAAGCAGGCCAGGGCTACCGCAATTCGTGTGTGCAAAACATTTCTCAAACGCAGACCATTTGTCACTTTTATGCCTAATTACAAGCAACAGAGACGGAACTTGAAAGCTCAGCAGAATTTCATTTTCGACACCGATCGACTACGCGGTAATTTGAATGCAGTGCGACGTTGGTGAATACTTGAGATCACTGGAGGTAAATGATAAACGAAAGGACAAAATGTGGCGGGGGTGTCTCTGTTGAAGTGGATAACGTTACTTTCCCTTTGGAAGTCGCTGGTGAATAATGTGGTATGTGGCTTTCATCAGTTGATGGATATAAATCAGACTTTGTCACAGTGTCGGGCGGCCGCCTCCACTTCTCCGCATGCCTTTCCTCTAATTACTCAGCTGGAATTCAAAAGGAAATTAGCCACAAAGGCAACAGATTTGGATGTTTATTCAGGGAAATGGTCCCTCTCAAAGTCTTAATGCAGCGAGCCGAGTGTATTGAAGTCCTCAGGATTGGGAGGCTTTGGGGTCTAATGGCAGGATTAAGTGGGGTCACAGCGTGCAAGCGGTCCCCAGTGGGCGCTCGTCAACAACAACATCTCTTGTTCTCCCGAACGCGCTCCTCGGCTCGATCGCTTGATCATACAGACCGCAAACTACCCAATTAGCTTTCATGGGTGCCTTTGTTGTGGACGCGAGTGCAATGGGAAGTGAATTAATTTTGCGAGGGATTGGTCCCTCTTGAGGAGTAAAGGAAAAGGCTTCAGAGAACATCTGGCCAGTGATGGATGGATGGAGCAAGTTTTTGGAGTGCGTTAACAAGACCGAGTGTTTTCAGTTACACTGCAAAGGCCTTTATACTCATCTCATTGTTCCCATCTGGGCTTAATCTGCGGAGTGAGACTGAGGGTTGTTTAGCGTGGAAGCGGCGTATGAGTGTGCACTTTCAGGCCAAGGACAAAATTAACTGGTACTTCACTGTTTGCATGAAATGCCAAGGTACCAACTGAATGTTTCACTTTTCGTGCGGTGCTCTGGTGTTGCTGGCGCAGCAGCTGCAGTTTCCCCGAGTGTCCAACTCAGGTGTGCCAGCGCGCTGCTCTCCCAGCCCTGGAAATCCAGAGAGCATGCACAAAATCAGGCCAAAAGGAAGTAGCTTCACAGTGTCCTCCGTGGGCCAATGAAGGAAAAGTCCTGCAGGACAGAACAATGGATGGCAGCTTGTATTGGAAGTTGAATCCCAAAGAAAATTTGATTTCAAGAGTATTTGCAATAAAGCAGCAGTTGGCTCTGGTGAATCACTCATCTCCAATTTGTATTTTTTTTTTCCCCCCACAAGTAAATCCTGACACTCCCTCTTTCTCCTGTACAAGGAGCCCCTTTGGACACACTAATCATTAATTTTGACAAATTTTACACGACCCAGGAGAAAATCTAAAATTTGAGCAACAATTCTGAGTTGTGAGCCGGTGCCAGCTAATCAGGAAAACACGCGTTCTTTTTATTTGTCGGAATCTTGATGATGACTGAAAGTTGTTCTTTTTGCAGAGACATAAAACCTGATAGAGTGCTTTGTCTCAGGACCTCGTTTTTGGGAATAGTTTTCCATTTAGGGAAAAAAGGTTTGCTTGCAAATGTCTTTACATGAAGACCAGTGGGCGATTAGCCTAGCTTAGCAATAAGACTGGAAATAAGGAAACTGCTTGTCATGTTCCTGCTAACAACAATACCTGACTACCATAACTGATAATGATCTTTCAAGACTAAGCCTTTTTTTTTTTTTAGAATTAGAGATTGTTTAACGGCATAATGTGAGCTAAGCTGCGCTAACTGTTGCTATGCCCCTTGCTTCATATTTAGCATACAGAAATGAGACTGACATCAAGCTTTTCCTCTAACTCAAATGACCAGAACCTCACTCAGTAACAGGTCATATAGTATTTTTAAGATGAACAAAACCAAAAGTGTAAATGGTGATGCGTGCTAAGACAAGCTAAGCGAAAAGCTAAGCTAACCTATCCATCTCGTGTCCGTTGTTTCATACCTAGCGCACAGAAAGCTTTAGTCTTCTCCCCCTCACTCAAATGGTGACGACATCCGTTCACCAGAATTTCTAAAGCTCACCCACTAACAAGTCATATCGTCTAAGACAAACAAAAATTAAAATATACAAAGTTGTGGTGTGCGCTAGGCTTAGCTAATCGTCCCTTGACATTGTCATCAATCTTCTCGTCTTAACTCTGGACAAAAAAAAAAAAAAAAAAATTCTTAATTTCCCAAAATGTCAAACTGTTTCTTTAACAAACGGTCCTCATGAACACATCAGGCTTTGTGAAAATTGAAAAGTTGTGAATAGGAGAATATGGCATTTGTTGTTTTCACTCCGAAATCTCTTGCAACTCGATAGTGTTGTTTCTAACACTCTGTGACTGAGTGCCCAAACCCGCCTGTGCCAGTAAATAGCATAACTCGGTGGAATCATGTTGCAGCGCTGTGCCAGCGTGTATACAAGACGACATGTTTGTTCAGACTGCAATATTTAAAAAAAAAAACAAAAAAAACGGATAATGAGTTTTTGTGGTTTCATGTGGTTCGAAGAAAACTCATATTTTGCCACACACAGTGCAAAACTCAGATTTTTTGTTATGTCACGCATTGATAAAAAGCTGCCAGCAGATGGCAACATAACAGCAGAGGGACCTTTTGTGTCCAGTTCAGCAGCGATGGCCTCTGCAGCTCCCACGCCCATCAAGGACAGTCCGCTCTATTGTGATTTCGCAGGTGGCTGCCCCGTGTCCCTGCTCGGTTTCCTCCGGAGCCTCTCGCGAATGCATTTGTTCCTTCATCATAAGGTTTATTTGGCAATGCCGAGCTTGAAAGCCGAGCCTCTGGCCTTCTGTTCCTCTGATGAAACATCTTGGGCTCCATCTGTAGCGAGCCCACGTCCCCTCCATCAGCTTGATTGAGCGTTGTTTTTTTATCCTGTTGTGTGTTCCAGCTTCATTTGCGGCGAGCGGGGCCATCAGTGCATCATCTGGCCTGCACATTTTTCATGCGCAGCTGATCTCAAAAGCTGCAGAACCTTGCAGCCGTGCAGCTCTGCCTCGGCTCCGGCATGTGCATGTAGTTCAGTCTCTTCGGCTGTGCCCCGGCCTTGACCTCAGACCAGTCCCGGGGTGGGATTGCAACGGGAGTGCCGGGGAGTGGTGCTAACGAGAGGGGAGAAACGGCACTCGGGCCCCTCTAGTGATGCCTAATTAGAGGGGAGGTGCAGGTAGGAGGTGTGAGTGTTTGTCTGCACTGCAAAAAAAAAAAAAAGGAATTCCAAGAAAGCAGAAAAAATCCTTGTATCAAAGAAATACATCTTATATTTTGTTCAGAGACAAGAACCTCGTGCTTATTTTAAGAGTTTTCGTCAAAACAAAGCTTAACCCATTGGCAGATTTTCTTCTTAAAGATGATTTGATTGAATGGAAGAATATGTTGCTTCTATCTAGTAATGCTGTTTTTTCAGTGTGTCTGTTGAAACAGTCCTGGGGAAGAGTGTCAGGAGACAAATGGAAGCCAGATTGGACATCGTAAATGGAAGGATAAAAGAAATGAAGAGAGTAGAAGCAAAAATGTCAAAAACGGTACAATAAAACTTCAGAAAGTTTTACTTTAAGTAAAAGACTGAGGAGAAACATAAATGCTTATGGGGGAAAAATAACGCCAAAACGCACCAAAGCCAGATGTAACAAACACAAAGAAATAAAGCTGAATAACGTCTTTGTCAGTGGTAAAATAAAATGCAAAAAAATATGACAAAACAGCCGCAGACTTGGAGATTTAAAGGTGGAAGGAGCCTGCCACGTTATGAGATATAAAGGAGTGGAATATTAATGGAGTGATACTGATGTGGACTCGTACGATAGTAAGAGGAGAGAGGGACACACACAGACATACAGATGTCTGAAGAAATGGAAAAAAAAGAGCAATATTGATGGAGTGAGTGGGGACGAGTTGCATGAAACGTGCACTGAGAGCAAAAGGACAAACAGGAGACGTGAAGAACAAAGCCTCTAGCATGAAACAGAACATATACATTCAAATGTTGCTTCTCGGGCAAAAATAAGATGAAGCGATGCAGAAGACATGAAAAACAAACGCACCCACTCCTCCTTCGCTTAGGAGAAGAGGACGTTGCAGATGAGTGTGAGAAAAGTTAGGAACAAGAGGAGGAAAAGGAGCGACGGACGTCTGAATCCAGTGGAAACGTAACCGACCGAGGGTCCGCCGCGCGGCTCTCTGACAGGGTCTCCACGGCTGGCTGCGGCGAATGTTTGCGAGGCTAATGATGTTTCCTGGGGTTCTCACATCTGTTTCCCCCCGTGGCCACATGTGCTTTGAGTAAACGCTGGGCGGCCACGGCTAAACACTGGCGACCCTGATACAAATGATGTGGTATTAGGATTACTAGGCCACAGAAGCAGATTGATGAGCATGTAATCATGCAAAGTAGGCGGGGGTCTTTACGTAAATGTGCAGGCATTTGTGCTCCATCGAAATCATTTCCATACCCCTAAATCGAGGTAAAAATACATAATTATTTACTTGCTTGCATTATATTTCTTACATATATGGTTGGCGTGCATCCAGTAGTATAGTCAATGCATGTGTTTGCATTCTGTATTTTCAATGCATTGCTGCTGCTGGAGTCGCTCCTTTCCATATGGAATCTGACTGAGTAAATACACACACGGAATTTGCTGGAAGCAATGCACGGATGTACAGTTCATGCATGTGGAAGGCAAAAGCCATTACTGCGTTGGAAGAAACCGCAAGTGGTCCACATTAAAGCATTTCTTTTCTTTTCTACATGTCTGTTAATACAGTTATTGTCTTTTGTTGCCCCAGGTAGCTAAATACAAAGCTAAAAAGGGTTAGCTTAGCTCAGAACTCTTAGTTGTTAATTTTGCACTTTTTTCTGGTTGTTGTAGGGTTGTAAACAAAAACAGTATAATTTAGCTTTAAAGTTGACCAGGCCAGCTGTTTCTTTATGCTAAGCTAACTGCAGCAGTTATTAAATTAATTGATAACTGTAGTTAGTAGTGATGTGCTAGTGCAAATGTTATGAAGTATAAAAAGATATTAAGAGGAAATGCTCACTTTCACCTCTGTACAGAAGTGATTGTGTACTTTACACCAAACCTATGTGTGTTTTTAGTCTGTGTGTGTGTGTGTGGTGTGACCATAAGAGCCAAAGGTCCCTCTAAGATCCTCATTCCCAGGCTGTCTCGGGGATTACCTGGAGGACGGTGGCCCTGCTCTCCACTTCGAGGAAACCCCCTCCCGGGGAAACCTGTGTGGTCCCAGATTACGTGTGCATCTTAATTGCGTTTACGTGTTATTTTGTGAAGAGCGTGAAAGGTTGAAGGGGCCGAGTCTCAGCCGATCTCGGGAGATCTAAATGGGCGTACGCACAGGAAGCGACTGGCAGCAAAGCGGCGATTAGAAAACCGTGAAATGGCAATTGAACTCGGCGAGTTGGAGCGATGCTGGGCGGAAAAACCTTTGGTGATGCGAAGAGTGGAACTAATCTCACAATTGAGGCGATGACCAATGCGAGTGACTGACACGGTCGACTGGCCTGAAACGTTTATCGCGAGGAAACAATTTATTTCGCTCCTGTTACGCTCAGAAACATCAGAGGGTATGAACGTGACGTCGCACAGCCAGCAAAGTCTCCGTGGTTACGGCCACTGAGTGACAAAAAGTGAGTCACAGAGAATTTAGACGCGGATAATAGCGTCTGAATTGTAAGATTAACGTGAAGGATGTTGTGCGATTGATCTAACCAACAGGTTTGAAAAGCAGTCAGTATATTTTTATAGATATCTGCCAAAGAAAAGAGAAGTAAATGGATCGGAATCCAGACACACAACGTCTGGTCTTACACTACAGTGTTACTTATTGGTACATCTCTTAGCGTTAGCACCTTTTATTTAGCTACATTTATCATAACTGAAATGACCTAAAACTAACTCAAACTGAGGCTAATCCACTTTTCCTTTTCCATACTAGTTCATATGGATCATTGTCGCATCCAATTGTCCATAATTTGATCTGATAATCCACATTTTTCCCGGTCTCGCTGTATTCACTGCTACGTTTCACCACGTTTTTGCCACTCAGGGCCAAAAGGTTACCTAGGCAACCAGAGCCTAGACAGCCCAGTAAGTGATGTGTGAGACGAGGGCGTGGTTTTATATGTGCGTGCAAGCTCACATTGTTGGGCTTAAATTGATTTTTATTTTATTTCAGGTAGAAATATATTAGCATTTCAGGTGTTAGCGGTAGCGTCTTGTCTCTACAAGCAGGCGGGAACTGGGAGTGAACTTGACCGTAAACTTTATCTGACCTTTATCTGTCTCGCTTTGTGTCTTTTCTGTACACCTGTGCGGTCTTGTTGTTTGTGTGCTTTGCAGTGACTGATGTGACTGATGTCTGACCTCTTAACATAATTATGTCTGTGGCAAAAATGCCTCTGTGTTGCATTTGCTGGGTGGTAATTCTCTCCCAGCATATATCTCCATGCGGGGACGTCACCCACAGCGGGGTCTCCGGTCGGGATCCTCTCAGCACCCCCTCCTCCCTCCCTCCCTTCCCCTCCCGCCTCGCCGATGACAGGTATGCAGCTTGAAAAGTATTTGGCAACTGGAAAAGTGCACATTTGACATTGAGCGTGTCACTCAGCCTTCATTCTCCTTCGCCTCCCTGAGCCGTAACGCTCTCTTAAACCGCGTCTCTCTTGTGTTATCAGCGCAGTTTCTTCTCTCATCCCGACGTGATTTGCTTCATAGCTGAAATAGTTTGGATTGTGGTGACCAGGTGGCCTGTGAAGCCACCTAGATGATAGGACAGATACAGGAGTGAGCTCAGTATGAAAGAATCCAACTTTAGCTTGTTGAATGCGGAGACGGATGGACTGACGGACTAATGGAGAGACAGGCAGGCAGGCAGAAAGTAGTGAGGCGCGGGAGAGTGAGTCTTTCTTCATGTTCGATGTTCCTTAACAGTTATCAACAAGATCTCTCAGCATGCTCTGCATCTGTACATCAGGGAGTAGCCTCATGAATGACATCTTTCAGGGCTGAAGTAGATTGTTGCTCAAAAAAACAAAACATGAAATGTGACTGTAGTGGTTATTAAAATTGGATTAAACCTCTCTCTTAATATAAATGAATAATTAAATGATATGAATATGATATGAAATGAATAAAATAAATAAATTTAATGTTATCAGGATGAAATGAAGAAATGGTGACAATTACGATTTCATTTATTTATTTATTTTTTAACATAGTTTTTATTTCAGTTTTCAATCACAATCATACATACAGAATTAATCATATCTGCTTTTTTTCCAAGTTTTCCAAGTTTCAATAAGACATAGTGCTTGTAGGGACACAACAAGGGAGACAGAGACTGTAATGACAGATAAGTAAAACAAAATAAGGTTTTATTTATTTTATTTTGACACATTTAACCATATTTAAACTGCTACGTCTGTAATGTCAATAGCAGGCGACCGGCTACCGTAATAATTGTAGTCTGTGGGCAACATTTTTTTTTTTCTCATTAATAAAGCTAAAATTGGGGACTGTCCACAGAAATCGGGGACGTCTGGTCTCCATTGAAAAACAAACAAAAAACAAACAACTCACACGGCACCTTTTATTTGGCACAAGCCTTCTTGTTCTGCTTCATTTTTCAGACCTTTCCATCTTCACCACACCTCAAAGTGTCGCATTCACTCCGCGCGCGTTTAGAAGCGTTACATTGAAAATGGTCCGATCTGACACAGCGTCTCTGTGTGTAATCAAATACACTATATTAAAAATTCATATCCTAATTAGAAAAAAATACTACGGTATTCAGTATGAACTGGTGTACGGCCCAGCCCTAGTCAAACACGATAAATTTAAGGGATTGAGTATTTTGATTTTATGCCTCATTATATCCAACAGCTGTAGTTACTTTACAGTTATGATAGCTGTGTACAGGGGTTAGAGCAGCTGGTTTGGGACTGTGGGGTTTGAATCACCAGACTAACGGGAAAAAAAGAAAATTCGCAGCGATGAAGTAACCGTGCGGCCAATCACATCGCTTGGGCCGGGTTTGTGCGGTGAAGGACAGAAGAGTGGCGGTCATTTACGTCATCTGAGCACCGTGGAGTTGAAGTTGTTAACAACAAAATGACTGTAGGATGATCTAGTTGCATGCGGAGGTATTTCTTTCTCCGTATCTGTTGAAACACACCCCATGTTGAAATCCTGTTGGTGTGGCACCAGATTCACATTCTGATAAGAACTGAACCTCGCTACTTTAGGGCGCCTGCGACCTAGTATTTATACATTCTGGTACTGCCACTCTAACATTTTCGAGTGCTTCTCCCACCGCTGTTCACTTCTAGCAGGGGTCCTGAGTCACACCTCAGCAAAGTCATTTCCTTCTTCATGTTTGTCTTTTCACCTGATCTGTAATTCGCTGGCTCCCGTGCACGCTCTCGAGTCCTAACCCGGCTTCTAAGTGAGACTGATTCTCGCGGCTGACATTTAATATTACTGCAGGGAAACATTTGTCTGTTCACGTGTCACACTCAATGCTTCATACTGAATTTGATCCAGGTGCACGCCGCGTCGGCTTAACATCACACTTCACGACGGATTTAGATTAAACTTTCTAAAAGCAAATCATGCAATTAAAATGCAGACGAATGCGATGAAGGAGAAGAATATGGAGAAATCTGCGTGTATGTCGGTAGAGGAGGCGAGCTCCGCTCGTGTGTTTTGTCTTCGTGCAGCAGCAACAGCCCGAGCTGCTGAAAGATGAGTGTGTCAGCGCGAGACGAGCTGATGCTGATTGGCAGGCGGGCGCAGCAGGAATGCGGCTGGCCGCCGCTCTCTGCAGGAAGGACAGGTACAAACTGCTCTATCATCGCATGAGAAAGTAATCATTACGGGCAAATCATTACATGATCACAGGGAAACGGAGCCAAATATGCATCGCCCTTAAAGAAGTCATTGTGAGAGAATGATGGAGAGAATGACGGATCATAAACAGAGAGAGCGAATGTACAATAAACAGTGGATGACGATTTTTAGCTTGACTGATGAGAGGCGTGGGAGGGTGGTGTTGGCAAACACGCCACATACGGAGTGTAGCGGAGTGTTACATGGTGCAATCACGGTTGGGGTTTAGATGAACTTTTATAGTCAACCTTCAAACGACTCGAACTGTGCCACATTTTTGTTGTTATTCTGTCACTAGTGTTAATTAAGGAAAGGCTTTTCATCACGGCATACATGACTCAACCCCTTCGCTTAATTAAACCATAAATAGTTTCGCTCCTGTTATATACCGACAGCTGGTCCTCTTCAGATGGCAGATGACAGCTCTGATTACAGACCTAATATTTTCTTCTTTTTTTTATATAAACATAAAAGAAAGCCTCACTGATCTTTGTCCCCTGAAAATATTTACTACAGGACACTGGTTTACATATGATGATGTTACAGTCCTCAAACCGTAGATGAGTCGTCATTCAGCATAAAACACATCGAAACACCACCAGAATGAGGACAGAGTGAACAAAGTCCAACAAATGAAACAGAAATATTAAACTTGTGCACTTATTTATTCAAGAAAATTCATCCTTGCGTATCTCTGTGAGCTGCAAAAGTATGTGAATCCTACTTTTCAGTATCTGCTCTGACTCCCCTGTGCAGCATTAATAACTTAATGTTTCCTGCTGATTTGTGGCTGATTACAAAGCTCATTACAGAACTTCCTTCAGGTCCTTCCGCAACAGGGCCAGGATTTTGAAAACCTTAATTTTGTTCTTCTTTAACTCTTGGTACAACAACCCGTTGTTTTGCTGCATGACCCAGTTCCTCTCTTTTAGAATTCACTGGTATAATTCATAATTCATTGGTTCATTAGTCAGTACGTTAACATGCACGTGAAAAAAGTAATTGTTGCCTTAATCGGACTTTAACTGGACAACTTAGGGCTAAAATCGGAGTTCAACTTATCCGCCTAAGATGCCCAGATAATGCGATTGGAAAGTGATTTTTTTCCAGCATGTATACACCTTAATAAGACTTTAACTGTCTTATTAACACGCGTGCACATGCGCCGCAACTGCTGCACTGGCGTATGACCCCAGAACAAAAACATCCAAGAAAGACGGTCGCAGAAGAAGAAGGTAAACATCGCATGAGCATCAAAAGTAGTGGGCACATTACATACGAGATTAAAAAGCTGTGTTATTACCCATCTGGTTGTTGTTTGAAATGCCGGTCTGCCACATGAACGACTCTTGTTCATTATATGACGTAATGGGTCAACCGAAGGGGGCCATATTAACGTGGTATTAACCCACTGAAAAGACACATATCGCCACCTAGTGTGGAGGAGGAAGACATGTTTTCATCAGTTATTCAATAAACTGGGACAGGGATCACATTCGGAAAGTTGAATTTCGAGCTCGGTTGAGTGTGCATGTGAACGCACTGAGTGATAGCAAACTGTCCTGGCCCAGATGCGGCAAAACGGGCGCCAACAAGGACATTACCACCCCCTTGTTTCACAGATGGGATGAGGTCACAATTTAATGAATGTTTCTACTGTATATTCTTTTTTTACTTCTGTATTGTGAATGGCTTACATATGAGGTTTACATGTGTCTGCATGTTTTAGTCTTTAAGTGTTACACTTTAGCTGCCACAATGGCTCAACTTGCAGAACAAATAGTCCTTGACTTGAAATTTTCATAATGAAAGCTGGATAATGTGAATGTAATAAGCTTTTACCGTTTTCCCACATTACACAACATTTTAATCAGAAGCCAACTGCACGACGGTTGGACGATCGGCACAGCGTTTTGTCCGAGCACATTGTAGTTACACCTAAATGTAGCTGGCCCAGAGCCTTTTTGGCTTCACAGGTTTGGAATTTATTGCATTTGCCCGAAGCTAACAAAAATGCCACTCATATTCAGCAGTGCTCGCTCGCCCAGCGTTAATATTACAGTATGTGGTGGTAATTGCGGCGGCTTAATCTATGCTGACAACAAATATTTTCGCAGAAGAATATTTTCCTTAAGACCAGACTGAGCTTGCCGACCGCTAATTTGTACAACAGATGTGGAATTGGGTAATGCTAACAAAACATTTACAGAGCGCTTTGATAGCAAAAGACAGCTGCTCAAGTGTTGCAGCGCACTTCAGTGAAGCCGTTCTACCTTATTTAAAATGTAAAAGGTTTAAACAAAGCGTGCGTCGCATAGGTTTGAAGTTATTGTTTGCGTGTCTCACCAGCTGTTAAGTAACCGGAGCTGCCGTTGCGTGCAGGTGTGTTAGGCAAGAAACGCTGCCTTGAGCTGCAGCCGAGGATGTAGGTTCATGTTTAACAGTGTGTGCCAAAACTGTCTCGCTTGTCGCTTTTAACTTTTATCTGCGCAACCATGTGTGTCTGCGTTTCAACCTCAGGTGATTCTTGCTCCGACATGCCGCTATCTTTCAGGGCTGGCCTGAAAGTGTATATGCGAGTGTGAGCTTAGATGTCAGTCATTTTTATCATACCACAGTTAGGTCTGCTTTTTGTTGAGCAAACAGGATAAAGATATCCATATTTACATCATATTATCCCGGTTTCATCAATTTCTGTTACACTTAAGGCCTTCTTCCACAGTGTTAGACATCTCAGTTTGGCCTTCTGCGCCTGCTGGCTGACTCACTGAGCTCCTGCTGAGCTGTGATCCCTGATCTGGGGGGTTCATCCGCAGCCTCTCCCTTTTCCTGACTCTAACCTACTTCAGCTCCCAGGCTTCCTGCTCCTCACTGGCCTGTCGGTGTGTAAAAGGGAAAAGATGGGGACTAGATGACTAAGCATTCGCAGGCATAAGTTGAAGGTGCGTGTGAACACCCTAGAGGGTCCCCACCCTGTTCCTTTGCTTTACTGTGCAGAGTAAAGGTGTGAATGATGGCCGGATGATTTCCTTCACCACGCTGGGCAGTTCTCAAATGTGTTCAATTTTATTACAGAAGAGGTCAAAAGCGCTGATTCGAGTCATATTTGCACGTTCGATTCGTTTCAAAGTGGCATCAAATTGGATTACTCGCATTTCCAGCAATAGAGATAACTTTGGAAGGGCATGTCCCTGCTTCCATGTGACGATCCAGGGCAGAGGATGGATTGTTTTTCTTTCCGCTGCACTAATCCAGGTTGCTCCAGAGGCTTAGCCAGTTACTGCCCAGATTCAACAAACCAAATGAACCTAACAATCGAATGCACACTTGCACAGGACAGCAACATTCCCCCGCCGGCAGGGCTTTGTATCCGATTTGTTAAAGGCTATATCGGTCAGAATTGTGGATCCAGCTGTGCAAGTAGAGGGTTTTTTAACTGTACACAAGAAGCCAGCTTGACTCACGGACCCTCTGTGAACTTGCATGCCCCAGTTATCTGGATGACGTAAGTGAATCAGGGCAGATCCACCACTTGTGTCTCATTAATATCAGGCACACCCAGCTGTTGTCATAATGCTGCTGCATTGATGGCCCCTTTATGCTTCCATTTTCAACTACTTCATTGGTAACAGTTACTCGGTTGCTCTGTGGTAATATATTAGAGTCAAGATAGTTTATGCTCATTCTGAAGTACACTTTTAAAGAGGAAGTAAAATGATCTGAAAAAAGAAAACTATTATAAAACTTACACATGATGTTAAAGTGCTGCATAATGCGTGTATAATGCGTTCCTCACATAACGACAGGTTTCCAAGTGTAGTAACAGTTTAAATACTCAGAAACCAGGACCAGAAAATATCGCAGCCAGTGGTGCCAAACTCCCTCGACAGTTTATCCATTTTTTTTTCTCCTCACATGGAAAACATTTTATTACTCTTAAATTTAATGAGCTCCTGATCCAAGAAAATGTGACCACTGAATATGAGCTTTAAATGTTTTAAATGAGTTTTTTCTCACTCACAGCGCATGGAGAATGTTAAAGACTTGTGGACAAAACATCTTCCAAAGTGATTTTTAAATTATTATTATTATTTTGTTTTGTTTTGTTTTGTTTTTCCATTCGTGCATCTCCTAATAAAGTTGTGGTTGGTTCAAGAACTGGACCGTTTCGTGCACGTGATCGGTAAAGACCAACTGCAGACAGAATACTAAATCTTGTCCTGTAGTCTATATTTTTCTAATTGCGCTTTTTAAATGGGGTATTATACACCATCTGTGCCTGGCGCCTGACATCCCACTCACTCATACTTTAGTTCACTCGCAAAGACAACGTATTAAAGACCTCAGCTAAGTTGGAACACTTTAATTGAGCAAGGAAAAGACAATGGCAATGTCCCAAGCAGCCAATTTGATATTGGCCTACTGTGATGGCACAAGTCCCCCTAGTTCCAAGGGGTCAAAAAACTGCTACAGGACTAATTAAGAAGTTTTGCAATGTCTGTTGTCTAGTCACCGTGTTGTAGCAACGTGTCCAACGTTGTAACGATAACGAAAGACACATATTGCAGAGCTATAGTCAAAATCTTGATTGATTAGACATTTTTTTATATATGTTTTAATTTTAACATTAACATGAAGCCAACATATTTTAGTAAAGGGATGAGGGATAGCTTAATATTTAATGCAGAATGATAATAATGTATATTTATAAATAGCACTAGGCCAAGTTTAATACACAACACATATAGTAGGTAGGGGGTCCCTACTTAATCTCTCCATCAATTTTTGGTCCTTGGCCTGAAAAACATTGACGACCCCTGTGTTATAGCATTGCATTCAGCGTCGTTAATAATATAGGCTTAGATTTTTATAAATGTAGGCATAGTGGCCTTTTAAGGTTTCATAGTTACACAAATGTATAATAGAGGCTGAATTGGTACATGTTGCTTGTAATGTGTCAGGACAATCCACTTCCGAAGGACAAATGAGTGGGGATGTTGTTTTACCAATGAGGGGAGTATGATTTCTCTTGTGCATGCCGGTCATTTGTTATGATAAGACATTTATCAGTAAATAATTCAAGGCCTTTATCACAGACAAAATTAAAATAATATGTAGTTGTGTTGTGTGCAGTTGAGTTGTGATTTCTAGCAGTCACAGAAATTGTTATTGTACAAAAGTTCAAATAGATGATTTCTCTTTATCGCAGTCCTAGGTGACGATGTTGCCTTTACGCACAACACAACAGACTGCAACAGGCCAGCACATGTCTTCACTTCTCTGTCCTTTCCATGACCCATAATTCCCTTCTTCCTGCCCACCTAACTCTTAAAGATTAACAGAGTGCTCACTACCTGTCCACCTGCTAGAGGCATCACATTTACGGGCACCGGGGTAATCTCAAGGGTCCAGTTGGTTTTCTAATCCTTGGAAACAGAAACAGAGAGCCGGGCCAAGGTCAGGCTGTTCAATTTCCAAGGGGATCTGTTATTGGAACTTCCATTGTTCGGCCTGGGAGGCCACCTGTATCAATAACAGAATTTAACGTGCCTTATTTGGGTATCGTGTTTTCTTGGCGTCACAACACGATTGTGACTTGATTATGACTTCAACTTTTATTCCAAGCGAAAAAGACGAAAAGCGGCTGGCTCGTGCACTGATTTGTGGCAGTGAAAAATTTTTGTAGAGGTCGTGCCCTTGCTCCGAAGCACGCATGTGGTGTTTGGTAGCTGCACAAGATTACCAAAAAGCTGCGCCTGGAGCCCTTGTTGGTTTCATGTCCCTCTTTTGACTTGAGATATACCCCCAGGATCTCCGTGTCACCTGGATATCTGTAGCCAACGTGAGACCCGCAAAGAATCCGAAACCATCTCTGTTACACACACCGACAACAATGGAAGGGCTGCTTGGACCGCATTTTGAAGGTTTTGGTTGCAGAGGCAATTTTGGAGCTATCAGATTGAAACTCAAGAGGCCAGAGCAAGTCAATTCTGTCAGGAATTTCTAAGAGGGGTGTACATCTTTTGAAAGCTACTTTCTAAATGTAAGAAGAAGAAAAAAAAAAAAGATACCCTTTCATGGCCAGACAATTGTTATCGCAGTGGAAGATGCCACTATGAGGTTGTAGAATCTCAAATGTCTCCAGTATTTAAATAACTGTGCCTTTAACTTTGGGTTTTTCTGTAACAAAGCCGCTTAGGAATATAGGAATCCTGAATGTCTTTGATAAGGATAATCGTATTATATATCCATAAGTAGATGAGTTGTTGGGTTGCAGTGTAATACTATTCCATTCATTTTAGGGGAACTCTTATCTGTTCTGTCACCACGCATGGCCCAAAACTAAATGGACCCTCTGATTTCCAGTTCTTAGGGAGGGTCTAGTAGCTACAACCCCCAGATATACATTCATGCTGCACTTTATTAGCTTGGGATTTTCCACTTATGACTGCATGTAGGTAATACAGGAAAAACTGAATGATTTATTAGCTATCGTTTTGTCGATGTGTGTGTTAGCGCTGTAAGTCGAGCATGATATATCTCTCAGAAACTATATTCAGTGTACGGAAACATCGCACACGCATGTCATACCTGCTCCTTCAGACAATAAACCTCGATTCAGTGCCTCGGCTTGTGTAGATTTCAGTGCTGCCGAGAAACGGCTTCCAACCACTTGGCGGCTCTTGGCTTTCATGCCACCAGGGGTTTGCTCTTCAGTCTGAAAGAATAACATTTCTTACACAAACTGAAGCTTCAGCCAGCAAGTTTTAAGAGACAGATCTCTGAGGGTGAAACGTACCTGCCTTCTTCTCCTAACCTGTCAAGTTTGTCCTATTTAGACTGGAACTGTAGTCCCTCTTTGGGGAAGGCATCAGTTCTATAATACCATCGGTGCAGTTTGAGTCTGTACTAATGGTTTAAAAGAAAGGCATTAGTAATGCTTTTTTAGTGTGATTGTACAAGGGGAGTGAATGAAATGCAGTCTTCACTTTTGTCAGCTCCTTGCTCATGCTGTCTCACCAAGACCGAAGAATTCTTTTCATGTATCCCTATGATGATACCGAAAACGGGATAAGAGCCAGGTCATTTCAACCCAGGGTTGTTGTGGAAGAAAAATAAAGATGTTGTCCATATCTGAAATGCTGTTTCACAGTAGGCTGAAAAAGAGAGGCGTGCAGTGTTCTTCATCTCCAGCTTGTACTGTAGTGGTGCCCGGCAGTGCCAAACCCCGCTCCCTGCTGAGATGACCCTGGGCACACGCTCCAGCTGTGCAAACAAAGCCACATTGCTGAGCACACACTCACGTTCAGGCTGAGCCAAATCCAATTATTTGCCTTGCCTTGAACCTCCTTTTTTTTTTTCTTGTTTCATTTCAGTAGCGGCCTTCTGTAGCGCACACGCGCTGCACCGCCAGGCCCAACAAGGCTGACAAATGCACTACTGTGGCTTCTTTCTCCTCTGTGTTTCTCTCATGTGAACATTCCCCTGCTTGTCAGCTTAATTTCTCCACCTTTACTCATTTTTCTCTGCAAAATTCTGGCGTGACAGTAAGTATCCATTTTATTTGAAGGGGAACCACCAAAGTCAACAGGGAGGGGAGGCGAGCCGCTCAGTCGTCAAATGTTTTTGTCAGGAGGGCTCAGAGTTATTTTACCTTCGCTAAACTTTGCCCACTCGTTGAGTTTTATTTTCACAGTTTTAGCCATCTCTTTATCATTATTATTTCTGCTGATAATGACAGAACTATACTCGGTATGTTTATTGACTTTTCCCCAATAACAACCGTTCAATCATAGCATCGCGAGTGGAAGTAGATGTCGGATGTTGTCTCTGGGTCTTTGTATTTCTTTGCGTTATCTCCATGTGCAGTAGGGTTCTATTAAAAGCTGTAAAGGTTTGGTAAATGATGAAAGTTAGTTTTCTTTATCATTCTTTATCCGTAGGGCTACACTGATTATACCTCATCCTAAAAACCTTTTGTCTCAGGGACTGAAAAAAGACAATGACCCCAACTCTAGCCCCAACCCTAGCCCCAACCCTAGCCCCAACCCTAGCCCTAACCCTAGTCCTAGCCCTAACCCAAGCCCTAGCCCTACTGAGAGTTAAACACCATAAACAAAACCCATTTGAAGGCAACATGAACTCAAGAATTCATTGTTTAAAGAAAATATTTTAAAAAAAGACAAAAAGATATAATAAACAATATAATAAAACCCGAATTTTCCTTCATGTCTCCACTTTGTAACACTAACCATCAAACTTGAATGCGCTGCCAAGTGATACAGTCTACAGACAAAAGGCTCCCTGCCTCTGTCTAGGGAAACAAAAGCAGTGTGAAGAGTAAGAAAAGTGTGGACTATCATGTTGCCTTCAGCTTGACAGGCAGACTTCATGCCGCAGACACGAGCTGCTGATCTTTATGGTTGTGGCTTTGATTCTCGGCCAAATTGTGGACACACTGACACAAGTATCTAAATCAAACACAAAAACACTGCCGAAGGCAGCACATTTCGCACGTCATAATTATCCACACATAAAAGTCACACTGCACTTATTCCACATTCAAGTTGTGTACATAGAGGAACAGGACTTCCTTCAAGAATGCTGAGTAATTCTCTCCACATATTTACAGGCTGTCCCTCCAAGTGCTCCTTTGTTGGAACAAGTTAAGTGTTAACTGACAGTAGTTTGTTTTTGAAAGAATCTCTTCAGTACTTTGGGGTGAGATCAGTGCAGTAACACCCTGACGACTGAATCTTTCCATTTCCGATGAACCATCATGACCTTGCTTTTTATATAAACTGACCGAAGTAGACAGCGGGTGAAGCTACTTCTGGCTCTGGTTTGGAGCTAAATGATTTTCCTGAGATAATGGCACAGTTGTCGACAGGGCCCACTGAGAGCCTTAATGCATAAACAAACATGTGGTATGCTGTCTCTCACAGTTTGCTGGGTCTGTATAGGAGTGACCTGTCATGCATCAAATACAATGAATACGTTCCTGGAATTTGCACACATGAAAAACTGAGGAAAACCCAACATAGTTAAAAGAATGCAGCACAAATATCACAGCAGACCTGAAAAATACCATAAATCGAGGTGGTAGACACTGCATAAGTTACATGCACATACATAACGTTAGACAAACAGGGGCCCTTACAGTGGGCTCGCACACAAAGTCAGATAACTCTCCAGTGGTGGGTTTTAAGAGTTCAAATGGCGCCTCTGATCTGTCTCTTTAATACAAAGGGAATGTGGAGGACAAAATGTGCCAGCTCACCCCCTCACCCCAGCCCGTTCACCCAGCACTCCTCCGCTTTCAAACGCCACTTTGACTGTGTCCCAGATGTCAGGGACATCATTCATCACACCGCTCCCTCTCATCGGCAATTACACAAGAATGACAGGGATGTTTGAATAATTTCTCTTGACGTGCCATCACTGTCGCAAGTCTCTGCAATCATCCTCCATTATTGGCATCAACTGCAGAGCCGAAACACATTCATTCTCTTCTATCTATCTTTCTGACAGTGGTGGGCCGCCAGGGCCTGCAAGGCATTCTCTGCTGACCTAAAAAATATCCGAATAACAGACTTAATTATATTTGTCATGAATACCTGTTAAATAATTCCAAATGTTCTGTCCGCTTCCTTTCATAGCTTTTCCACTGGGTCCTCTGCTTCCAATTGTGTATTTCCATATAAAAGCTCTTATCCAATCACATTTCTTTCACAGTCTTATTTCTAATGTGATTTTCTCAAGTTACAAATTTATACAAAACACCAAACCACATACAAACCTACAAACAGAGAACAAAAACAAAACAAAAAAGGAAAACTGACATAATCCCACCCCAACAAAATACTCATAGAGGAACTCACCACTTGACATGTTTCCACACACTGAAGCATCACAGTGACTCAAGGCACTTGGTAGTAAAGATAGAGAGAAAAATAAATAATCCTTTCAAGCAAAATCAATATTAGTAATCACACTAATCCCGCTCCCCCATATAATGGTAGGCGAAACACTGACACTGAGAGGTGTTTTGAATAAAACTGGAGGGCACTGAAGGCCTTGGTGGAAAATACACAGCCCGCCACTGCTTTCTGAAATGCCTTTCCTAAAGTGCCATCTATTTATGGTATCTCTGATGACATATCAACATTTCCTGAGATCTTTTTCTATTCTTTTATTTCATAGAGTACCTTTCAGTGAGTGTCAGTCTTCTGGGATAATTGCACCTTCAGGAATCTCTGCATATTGAAAAGACAATGGATGGACAAACATTAAGCTGTCGCATCAAGTTGACGAGTTGTCTGCATCACTATGGACTGGAGGAGAGTACATTGTTGTCTCTGATCTTGTCTGAGTCTCCGATACGGTTCCCTGGGGAGATTGTCATCTTTAGAGGACCCTAGACAAATCACCGGGTTTTCCCCAGCTCGTCTGTCAGAGCAGTCGTGATGTTGTGGTTTGTTTGGCTGCAGAAGAATGTTGAGTCAAGTGTTGATGTCTGGGGAAGTCTGTAAGGCAGCCTCTCCTTATGAACCTAAAATTACTCATTTATAAAGAGATCTTGTGCCATGGCACTCTCAAGTCCTTGAGATGTGACTTGAACCTGAGTGGAGTAGACCTGTGTCAAACAGAAGGGACACGCCTATGTTTATAAGACACTGTGATTCACTGCATAAAAACTAAAACACAAGGTCCAAGTATCCCTTAATAAAACTGCTGTGAGGTCAAGGCAAGGGCATAAAACCATTTTATAAGGCTTTGAGTGTTCCCATAGCTGTCCTCTGCAGTGATGAAAGAAACTGGCGAAAGGACAACAATCTCAGCAGCACTAAGGCCATCAATTCAGCCTCTATATCAGAGCGCCTAGAGGCAAGCTACAGCCAATAAAAAGCACACGACCGGCTTCGTGGAGTTTCCCCAACATGGTGCAGACATCACAACCTCTTTCTCAATGTGGATAAGACCAAAGAACTTTGGTGATGACCTTATGTCATCCTCCAACACCACAGCAGTCATCAAGAAAGCGCAACAGAGACTCCACTTCCTTCACGGACTCAGGAAAACTGGACTCCCCACCTCAAGTCTCATCACATTTTACAGAGGTACTGTGGAAACCATCCACGCTTACAGTTTCATCTTCTGGTTTGGCAAGGGAAAAAAGCTGATCCATTTCCCACATCCCTGCTTGTTGGAATCACACAAGTAGTGCTGCATCCATAAAGCCACCATCCCTCCATCATTAAAGACTCACTCCATCCCTGCTATCACATCTTCTCCTCTGCCCTCGAGACATCCAAGAAACTGAACAGCATCTTTCGTCAGGCTGTCGGGCAAATCAAGCGACTGCGTCCCCTTCCAACACTTACGCCCTCACCCAAATGCTGCCCAATATAAAGACCTCATTAAATAAAACCTGTTTCAGAGAGTGTGCTTCTAAAAAGCTTTGTACTAAGTTTGTTTATTGGCGAGGCCGACTGCTGAAAAATGCTTCTGAGACAACAGACCATGACGGGTTTTAAAATTCTGATCTACCAACAAAGAAAATCCTTCTTGCCCGCAATAAGACTTGGGATCAATAATCTGTGAATGTGTTTCGAAATTTCTAACATTCCCTTTTTTTAACAGTTAACCATTCCCACAACTCTCGAGTGCTGAATAATGCGGCTACCCTGTAAAGAAAAAGCAATTGAAAATAAGTTTAGGTCTGTGTAACTGGCAGAAAGCTCAGCTTACTGGTAAACATCCAAAATTCCTTCCACTTTGTGCCCAGAGTGCAGCTGGCTTCTAATAACGCAGAACACAATTGAAGAATGGAGTGTGGATTATGGAGCCGAGCGCTGGATACTTAAAGATGCCATGCTACAGGCAGGGCAGCATTTCACTGTTTGCATCGCTGCCAGTCAGATGAGATCAGGGCTTGAGAACGCCACACAAAATGGAAATTAAGATTGTTGGATGGTCAGGCAACTCCGCAAATGAGGGGCTTAATTTGGGAGCAGGAATGCACCGGTAACTCAGCAGCAACCGCAGACGGCGCTCTGGAGTGGACCAGGGTTTACGTAGAGCATGTTGATGTTGGTGAAAACCAGTTGCGGAAGAAATCTGTTGGCCTTTCTGCTGGTATAAGAATGGCTTCAGATTGATTCACTAGTAAATAAGTCCTTTTACAGTACCTTGCTGAACACCCTCAAGGTTTAATCTGTTTGGCCTTCAGCTATTTGTGGTCGCAGTTGGGGCCAGCAGCTTGCCAGGTTGGTTCTTTGTCCATTTCAAAGAAAACAAGTAATTACTGGATTGGTCTTCTGGGAGGTCTGGCCTTAAATGCTTGCATGTATTTCACGGAGTGATCCTTATTTGGGGTATTGCCACTGACAATTCTGCAGAAGTTTATAATGGCACATTTATATTGAATAATAAATAGAACATAATTTTTATTTTAATTTATTACATGTTTTCTTTTGTTTTTGACTTAAAGATCTAAAAAGGTGAATGGTGCAATCTAGCCATAAGACGGGAAATTTGTCTATATCATCTTTGAATTGAATAAAAGTGAGTGTACATAGTTTGGATTCAGGTCTCAAATAAAACCTACCGCTTTGTTGTTTTTCAGTGAGCAGCTGAAGACTTGAACCTGAATGGAAAGTTAAGAGAGTTTCTGCGGCTTCACTACAAAAACCCTTATAAACCGTTATCATCAATCATCCGGTGACAGTCACCTTCATGTGTGAAATTGCCCTGGTGTTTCGAGTCAGTCGTGCAGCAACACACATGTACTAGGCCGTGAACCCGTTGGCCTGCTCCGTGTGGAACATTGTGCTGTAATTGTGCCACCCAGCTGTCTATTATAATCCTTCTATGAGCTGATATGACGAAGCAGGACAGATGTTTGTGAGTGTGTGGGTGTGTGCCTGTGCAGCGCACTGTTTTGAATGAAATCCACTGCTGCAGCATCCATCTCTGTAGCTGCTTTGTTCGTGGCGGGTGATCTTGTGTTCACACACTCGCCATCACACACACACAGATCCATTACTGATAGAAGTCAATGTCACGGTTACTTAACACCACTGGATAGAGCTGCAGACGAGCCAGTGAATCAATGAGACCAATTAAAAGCTGCGAGGGAGAGCTTGTCACACAGCTGCTGCAGATTTCCGCCTGCCCATGTCTGATGGTTCCATCGTTGTGTTGATATGATAGTGTACACCATTTAGACTTTTGGTCTTTCACACTATAAGACCTAACTATACCTAACCCTAGCCCTAACCCTAACCCTAACCCTAGCTACAGGAAGTCTTTATCTGATACGATCCTGAGCCATTTATTTTGCTTTTTGCACAGATAAGGAGATCCTTGTATCACTCCCCACATGGTTTCCTGAAACCACTCATCCCTGTCCCCCCCGTTGTAATTTATAGCATTTAAATGCTCCTCTTAGTGTGAAGCTGCATGATGGATTTGGACAATCTGTTTTGAGCCTAAGGCCAGGAAGACAGACAGAGGAGCGGGAGATGGATGATTCTGGTAAACTATCTCCTCCTGTGAAAATGCAAGTCGGTCATGATTTGTCCACCCAGGCCTGCTTGAGTTTCACACACTTGCATAATCTTCCTGCCTGTGCTACCCAGTGGACTCAGCTATAACAAAGAGCCAAGGCCATCCATCATGGGCAGAGGCAGCGGCTTTTCTGTCTTTAAGTGGGTGTGATGGAAGATGCAAAACTGGGCGGATGTCTTAAGGCAAGGATATTACGTCAAAGAAAGTCCAGCTGAGGTCTTTTTTTTCTTCCACTCATTTGATGGAGAGCTTAGCCCTGCACAGTTAGACCACAGTGGAATATATATTTCATTTAATTTAATGAGTCAGGGCCAACATCCAGAACAGTGCTTATAAATTATTAGATTTTGATGAACTACTGAGTTTGGTGTGTTGGTTTAAGACATGTTTTCAATTTTAAAGCAATGAACATCAGACATTTGTATCTCTTGGTCTTGTATCCTGCATTTAAGTGGTGATCCCTCTGTGCATGTCGCAGACCTTGGTCAGCTGCAGGAAACTTGGATGTTTCAGGAAATGACATGTGGTGTGTCAGGACTTGGTCTTCCCTTCACTGCATTTTCTCTCTGACCTCACTGGCATCTTTGTGGGAATCCTGTCATCGTTTCCTGCAGCTGGTAGGGTCCTGAGTGTCAGTTCCTCTTTAGTGTCTTTAAGTGAGTATGCTATAGCAGCTATATGCTTTATTTGGGGGAAAAGGAACCCAACAGACTGACAGTTACATACAAATTTTTACATAATAGTACAGTATGATATTAACGTATCTGCAAGCAGTTCCCCATTAGACTTTCTGAAAATCTAATCTTTAAAAGGGTTGAACCAAAACAATGACCTGAAGGACACTAAACTGGTCTTTACAGTTATTTGAGACTGTGGCTACTTGTGTGAATCATCTGTAATAATCAGATTAATCATTCATGCAAAAATATAAATCATTAAGCGGTCATTGAAGTGCCAACGGAGTAATACGCCTCATTTATTGTCTGCTCATGTTGTAGACTGACTCTTTTTCCTGGACAGAAATGCTGCTAACCCAGCTCTAAGTCTGTAAACATTAAATCAGGAAGACAAATGCTCTAAAGGGGATCTTTGTGGTGTTGATCTGACACCGCAAAGCAGGAGAAAACAACGCTATTCCTTTGACTTCGTATTCAATCTCCACAGAGGGAGAGTCATGCGGAATCATCAGCACAGTGGAAGTAGAATACTGTATGTACTGTATAAAAATGGTTATGGTTCTGTGGTCTTCAAGTATGTTCTGATACTGGACTCCATGCTGTTCTTTGAGCTGTCAGACTTCTTTTGAGGGCTTTATTAAAAACCTCCCCATTAAACATAAGAGTGGTCGTTACCTAAGCATGAAAACCACACCAGGTCTGGTGCAGAGATTAATCTTAGCTGTAAAGCTATTTTTGCTCATATGTCTCTCTGCTGGCTCACGGGATGCAGAGGATCTCATGGCTCCATCTGTAGTGCAAGCCAGGGGTTGTCGGCATCGTGTTGTCGCGCCACGTAATGAGCTCCTCGCTAAAGTAGAAAGTCCCCAATGAACCCTCATGACCTCACACATGGCCAGCAGGTGGACTAACCTGTCTGCTTAGCAGGAAATATGCTACTTGCTAATGTTGCACACTTGGACGGGTCAAGCGCTCAGGTTGCAGTCAGCATGTGGTCAGCTCAGGAGTGACGAGTTGTGATTTATTGTAAAGGCACAGCCGGTGTGAGCATTACAGTATTTTGTCTCTGTTTGTACTGCAGGCTGATATTTTGCGGTTAGAAGGAATTCTTGTAAAAGCCAGAGGATAGTTGAAGAAAAATGGCTGGTGACAACTGTTGAATAAAATGATCGATGATGACCTCTTCAGATGAGTTATCCTGTTGCCTTACACAGAGAACCCATTGGACACAGTCAGAGGGCTGCAGCCATAAAAAAATCACTCACATGTAAGAAGCGAAGGGCTGTTCTGTGAGCGTCTATTTAGTCCCTAAAAAGTGTAGTAGGTCATCTAAATCAGGGTGAAATAAAAATACGAGATGATTTAGGGAGCAGTTCAATTGTGAAACATTTGTTTTCTTGCTGAGAGTTCAATGAAATGATTCATACTAATGTGCAATAAGAAGGAGCTGCAAACTGGGAGGTCCTTAGCATGGACACAAAACCCTTATTTGTCATTTTCTATATTTGTGTACAGATTAACAAAATGTTCTTGCCCGACATAGTTGAACTTAACTCGTAACACAATATGGGTAATTGGATAGGCCTACACCACTCAGAGCAATTTTGTTTCAGCTCCACAGTGCTCAGATGATGCGGATGACCATGATGCCTGGCAGATCTTTGCCAAAGCATAATGAGTTCCCAACGGAGTCACTCCAGACCAACACAAACATTTTTTGCGCGATGGAGGTTTCAGGCCGGCTTCCAGGCTACAAACGTTCGCAGCATGGTTGAGAAGTGCCTGAGCAGTAGATGCGTTTCTGACTTTTAGAGGGAACAAGGTCAGCATCTTCTGTTTGTTTTCTGTTTTCTGTATCCAACTTTAGCTTGGATAGCAACCATGTGACTCCAGCTACACACAGGTTCCTAGGTATGGGTACCTTAATGGCACCGGTGCTGATACAAACGGTAGTAACCAGACCGAAAAGCAATGCAGATTTCGGTGCTTCATTTTTGGTGCCACTAATTTTTGAGCTCTCTCCCTTAGCTCTGTTGCTGTGCATATTTACCATTTTAGAAATAGATAAAACAGATAAAACCTTAACAATACCCATCACCGCAGGTTCCTCCTTTTTTGTATGAGATTGAAATATATAAAAACATCAGAAAACAAGCCATTCATAATACATAAAAATGTATTTATTAAATATTGTAGCAAAAACTGTTTGTACAAAGCCATACATAGTACATTTACATTACACCTATTGTTTTCATGTTAAGTTCATACTGTAGACGTCATATTCCCAGCAGAGTGGTGGTGCTGATAATAAACAATGTCTGTTAGTCTCTGTGTTGATGTCTTGCAGACGCTTTTTCGTCACATGATGAACCAAACACCTAAAGGAAGTTGATAAAGAAAAGAAAAGATAAGCACTCACAACTCATATAACCAAGATGAGATACAGTACATTGTCCAGCTGAGTCATTCGCTGCACACGGTCAATAAACTCAGAGGTTTACAACATGCGTCACCAAGACACACTTGCTTACGTATGAAGCACGACTTGATTGCATCTGTATTGATAAGGGTGGTCATGAAATGGTTATTACTTTGCTTTGGTGGAACTGTATCGGATCCTTTCGTCACACGTGAAATGATCAATACCTTTCCTTTTCAAGTTTTCAAGAACGTAAAAGATTGGATGCTAGTTTGAGAACTAACAGATCTGTTATACATTTAAAATGTGCAAATCTGCATTTGCTACCTTGAAGGCCTCCAAAGCAAACACACTCCATAGTTCCTGGCAGGTGTCAGTAATATGTCCATGACCAGTCCGTTGATTTTTTTCTGTTCGTTGTTGGCCTCCTGATGTGCAGCTCGCTCCTCACCAAGGCCATGTCTGGAGGGAACCAGTCTTTGGAGTTCCTCTTCCACGCATTTTCGTACTTTTGGCGTCCTTCGCTGTGTCTGCACCTGGGCTGGGCCGACGGAAGGCTGTGATGTTCAGGTGAAATGGTTGATTCCAATGCCATGGCTTTTGACGAGCAGAAGGAAACCGTTCACGTGTGAGAGTGGTCTTCCTTTGTATCCGTCTGTTTGAAAAGCAAGGAGCTCAGTGATCAAAGTATTGTGTTTATTGAGGATATTGTTGCAAGCAACACTCTGTAGTTTATGACCTCTGCAAAGGCCAGGACCCAATAGAATTCTTAGCGTTATCTTTCCTTCGTCTCTATGATCCTCCTCTATTTTCCAGTGATAGCTATATATGGACATGGTTCACATATTCAAATCCATATAAGAGCTGCGGTCCTCTAGTGAAACATTTAGGACCATGCATAAAGGGATGATTCACCTTTTCTCTATTTTAACTGAATTAGTGACAAAAGCTTTTGTAATCAACCGGCTTACAAAAATGTCCATGTGCTGTTTTAAGTTCAAAGGGATAAAGCATTCCTGTCATTACGGCACAAGAACCTGAGCTTAACAAATACACATTGATGCACAGATGCAACCCAAGTATGCAAAGTATATGCTTTAAGGTGCTGTAGCTAGTGTGTCATGTTTGAACTGTGCCGCCCGTGTCTTGCCTAAATAAACATAAGGCCCGGCCAATTATCCCACAAAAGTCTTTCTGTTTCATTTGGGTTACACTTTTAACTGATGTGTTCACGCGTTATGCTCTGCTCCAGTATCGCATTTCAGCAGAAAACGCGTCAAAGTGTGAGCAAAGCTTCGTGAGCGCATTGAAACGCTGCGCTCAGAGTGCTCATGCATCATTAGGTAGGTGCCACGCATCATTATGAGACATTAAAACAAGAACGAAACAGAGCGTGAGTCCAAAAGGATGTGATGACGGTGCCAGGAAAGGTTTTCATCTATCACAGGTAGATTTTTTTTTTTCCTCTCGTACTTCCTTCAGGCTTTCCATTTCTTGTGCAGTTCACAAGAAATGGAGATGAAAATTGCAGCAACGGAGACAAGTTGAGCTCCCCGCCACTCTTCTCTGCACTTGGGAGACGGACTCTAGTAAATCAAGTTGAGAGAAATCTGGCAGAGAAATTAGGGAGATGGTACATCTTCAAAGGGAGCGCGAGGGAGAACATTAGATAACGAAATAATCCATCAGAAATCAGAGAACGTGATGAAAGAGCTTTTCAGCTTTATTTAGTTTTCTCGGAGAGCTCAGCCAGGAGCTGCTGCGTTACAGGTATCCTGTGCAAGTGAAAATTGTAAACAGGAGTTTTTTCTCCCCGCTTTTCCACTGAAGGGTGTTTTGTTTAGCCAAGACCCCATCACAACCTATATGACTCTTACCTTTATCAGCCTTGAATTCCTGACGTAGTCATGGGCTTAGATGAGTAAATGTTAAACTAAGTGCTCATAATGTTACGATTCCTTCATGGTGAGCTCTGAAATCCTCCAGAGGATCGATGTGTGAGGGCCAGGGATGGATACGGTCAAAGTTCTCGGATGAAAAGGGGGAAAAAAAGGCACCCCTTTTCTGTGCTTATGAAAGAAGAGCAGAGACGGAGAGGAAATGGAGGCCACAATGTTTCCTCCTTCAAAATGTGCTAAGTGAAAGCTCGCATGGATCCCACTCAAAGTGGATTAGCAAAAATATCTTTAGCTCTTAGGTTTCATTCAGACAGGAGCCAGTCTTGGAAAAAGGTGTCCTTATCTAAACATGGGATGGAATCTTATTAATCAAAGGCAGCAGTGCGAAACATAAGTCTCGGTTTTGGACTAGTGTAGCATGGCAAAAGTCGCTCATTTTTCACAGTTTCCACCCAAACACTCGAAGCTGGCACCGCGTTATAGGAAAGCTCAATTATAATATCAGGTTGGATGTTATTACTGTTGATTATGTGCTTTTGAAGACCCGGCTTGCCCCTGAGTTCACTTCCTCTTCTCTTCCCTGGTTGAGAAGAGCTCTTTGAAATCTAACTCGCCTCGGAGGTTAATGAATCACCGGCCTGGTTGCCTGTTTTACTTTCACCCTTGCTCTTTGCGACTTACACACACACACACACACTTATGCGCTGTGTTCGAGCCTAACGTTTAGGTCAATATGCCAGTTTGAGTTGGTTTCTTCAGAAAAGCATGTGACCCTATAAACCTGGAGTGTGTGTTTTCTTAACCCCTGTCATGTTCATTTGAAATGAACTCAAACATTAGTACATGCATGTGAAAGATCTTCCACTCTCGTTAGGTCCCATGGAGGATATAGGCTCCATGTAGTTGTGTTTAAAGAGGCTCCCGCAAGACACCCATGGGTCACAGGTCTGACACAGTGCAAGTGGTCGTAGTCTCCTTGAGATGTGTGGGGTTGGAGGACAGTTTTTGGACCAGAGTTAGAATCTCCCCTACGTCTGTGGCTGAGGTGACTTGAGCAAGCAACTAACCCACAAACCCTGCATGCTGTTCAGGTGGAAACCCACTGCTCTGAGTTTCAACAAATGAATGCACTGTTAGCTTCGCTCTTGCTAATATTGCTGTGTGGATTTCACCTGGGGACTGAATAAGCTCTCAGCCAATTGCAGGGAACCTGACAGAGTCAGCGTGTAATATACGGCCTCTTGATTGGCTCAGCAGCGATAGGGGCGGGTCCTACTGCGTACAGGAGGCTTAGATTGACAAGTCTGGTTAGCGTGGCACTCTGTATGAAACGGCAGCTCGTGTATCGCTGAATGAGAGGAGTGCTGATTGGAAGATAACGTCTTTTGCCTCCCTTTTATCCCGTTACTGTAATTATTACACAGGATGAGATGTTACCATCCCTTGTGTCAAGATCCGAGGCAAAACACATTTAGAAGCCCGGTCCGACTGAGAAACCGACCAGCAGCGTAGCAGTCAGCTACCACTAGTAACCAACAAGCAGACACCAGCTAACTAGCTTAGCCAGCGGCTAAAATATGTTGGATTCATGTTAATGTGTATTTAAAGAAATTTAAATTTTGGGGGGGGGAAATTAAATATATATAGCTATAAAAAATGTCTAATCAACCAAAGACTTTTTACCCCCCTGCAGTACCTCCACAGACCCCCTGTTGGAGACCTATGCTTTAAGGTGTAAAGATTGATGAACTTTCCACGCTAGTAGTTTTTTTTGCTCAAAGGTTTGTAGCGTCGTCGACTTGTCCGTGCACGCCTAACACCCGGCTTATTCAAAAGCTCAGTGTGTGGGTGTAGCCTAAACAAGAAGCTGTCAGCCTGTCACTCAAAGCATCAATGCCTTTAATTGTGTATTAACAGGTGAGCTATATAAAAGTTATATATATATGAATAAAAATCACACTACTACAGTTGACACGAATGGGGGTCATGAGAAACCAAAACACTTTGGTTGAATTGTTTTTATGAAAACTGAAAGCAGCTTATTTGAAATCCACACAGGAACGAAATAAGTTAATATCACATTTGAGTTTTTTTTAGTGTGTAAATGTATTTCTGAGGATTCTGTTTGCAATTTAAGGATGGCGCTCCACCTCCGTTCCTCGGACGTTAACTCGATGTCTGAACTCTGGCTCTCTTGGAAATATCAAGACCTCTTTCAGTTCCTAATTTTTCTGTCCAGTGGGGGTGTTCAGGATGCTTGACATTGGCACTGAGCAGCCAGCTTGTTTTCTTAGGGAAACGAGTTGATAGATCCCCCTTTCAAGACTCCAGCGAGGGAGAGCGTAGCTGCCATGCAGCATTAGCGTGTAGCTCTCTCTTGTTCCAGCATATCCCACTTCTTTAAGGAGGATGGATGCCGGTTTCGGAATGACAAGGAAATAGCTGTCAGATTTGTCTGGTGTTAAGACACTATAAGTGTGGGAGAAAATAATTTCATGTGAACAGGGGGAGGGAAAAAAAAAAACCTCTTGAGAAAGACACAATCGGAGTGTTCATCTCAGCCGGGGCCTCCATTTAGCCTTGAGCAAGGACATCTGGTCACTCAGGTTTTTTTTATTTTTTTATTTTCGTACATCTTAGCTGACACACACACACACACATCGACCAAACCTTCTTAAAGTTCACACGCTTGGCTCATGTTTGCTTTACCCCCCGACTTGTGGTCGTTCAGCATTTTCATTTTCAACGTCGGAGGCAGAGAGGACTCGCTTCACTGTGGCGTAGCGGAGATCTCGTGTTGTTTTCAGACGCACAGTTGTAGGATGTGTTTTGATAATCAGTTATTAGGTTTCCCATATTAAATGCGCTAAATTCACAATGTGTGTGTGTAGCTTCGAGAATGTGCTGAGAAACGTGCTATTAGATTTCAAGACGTACATTTTCTAGCTTTCTCACACAAGTCTTCACACTCATGTCTTTCCTGATTTGCGCTTTGCATGTGGCAATTTATTAACAGCCCAGTGTAAAAAAAAATTCATTTTTTCCACCTTTTCCAGTAAAATGTGCCAAATCTTCACATTTCTAACTTACAAAAATGTCTTTGCCATCCAAGGAGGCTTTTGTCCACATTGCGCTGCCGTGACTTATGCGTTACAGAAGCCACAACAGTCTAAGTGACGGCAGCTAAGCTTTGCTGAGTGTAGGGCTTTAGACCAGATTTGATTTGTCTTATTTAAGAGTCACTCTGTGGCTGTTTCCCACAGAAACTGCTGTAAGTTTTGCTGTAGTTGCTTAGCAGCACTTTTTTTTTTTTTTTGCCTCATGGCAAAAAATCTGCAACCCCTACAATGTGAAGAACCTCAGGAACCCCAAACCCACATTCCCTGCTCTGGTTTGCACTGCCATAGCACATGCCTGGGAGACAGGCAATTGACCCGGGTCATTACAGGGTGTTTATGACCCACGGAGAGCAGCTGAGGGCCCCCACTCTGTGAATTTGTGCATCCTGCAGAATGCGGGCCCTGCTGTGCTGCTAATGGGCCCTGTCCAAGATGCCCCCCTACCAGTCTCCAGTGAAGAAGTGGGCCACCTCATCTTGCGGTATCAGATCTCATGTGCTGTGAATTTCTCCGGAGCCCGTAACGATAATCGAGGGAGATGTGCGGTCGAGAGAACAAGCCTTGAGGAAAAACACACAATGCTCAGTTTTACTTATTTGAATCCCTCATTGTTGCTCCAGAGTCGGGTGATGAAATTATATGGGAACTGTTTGACATGAATAATCTTAAACAATGAACCAAAACCCTGCTGCAGTACATTCACTCAGCAGCAGTTGGATACCTGTTTGTTGTACTTTTTTTCTACACACCAACGTAGTTTTGTGTGGTAATGTATTTTTTTTAAAAGAACGTTGCACAGTTGTCAATTACAAATGGTTTGAATTGTTAACATTTTTGCTGCTCACATTTCCACGTCGGGAATGTTGAGAGGTGGAACGTTTCACACTCTGTTAGGCCGTCTGACAAGCATTCCCTCGCAAGTGCACCGTGGCTCTTTAATAAAGTGTACATCTACAGTTGTCTGTCATGTCTGGAGGTTAAAATATTTCATTACAAGCAGGTGGAAAATCTCACGGAAACTCCTACTCAAGGAAAAGTGTTAGCAAAGTATTGTCAGCAAACTTAAAGTAAAAATATTGGTCTTACATACAGATCAGGCATAGTATTATGACCACCTTCCTAATATTGTGTGTCAGGCTGCATCCTGCTGGGGATGGCTGGTCTGGTTTTACTTTACACGTTGGTGGTTTTAATGTTGTGGCTGATATATGTACACTGATCAAAAAAATAAAGGGAACACTAAAATAACACATCCTAGATCTCAGTGATTTTAATATTCCAGTTGAAAATCGTTATTCATTACACAGTAGAATGCATTGAGAACAAAATAACACAAAAATGATCAATCTAAATCAAAATTATTATCCCATGGAGGTCTGGAATCAAACTCAATATGAAAGTGGGAAATCACATTACAGGCTGATCCAACTTCAGTGGAAATTCCTCCAGACAAGTCAAAATGAGGCTCAGTAGTGTGTGTGTGGCCTCCCGGTTGCCAGTATGACCTCCCTACAGTGCCTGGACAGTCTGTGGTGCAATAGGGCTGGACGATTAATCGAATTTCGATCGCGATTTCGATTTTAGCTTCTCACAATCATAAAAACGATTAATGTGCCGCACAGTGTTTTTGCAAGTTCCTGCGCTGTAAAAGCACCGTGAACGCACCACTGTCGCATGCAGCTGCAGCAAGCATGTGACGTGTGTGGATCAATTGTGGAATAAGCGATTGACAGCATGGCAGAAAGCCAGCCTGAGCCTTTAGCTGAAAGAAAGGTAGGACAACTTAGTTCATTTGGAGACATTTTGGATTCAAATTGTCGGACGTGGAGCAGAAGGAGATTGTTTGCAAAGTTTGTTGCACCGTCGTGTCTGCACCGCAAAGCAACACGACAAATGTATTTAACCATTTAAAGTTCTGACAAAGTATTGAAGGAGCAAAAGACCCCCAAAAAACCGCTTCAGCCACCGCGACCGCAACACAGTCCTCCATTGAGGACACTCGTTACAATGCCGCTCCGTATCCCACCGGCTCCCAGCGACAGCGAGACATAACGGAGGCTGTTACCTTTATGCTATAAAAAGTATTTAAAGTTGAGTTTTGGTGGTTCAATAAATACTTTTTTTTTTAATCAATGCGTGTTAATTAACATTATCGCAATTTCAATATCAAAATAATCGTGATTATAATGTTTTCCATAATCGTTAAGCCCTATGGTGCAACGTGGTGTAGATGGAAAGAGACATAATGTCCCAGATGTGCTCGATTGGATTCAGGTCTGGGGAACGGGCAGGCCAATCCATAGCATCAATACCTTCATCATGCATGAACTGCTGACACTCCAGCCTCATGAGGCCTTGTATCGTCATGCATCAGAAAGAACCCAGGGCCCACTGCACCAGCATATGGTCTCACAGTAGGTCTGAGGATCTCATCCTGGTGCCTAATGGCAGCCAGGGTACCTCTGGTTAGCACATGGAGGGCTGTACGACCCTCCAAACAAATGCCTCCACACACCGTTTCTGACCCACTGCCAAACCGGTCATGCTGGAGGATGTTGCAGGCAGCAGAACGTTCTCCACACGGTCTCAAGGCTTTGTCACGTCTGTCACATGTGCTCAGTGTGAATCTGCTCCCATCCGTGAAGAGCTCAGGGCGCCAATGTGGTGAATCTGCCAATCCTGGTGTTCTGGTGCCCTGGTGCCCTGCACGGTGTTGAGCTGTAAGCACAAGCCCCACTTGTGGACATGGAGTCTATCTCTGACAGTTGCAGCAGAAACATGCACAGTAGTGGCCCGCTGGAGGTGAATTTTGCAGGGCTCTGGCAGTGCTCCTTCTGCAAACCTTCTTGCCACAGCTCGCATCGATGTGCCATCCTGGATGAGCTGCACTACCTGAGCAACTTCTGCGGGTTGTAGGCACCGTGTCATGCTACCTCTAGGAGTGAGATCACTGACAAAACACAAAAGTGCCAGAAAGGATGAGGATGATGGTCTGTGGTCACCATCTGCAGAACCACTCCTTTATGTTACATTTGCACAACAGCAGGTGCAATTGATTCACGATGTTGCTTTCCAACTGGCCAGGTTGATTTCACAGAAGTGTGATTGACTTGGATTTACATTGTGTCGTTTAATTGTTCCCTTTATTTTGAGTTTGAGCAGTGTATATTGTTGTGTATGGCCTCATTAGATCTTATTTGTGTGTGAGCAGCATTTTGCTAGTTGGCAGATGCAGATGAATGTGAGGGGCAGTGGGATGGTGACAGAGGAGGAAAGAAGGAAGGTTTTGATAAACAAATCTGTTTTCAGTGACGGAGCTTTTTCTCTGATCTTTGATTTTTGGTGAGATGTTTGATCGTTTGAACATTTATCGAAGGCACGTGAAAAGCTGAGAGGAAAGGAAAACAAGCGGAAATTGGAAACTTTATGCAACTTGTAAAATCGTAATATCAGAATCAGAATCTCTTTATTGGCCGAATGTACAGTGTACACAGGAATTTTACCAGCACCACAAACATTAAATAAGTTAACTTTGCAGAAAAGAAGAAAAAAAACTGTGTATACAATTTAGAAAGATGGGGAAAAAAAAGGATTATACATGTGATGCAATGACCTGAATAATTACAGGAATGGGTGCATGCAGACCTGAGCATGCGACCTAATGGGAGTATGTAAACAGGGAGTACAAGTAACTAAAGTAAAGCTATGTATTGGAGCAGAAAATTAAGTGTTTTCTTCTGAAATGTGGTGAAGTGGAGGTGGACCACAGCATAAAATGCTAATACCGAAGTATTTGAGTAACCGTTCCCATGGTGTTACATTGCTATTCGCTTACGCCAGCCTTATTTTTCAGGTTGCCGTGGGGTCCAACGATGGGGAAGCCGTGTTCATCAGGGAGTTCACTCTGATTCGACGGGACCATCTTCCCGAAGAGCCTCTCCACGACAGCGGCCCGAAACCAGACGACTCGGTGAGTTCCCTACCTCAAAAAAAAAAAAAAAAAAACGAAAAAAAAACACGCTCCACTCACTGTAACAGCTTAATTCTAGCGGACTGCTCCTTAAACACGAATCTCAAATCTCACACTCTCTTCCCTTTATAACTCGAATAAGGAAATAAACGGAGATGTCAGATGAAACTAAATCAACTAATAAATCCATCACGGTGTGTTTAGATAACACGCCACACCATAGGAGTGAAAAATACTCCATATTACACCTCGGTAATGAGTGCGAGTGAATGATGACTGTGGGCCGTGGGGGAGGGAGGTGTAATCTGACTGCGGGCTGACCCGGCTTGATGTGAAACAGGGCAGCGCATGCAAACACACACACTTGACACCCGTTGCATGTGCGAGGGTGGGGCGCCTTTCTTGCATCACATTACTCCCACTCTGTCATCACCTTTGATGAGACATGAGTCCTGCCCGTAGCGGTTTTCTTTAGCCAGCCTCTCACCCAGATGTTTTATCTAACTGCAGGGGGAGGAGGAGGGAGGAGGAGGGAGGGAGGGTTTGAGCTGCTGCTGCTGCTGTCCCACACAGCGACATGTAGCTCTCCCATCTCATCCTTCCTTTGTGACCAGATTGGCCCTGGCACAAATTTAGAGGAATCTCTTAAAACTCATCACAAGCAGCAACACAAACCGACTTTTCTGTTTGCAGTCAGGATGTTATGCAACTGACCAGACTTCACTCGCATTCTTCTGCTTTATGTGCATTCACCAGCACATGTGACCCGTGCAGCGAGGTGCCCGTCCTTCGAACACACCTTTTCCCGAGCTCCCATGCCTCAGTGGATGACTTTTTAACCTTGGCTTATTGAATATTCAAAAAAAAAAAAAAAAAAATCCCAGCGCGTGTTGAATACTAATCCAACGCAGTGATGTTTCTCTTGAAACGAAAAATCTGCTTGAACCCGACGCTGCACTTTGAAGGGAGATCGCGAGGGCTTATGTGACGGCTCTCATGTGCCGGATAGAGTTATGGATCAGAGCCGGGCAGAGCGAGTGTCTGTAATATCCGCGCTAACGTTGCCCTGCCCGCTATCTGTAAATCATTTCTATTTCCTCAGTGTTTTTTTGGTCCGTCTTTGCTGTTTTCGTGCACGTTTATATCCCAGAGGCGGCCTTAATGGAAAAACCATTTCAAAACTCTATTAAGAGTCAAGAATTTAAATGCTGTGGTTCATGTGCGCAGCACTGTAGTTAGAAACCACAAACAAATCTTTACAGCTGTTGGATTTCATATTGTAACCAAGCTGCAGCGTGATTTATGACGCACCGACCTCAAGTGAATTTTTGAATTTGCATTAGCTAGTTTCTGAGCGACTTTCAAACCCAACATCATGCGAAGGGTATTTATGTATCCACTCCGACGCACCGTGTTCGAGCCATCCAAGCCTCAGTTGCTCTTCGTGGGATTTGTTAAAAGGACTATTGGTTGCATTTTATTTGCCGTCATCAGACAGGTGCTTTGTGGTGATAAAAGTCTGAATTTTTCTTTCCTGTGACTTAAAAAGGTGGGTAAATTGTCTCTTGGGGGCACAAGCGTCGGAGAAAGTTCCAATATTAGACATTTAAAATCTGAAACTCTTAAGCAGATAAGATTTAATGTTATGGGGTTTTCAGTTTCCAGTGTAAAAATGCCACGGTGACTCTGAATCTGAACGTTGTTGCAGATACTGATGCTAACACGTCTTAAGATGAGGAGCGCACAGACACCCAGGAGCCACACTTGTGATTCCTTTCAGCACTCGCCTGGTTTCAGTCTCCCCGTGCCTGTGGCGCTGTTCTATGTTGGATCTAGGTTCAATATTAAGCTTGATTCAAAGCCAAGATAAACGCGGCTTAATTAGCGAGCAAACCCAGGAGGCAGACCTCCGAATCCAGAGTGTATTCGCTTTCTCTTGTTTCATGACTGTATGCCAGGGTCGGACGGTGGGCAGTGGGACTGACCTCCCCAGCACCCTTTATCCTATCCCCCAAGAGGGCCACAGATGAATTGTTCTCTCCGAAGGAAAGTGTTTTTCCTGGCAGCCTCGACGCAAGCTGCTCCGAAGGAATAGAGCTGTCTTACACAACTAAGCTCTAACATACCTTTGTAAATTAACCCATATTCATTATGTGATGGCGTGCATGCGCTGTGGAGCCTCAGTAACGTCAGCGTTCATAAACACATGTAAAGGAAGGGTTCCGGGTTGAGAGGTTCCTTGATTCAAAGCGTGTGGGGGGTCCGATAAGCTGCGATGTTGGCTGCTAAGTCTGAGAAAGTTTCTTTTTTTTCTGTGTCATGAGACTGAATGAGACAGGCTGTGAGGATAAACACAAAAGCTGCTCATAAATCTATCTCCCAGTCATTGTTTGACCATGAATTATTTTCCCCCCTGGAACATTAGTTTGATCTGCCGCAGTTTTGAGAACCGAATTTTGCTAGAAAACGGTCAAGATTTTATTGACTTGTGTGTTTTCTTGACAAATGGGTTTAACTGCAATGAATCTAGGACCTTGAAAGTTCCTGTTTCAGAACCGCGATACACACGGCAGCTGCTCCTCTGCCTTGGTGACTGACAGTGAACGAAAGACAAAGAAGGACAGAGAACGAGTATTGTTAATGCTGTAAGAGTCGGGAAAGATGAGGAAGAAGATAGAAAGAGGGACGCAACGCATGGCGGCTAATGTGTAGACGGCAAATACTGACCACTGATCCTTCATGTAACAGACTGTGTGTGTGTGAAGTAAATAACATTGACCATCTTGTGGCAATTCAATGTTCTACCACCCACTTACACCAAACCAGGCACACCCCACCCCATAGCAGTGACAGTCATTGATGGGAGCAGCCATCCCCAGAACACACACATGCAAAAATGCTTCAGGAACAACAGAAAAACACAACGAGGTGTCGACCTGGCGTCCAAATTGACTAAATCCCAAACTGATCAATCATCTGTTGGATGATCCACAGAGGCCCCTCCCGTCAACCCATAGGACCTAAAGACCCCCACTAACCCCGTCCTGTTTCCAGACACCACTGACAACATCCTCAAAAGGCCCATGTCCATTCTCTGATGAGTCACAACTGTGTTAAAGGCACAAGGGAGAAGCTACACAATATTAGGAAAGTGGTCATAATGTTATGTCTGATTGGTGTAAAGTTGTTTTAACATAAATGCATATTCGTTCTACTTCTTACACCATGACACAAAGCCAAACTGTCATGTCATGTTTGGAGTCATCTCATGAGTTCAGTTAATGTAATCCCTCTCGTTAAAAAGTCTTCATCTTGCTCGATGCTCTAAAGCTGGTTTCTACTGGAAACAGCTGCCTCTGGCTGCTGAGTTTGTCACGTACAGGCCAAAAAATAATAATTTAAAATGATGAACTGAAAGGTGATTAAATGTCTTGGAAAGTTTAAGGGGCGGCCTCTGTTCTGAAAGTTTTACTCAAGTACATGCGTTAGATTTCTTAACTGGAGTTCCTAAAAAAATACATTAGAGTTTACTATGTTGGCTTGAACACTTGAGTCACCTGCACCTTTGTTCTGTAACTGTATGTTATTCCACCTGTACTTTGACAGACCTGAAAAAAAAGGTCTTTTAGTTCATTTGTCCTGCTTTTAATCTGGGTCTGGACGCACTAATTGCTGCTCTGGGTCACATTTTGGGTTTTGAACACACCAAGAAGGACCAGGATATTATGGGGCTGTGGCAGGTAAGTGGTTGGAAATGACAGTCATTAGACCCCCCCTTTGTAGCTTTGACTCCAGGCCTGGCGTGAGGACACTTCCGCTTCACCTGCCTTTACATGTTTCGCGAAAACGGCGCTCCGGTCCTCTTGCTAAGTTGTTGTATTTTCACACCTTTTCTCTCCCTCGTCTTTCTGATACACGTTGGGTGTTTGGTTAGACATTCCTTCCTCTCTGCCCTTCTCTTCATCCCGTGCCAGGCAGTTCAGGCCTTAACGTCTTACATGCTCAATTGCACCTCAAGCAGCAACCGTCAGGGCTGCGTTTTTTTTCTTATTGAGAACCATCGGGGTGAACGAGAATCGAGGCGGGTTACGCCTTTTGGCCGGTCGTCATGGTTTGGAGTAATCGGTGCTGGGATAGTAGGGCCAAGGGGCCAGTTTGAGTGGCACGCAGAGTGGGGAGCGCTCGGTGGCCATGGCAGCAGCAGCTCGGCAAAGACCGGAGCCCGTTGCTGAGCTTCATGCTGACTTGGCAGCTGCGTTCTGCATGTTGCGCCAGGTGGAAAGGGCGACAGTCTTGCGCAATTAAACACTTCATTTGTCTTCATTAAAAGGATGGACATGTTGGTTTTGGCAGACAAAGACAATGCTTGGACTCAAACCCCTTTTTCCACTATACGCTATTCCCCTGGTGCTACATGTATGCACGTCATGTTTGAAGGTGTTTCTTCTTAGGTTTAGCCAAGAATGCCACAAGGATGCACATAGGCAGTCGTGTGCACAGCGTACGAATGATTGACAAGCAATGAATGTCTGTCTCCTCTTCAAAAATGATTTCTAAGGAAAATTTACTCAACGCGTTTATTAGGCTTCAAGAGTAAACACAAAACATGCTGGTGAGAAACATGGATCTTTGTTCTTGTGGTTCTTTTAAAGGGTTAAGTTTGATTTTTTTTTTTGGAAGCACACTTATTTGCTATGTTGCTGTGAGCTGGATAAGTAGAGCTTATGTTTCAATTAGCTCAACGTAAGCTTAACATAAAGACTGGAAACGAGAGAATGGGGTGCATTGACATAAGACGGTGTTTATTTATCGCATGTATGGGAAACTATGACAGTCGCGTAGATTAATGTATGAAAATATATACAAGAAACAATAAAAGACGGTATCAAATTTGAAAGAATGTACAAAATATAGAAGAATATGCTTCACTCTGACAGTCAGTATACACAGTGTGAGCAGTGAATTCAAAAAATGCAATTAAGATTGCATTAAGCTAAGCTAAGCTAAGCTAACATGCCTGCATTCATTGTTCAAAGACCAACTGTGGCAGCTGTTGTCACTTCTGTCTTATATAGTAGTTTTGTTGACTTTAGTCTTTGTCCTATTTAATGTATTTTGGGCTGCATGCTCTTTGTGTCCTATTTAATATTTCTTTTCTGTTCTTCTCACTGTTTTTTCTTGACTTGTGCTGCTGTAGCATTTGAATTTCCCCACTGGGGATAAGTAAAGCATTAGCTTATCTTATCTTAATTCAATCAACCTTCCCTTTAACTTTGGCGCACTGGTTGTAAAAATGGAAAAAAAACTAAAAGTTTCAATTGAAACAAAATGTACAGATATTCTCACGGTTTTCCCTTTTCATTAATTATACTCCAATCAACAGTAGATGCATGAACACTGGAGTGTATTTATAGATGTGAAACTCTGTGTCCCATCACTGTGTTGTGAAATCACATTTTCTGAGTATTTACTCATTATTAGACTTGTTTTCTTTAGAGAGATCGACTTCCCTGGATCAGTCCGTGTTGCATGCGATTGACTGAGCTGTTTATTAGAAACACTGCCTCTTTGTATCCATGCTGTAGTTGGATTGGAAAACCTTGAGTAAACGGTGAGTTATAGCTACTTTTGTGACTCCGGTTAGCCGTAAATGCAAATGCTTGTTTTTGCAGAGCCAGCTGTATGGGAGATTTGTTGAACAGGCGAAACACTTTCTTTGCAGTAGAGATTTTATCCAGTTTTTTTTTTTCCTTTTTTCTTTTACAACAAGATAAAGAAAGCACTGAAAGGGAAGGCAGCGAACGAGGAGACATGCAGCCTTCCTGAGTTGTACGCTTTGGCTAGCTGACTGGTGTTTGGCACATCTGTGTGCTGTTTGGAGGCTCGGTCCCAGCGCTCTTGAAGAAAGTGCTGAGCGCTGGTGAATGTGGTGTAAAGCCACGTGGCTTTGGACTGGGGATCATTCCCTCACCCCTGTGTTTGTTCCATCAGCATATGTGTTCAGTAAATCCTTGGCCCGCACCACGCCGCAGCGAATATCTCCCCCTACTTGATGTGGTCTCACATCAGTGCGCTGTGGGTACTGGAGTGGTGCTGCTGAGGTAATACCGCCAGGGACAAGACCTCACCACAACACCCACATAACAAATGTGGCTGTGTGTGAATGCATGCAACCAGCAGTGTGTCTATTGCTGGCTACTGCTGCGTGCACACTCCCCTTCCTAGAGGCTTTTGCGCAGCGTACCCTCATGTAATCCCATAGCTGTTTGTGTTTGCACTCTGCACTGTGTTATACAGCAGGAATCCACGTGTTTGTGATTCATGCTCCTTAAGCATTCAACACTATCACATGCCACCTCGCGCAGAACTGTCTTTGATTAATGGGAAAAAATCCTCCCCCGTCACCCCCGCAGTCTTCTCTCCTCACCCTTCTCGCAGTGTCTGCTCCTCCGTGGCGTGTGAAGGCACGCACACATTTTCTGAGGCAAGTGATTGATTTCTAATTGTTTACATTTCAGGTTGCCCTCCCTGTTGCAGATGTTTGTATTCTTCTTCAGGTTTGGCATGCGTTTACCCAGGCATGCACAGACACAAACAGACACAAACAGACACACAGGGTCGTGCCGAAGCCAGGAAGTTTCATCAAGGAATTTTTGGATGTCTCCGCTCTCGGTTTTGGCGCAGCACATAATAATTGTCTCCAAGTGGAGGTGATTGTTACAATTAGGCCTGTAGCTCAATGTGTGTTTAGGCACGTGGACGGGATCAGTCAAGGCCTTTGCTAAGGAAAGGGGTTTCGTTAAAGGTTGAATAAAAGCAAAATTCGCAACAGTTTTCAAAACATTGGTATCACAGCCAAATAAGAACACCTCCGTCTGACAAGTTCTCCGTCTGATGCCTGGGCTATAGTGCCATTAAGAAAAAAAAATAAAAAAAATAACAAAGTTTACTTTAAAATAAAACAGTCTCTTGGACAAGTTGTTTTTCACCTTGTGGTACTTGACTTGAAATAAACCAAGCGCGGGGAGGTAGTAACAACTTTAATAACTTAAGTGGGACTCCAACGTAAGCTTCTGTAGGAGCTCTTCATAGTGCTCACTTGGCTCAGGCAGCCTCAGTATGTAGCCCGTCTCCAGTGTAAGCAACAGCGTTAACCTGAGTTACAGCAGTAATTACCTGCTGCTGAATGATCCCTGCCACACATGCGGAGCAGAGTTTAAGTTAAGAAGTGAACGAGCTACAAGCTAAAGTATGTCCCTCTTTTTAAGCGAGGGCTCGTATTTCTCCGCGTGGTGGTGGGTGGACACGTACAATACAGTAGCAGAACAAACACATCTACCTCTTTTCATATCTGGAAAGCCACGTCCAGTTTTGGATGTTGGATCCGGAACAGATGGGTGATTTATTGGAAAAGAGCTGCTGCGATTTAAACTACTTTGATTGCGTTGTATTATGTAAAGTAGTGTTAAAAGAAGAGTTTTACTAAGTATTTGTGGATTGTACAGAGAACCACCAGCTGTGATGATTCCTCGCTTAATTTACAAGAAAGTATGAGTAAAATGAAACAAATCAAACCTAAGATAACAACATCAGACAATTTAGCAACTGACGTCCTGGTGTATTACTCTATTGCTCAAGGTCTTGCTCTTTGTGGCCTACGTCACTGTGACGTCACGATGTTAGAGGGAAGCTTGAGGCGAACACTGTCAATCACGTAAATGTCGTCTTGGTGATTAAAAGAAAGGATTGGAGAGGGACAATCAACAACGGACACACTTGATATTGGACAAGATTAATATGTAATGAATCATCAGTTTCAGCCTGGATAACGTTATGGGTTAGAATAAATTGTGACTGAAATTAGGTTAAGTTAATCTTTATTAATTATCTGGGGGGTTCTTGTTACAAGTTAATGCTAATGCTAACTGCTAGCTAACGCAACAAGTTCTATGTTTCAGGGGTGTCCAAGCAGAAGTTGCATTTACTTCATTACCCTCCACTTCCATCTTGTAGTATCTTTGTTGGAGAAGCTTCACTTGATAAAGACAGACCAGACTTCGTCCCCTCTGTGTCCTCCTTCAGTCAAATCGTCCATCCGGTGAGTGAGAGTCTAGGAGTCCGTGAATGTAGTCCCATCAGTCAGTGAGTTTATTCTCTAAAATATTCGTTTTCCTCATTCATTGTTGCCAAAACAGTCCATTGAAATATGCTAACTGGCGTTTACAAGCTATTGTGTTAGAGATGTTTTGCCTCCAGCTAAGCTCCGCCCCTCGACAAAAGGGGTCTATAACATTGCACATAGCACCGTTGGACCTCAGATTGAGATAATAATACATTTATTGAAGTTCACTGGGAAACAAACATCCCAGGAAGTAATACTTTGTGATACTGAATCTTACTGCTGGCTTATTTGTATACCTTCACACTGGAGGCATCCCTGGTCAGAGACATGATATTTTCAGATTATCCGTATGTACAGTCAGATTTGGCTCAAATGGTCACTTGGACATGAGGGTCAAAGGTTAAATGGCACGTCACTGTGGCCTGACAAATCTTGTCTACTCTTAATACATCACATGTAACTTGTGGGAAAAAAACAACACAGACATCTAATACAATATAGCAATGGAATATTTACATTTTCTATCCGACATGTCAAAATCATACTTTTTTTTTTTTGCAAAAATAGTTTTTAGTTCAATTCCTTCAAAGCTTTCTCCACATGCAGAATGGAGGTAAACTGTAACTTGACTGTTTATCGGAGGCACACTGCTTATTGTAGTTATTTTAATCCATAATGCAACACCTCAGCCTCCATCATTAGTCGTTTTATAAAAGTTGTCTGCATTTTAACATTCGTCTCTATGGGCTTTTGCAGAATTATCTGCTGCATCCTCCAGCCCATGAATAAGTTGCTTTGAATAACCGCAAAATGTGAGTTTCCAAAATGTGATTTATTTTCTGCATCCCTGTTAAGTTTCATACTCGTAGTTTTCTCACAGGCTGATTCTCCACTCAGCGTCTCTGGTTGCACGGGGCTTAGAGTAAAGTGAAAGAAGGCTTTGGTCTAAACATGGTGGTCTCCCTCTGGTGCGCGATGCGAACTAATCTCCGCAAACTGCTGTAAGCACTCTGAGCGTAAATGCGAGAAAATCAGGACCGCGGAGTGCATGTGTGGAGACCTACGGCTTTGTCCGCAAAGCTTGCACCCTCCTGCACATGCTCACGGAGAGTTTTCCCTCTCAAGAAGCCCGGGGAGGGAATGTAATCTGTTCACAAACCACAAAATTGAAAAATGACCCTGACGCTCTTCCAAGTTGAAAAGTGAACAATGCTTGCAACACAAGACGAGCGTACTTAGATTAGATCTTTATACAACACGGAGGTAAGCCTTTCACTTTAGATAGGCGTAATTTAAGGATCTCTTTAGGTCGTGTTCATTTGAGTCTCTCAAACAGACTTTCTGTAGGACATAAAGCAGTGGAGACTGCCGCTGTTTTTGGTTCCATATAAAGTAGTGCTTAAATGCGTTTGTGCGATTGTTTAATGTAAAAGAGCACATTGAAGTAGATTAAATTAGAATTAATACTATTTGAAGAAGAAAGATGAGCCGTATAAATCCTATGTGCAGAAAGTCGAAATTGCAGAAATGTTTCTGTTTCTGGGAGAATATTAAAATGGAGCCTTCATGCGGCATTGAATATAAACGTGTCAAAAAATCCCAGAAGACAAGCGCCATCTTGGAAGGTCAGTCACCATCGCCACACAGGAAACCGCCAACAAGATCCATGACATGATCTTGACAGACTATAGAACAACTTCTTCTAAAAAAGGCTCGACGTATGGTCAATGTAACGTGTAAACGTAGAAGGGGGCAACGTTAGAAAAATAATTGTGATTTAGGAGGTTTAGCAAAATCCACTCCTTCTATGTTAGTTGGCCACAAGCTTGTCAATCAATCATAAAAATAAAAAAAAATAAAAAAATTCTCCTGTGTCATTATTGTCGTGAACGACTCAAAGTTTTCACGCGCCTTTAATGTGTGTATTCTTTGTCATTCATTTCCAGGATCAGAGCTCAGGAAATGATGGAAACCTTGAAGAGGTCAATATATTTTTCTTGTATACGATTACTCTCTTTTTAACTCGTGTTTGTGTACTTTGCAAGCTGCGGTTTTGCGGACAAAGCCCTCTGCCAAACAAATTAAAAATTTCCAAAGAGAGCTGGTTTTAAGACGAACGCTACGAAGACGCGCAGCTCAAATTATATCCTGCAGCATGCAATGCCCGTGACGTATCTGAAAGATATTCAGTGTCTCCTCCTAATCAGTGTTTGTTATAAATATTTCCTCTCTCGGAAATCAAATTAAGCGTAGCAAGATGTCTCACAGGCTTGTTGAGATGATTGTTTTGAGAAAACACGGGCTTGTAGTTTTTCTTCTGATCCTGCGATGTTGTCCTGTTCCTTAGTTGGTCTTGCTTCTGAGATGAGAGTCAGATTTCTATCCGTCGAGCAACATGATATTAACACTTCCCAGCACGTAGCAGCCGAATTAGGAAGATTTCACCATGCTTACCGCAACACAAGAGGCCAAAATCAGTATTTTATTGTCTTCTCCTGATTGGTAAAACTCCTGGTGTAGGACTGAGTTTCTCTATTATTTGGCCACTATACAAACAAAGGGAATAAGAGATCTGTTGAAAAGTTAAAGGGATACAGACGTCGTACAAAAACAATTCATATATCTGGTGCACTTAAGGCGACGTGCATCGTCCCACCACGGGCTTCCTGGATTCCTTATTCCCGCGGCTCTGTGTCTGAATCCCAAACTAAATCACAATGAAAGACGACCCTGCAAAATATTGAAGCCTCCAGATTTATGAGCCCCGTAGTGAGCGATGACGGTCCCACGTTGAAAGCATTGTCCTGGGGGCCTCGGGCTGGGAGCCAGGGTGTTAGTTGACTAAAGACAACCTTCTGGTTACTCCGTCCCCCGACGAAACGCCTACATTGTCTCGTTCTGTCTGTGATTTATGCCATTAATCCTCACATCAGTTTGGAGCCAGATGTGAATATATAAAGCTGTCAGTTGTTTGATGAAAGCATTAATACTCCGCAGAAAGCTAAACAAGAGCTCATCTCCATTCAGCAACACGCGCAAATACGTTGAAACTAAATTCTTCAGCAACCGGAGATACTTTTTTTTTTATTCAGCTCATTCCCGTTGACCTCCACAAACATTCAGTTTTCACTTCCTCGAAGCTAAGAATGTGCCTCATGCCGCTGGACTTGTGGCGCCTTGGTTTTACAGGTTGAACCGCGAGCAAATGAGCGGCATTTCTCTCAATCAGCTTTTCTGAATGACCTCACTGAGATAATGATAGGGGATGAGGCGCAGCCCCGATGAGCTTCTCCTCCACTCCATCTCTCAGTGCGAAAAGCCCCGGATGATGGAGTGACGGGAAGCGGAGGTGGAAGGGCAACGGCTGGATGAGGGTTTTTAAGGCCTGGCTCTGTTTTTAACCCTCAATTGCATGGCGGCACGCGGCAAAAGACACCAATTAGAGGGAGGCGCGGAGTGAAGCCCGGCTAGATGAGCTCAGCCCGCGGCTCCTGTCTGACACAAACACAGCACTCGAAACATGGGCCCGTCCCTCCCTCCCTGCCTCCATCCCTCCCTCCTACTCCCCCCTTGGATGGTGTATTTGTGCGTGTCCCCACCGTACAAGAATTCGATGACGACAGCACAGCACAGTGAAAGTGTTTGTGTTTATAGTGGCTGCTAATGATTTAGAGTGTGTACATATGCGCGTGATGTAGGGGCTTGTTTGCTCTGTCCGGTGGCGAGGGTGAAGATTTATTTTAGCACCCTTTCATTTTGTGGCTGATGCCAGAAGCTGAGAGTTTATGTAAACCTCTGCCACAGTCGAGCAAGCTCGGACCACCCCAAACCCGCAGACATGTCTCGTCAGTGTGTGTCATGCTTCAACCGTGGACTTTTTATGCGTGCGTGCGTCCACGGGGAATTGCTGTAGAAACCCCAGTCCCCTGCTTTCCCTCCGGCTCTAAACTCTCCAAGGTCAGAGTCAAAACACTGAAACCAATAAATGCAGTCATGAGAAAGTGAATGGACACCAGCTTGAGCGATGAGCTCAACGGGGACTTGTAGTTTCGCCTCTCGGACACTAGATGCTGCTCTTGAGCCACAAAGGCCGCAACAGATGCCGGTTCAGGTGTTGATGAATCGGTTCTCGGTTTGATATTTCTGCCACACCACCAACATTGAATCGAAAATGTTTAAGTAGACTTTGTTCTCGTAAGCCGGTGTCCAGGAATAACTCGTATCATTTCTTGTTAGTCTGTGACTGAACACAATTGAGGGGAATACAGATTGTGCACATGTCAGTAGGGTTGTGGTTGTGGTTTAGGTTCTGCTCGGATCAGACGTTCACAAAAACACCTGTGGACGCAGATTTCATTGAATAACCACAATCACAATCTTATTCCACCTGCACTCAATGAAAGGTCACCAATCCTATATAACATCGAGTGAGGTATAATATATTTTCATCGTCTTTTTTTGCAGAATGATTCCAGTTTTTAAATCTTTAGGTGATGCTACAAACTTCAAACTTTAACATTTAGGCCTGACATGAGATTTTAAACTCATATTGCACCGTAGCATCATCTGTCTTGGGTTGAGATTACTGTTCCTCTTAGGAGATCCAAGGCCTTCTCAGGGCAAATTAGAAATGTAATAAACCCCAGGGTCTCCACCCAGTTAGCCATGCCTTGTAAAGGGAGGCACCAAGGCCCTCATCAGATGCCCAAACAGCTTCAGTTGGTTCATTTTGATGTGAAGGAGGATATTTCTAAGTCTAAAAGCTCATTTTGGCTGCTTGTATCTCCAGTCCCCTACTTTAGGTTGCCACTGGTTAGGTTGCATGATGATAGCTGTAATCTGAAACCCAGGCTGACTGGTAAATAGAAAGCTTTGCCTTATGTCTTAACTTCCTCTCCTCTACCACAATGGTGAATCATTACTGCTGATGCGGCACCGGTCTACTCCATTTCCCTAATGAACGAACAAGCCGGATTCTTAAATTCCTTTGCTCGGGCCACATCCCTTTATATAATGTCTATTAATTCCATCTGTATAAGAGAGATAATTTCGGAAAATAGTTTGCAGTTTTCACCGACGTGGTCATCCTCCGCTCTCCTGCTATTCACATTTAGCGCTTGAGCTGCTGCCGATACAACGGTGCAAACACTTCTCCGGTTGGAAGTTCACTACAGTAGCGTATTTAGACAGCTGTAAGCCCAAAAGCTCTTGGGAAAACAGGGTAAAGGGGTTTTTATGTGGGAGCGGGATGGAATGGGGGTGAACTGATCCACTGCAGCTCCTTTCCTGTGCGGTTTACTCTTGAGTCATGCATCCAAATGTTCCCTCTCCCTCTCCATCACCTGGCCAAGCTTTGACTTGACACCAGCTTAAAGGAGGACACATGAGGTTTTGTTTCACGAAGCGTGCACTTGGTGATTTCTGTTGTGTAAACTGTGAAAGAGAAATTTGGTGTAATTCCCCTGTTCAATGGCAGCGTAAAGGAACGTAGCCCTAGGTGTGAGTTTTGAAACAGAAACGGCCTTTCTCACAGTGTGTTTAAGGGAATGATGCATTACTTAACATATAAATGTGTACAGTTCACAGTAACATAAAGAGACAGACAGGTTCTCATGTCTTTCCTCTCTTTCAAACACATTACCCGCAGTAGACTCCGAGATGCAGGGCCTCGGAGGCTAGTGGCAACCTATCATCATTCAGCCCACATCATGTAACTCCATATGAAAGATGATTTGACAATTCCTTATGCAGCCACTAGCTACCCACTGTCTTCCAGCAACCACAACAACAACAGCAACAACAACAGCAACAGCAGCAACGATAACAACAGTAACAATAGTATCAATAACAATAGTAATAAATGATATATATATACACACACAGTATATACGGACAGAAATTAATTAAATAGATTTGTCTCCTGTGTTTAGACCTCAGAGGTGAAGGTCATAAAAAAAACCTGCAATTACCACTTACGACCAAAGGTGTCGCCAAAGAGGACAAAGTATTTTTGATTCCTACTTTACCTTTTCTTGCTATTAAGAGAACGGTGAACACAGCAATGACACATGTTCTATTTTTGTTCTACACTATTTCACGATGAAATATACTTTCCTTGGCTTTATTTGTCTATCATTAAATGCATACCTACAAGCTGCATGGTTGAGGACTGGTAAATCCCTTGGAAAACCTGAATGTGTGAAAAAAGTTAAATGGAAATTCATTCAACAAATGCTAGGCAACAAGTCCTCTGGACAAATCAACTAACATATTATCGAGGTTGTAGTGATTTGCTGATTGTAATGTGACAGACCTATCATAGGATCGATATAATTTGTAATCCGAAGTTGTTACAACACATGGTGGGAAACATTCTCAGTTTTAGGATGTGTCAGCTCTTTGGTTAAAATTTGGTTAAGTTGGAGCATGTGGTTATACCCCAAAACAATAACTCTTGACTTTTGGTTGTGTTTTGTTGAGTCTGTTTTGTTGACCCATCTATGCACCCTGACCACCTCCCTATGTGGAGTTTGTTTATCCGTGCTAATGTAAGCTGCCATCTTAATTAGTTCCCTTTATGCCGAATTTGCTTTAGTGTTTTGTCACTTTGTCAAACACAAAAAAAAACTGATGCTGCCTGCCTGAAAGTCTTTATAGTTGCTTTAAACATTAATGAAATGCGTGATAAGTGTGTAGATAAAGTGGAAATAATAGTTCTACTACCCGTTGATCACTCCTCTGTAGTAGCTCTATGCTGTTTCGCCACCGGTTACATCAAGAGTAGTAATGTCAGCTATTTTCTCTTGCCATTATCTTGTGGTCATACTTCTTGGGTTCCGATTTTCACAAACTTGGCGTGGCATTACTACAACAGCATCCTGTCATGATTTTTTTTTTTTATTCCCTGTCAGGCAGGGGTCTGAGGGGAAATTTGGAGACAAGGATGAACATTTTCAAGTCATGTTTATCTTGAGGCTTTGGTGGAAAAGCCATAATATGCGTCCTACGGGCCATATTTACTTGTTGACCTACTAGTGAGCACTCTGTATTTGATATGCCAGTGGTTTTGGCATAGAAAGGCTGGTCGGCGTGCTTGTGAGTGTATTTTCCATATAGATCTGTGATCTGCTCAGTGGGTTTAGACAGACAGGACAGAAACGCTATCCAGTGATTTTTGGAAAGAGAAAAGAGGAGGACTGGATGGAGTGACAGATTGAAAAGGAGCGAGAAAATGCAAATAAAATGGAGCTGCGCATGGGTGAGTTGACTCACAACGTGCCTTTTTCCACTCTATTTCCACCGCGCCAGCATCCGTCATATTTTCATCTTTCCCGTCCACACTGAGTTAACAGAGACCGATAAAGTTAGCCTAATTCAGTGATAATCAGTTCACGATGGGCTCACACATCACACAATCTAATGGATAAATGTCCTCCTTGGGCCTTTTTTTTGCAGCACGGTTACATCATCTGTGTGTTTCTTGGTCGATTACAGAAGCATATGGGTGAGGAATGTTTGATTGCAGAACGGAGCTGTGGCAGGCTGATGGATAGTTTCCTCTCTCTGAATGCGGGTGCTGCAGGACAAAGCCCAGTTTATGTGTTGAAGTGTAGCTGCTTGAAAGAGCTGTCAGCACTCCCAGCACCATGGCAAGCTATGGACACAAGAGGTACAATATCTCTTATCTCTTGCATGGACTCGAACAGAGGACAATAAGCTTCTGAATTAGGTTCAGAAGTATTCTTGTATCCCGTCGCAACGTCCACAGGTGACCTCACATCATGTTCAAGCACAGTTTGACACGATATAGAGTTCGCAGTTGAATCATCGACTCTAACACTTCTGCCACCACGCTTCACAGTCGGTGCAAGGTTTCTTTTCTGAAAAGCACCAAACAGATCTGCTGTCACTGTGGCCAAACAACTGCAGTGATTTCGCTCTAATGTTCCCTTTGAGCAGCTTACGTCTCCCATGCAGGTCAACTGTATACAATCACTTATGTGCTTTGACATAAACAGCTGCCTGCAAGTCCTGTAATGACATTTTGAGGGTTCTTGGAAATGTCAGCCTAATTTCTATAGCACGGTACGGCTTGACTCAACTTGACACGCAACACTTCCCGTGGCAACTCTCTTTGACCAATCGCTGCTTTGCAAGGTTCTCACATAACCTTTCTATATTGACTCATGTTTACTTGGAACCTTATCCTAGATGGTACCTATAGAAGTACAGACGGGTACTATCCACGGATGAAAACCTGAAACAAAAACCAAGTCACGTGAGATTGAATCTACACAGGTCAGGCATGATATTACGAACACCTGATTAATATTGTGTAGGTCTCCTTTGTGCCTACAAAACAGTTGTGGCTCATCAGAGGGTGGACATGGGTCTTCTGAGGGTGTCCTAGGTCCTATGGGTTGAGGGGAGTTTGGGATCTAGTGAATTTGAAGGCCAGGTCAACACCTCGAGCTGTTTTTCATGTTTTTTTGAGTTGCTGCATCTTGCAAGGAGTGTCATTACTATAGATTGGGCGTGTCTGGTCTGGTCTAAGTGGGTGGTACATGAATGCCAGGTCCAAACGTTTCCCAGCAGAACATTGAATTGATACAAGATGGTCAATGTTATTCACTTCTCCTATAGACACATAGACACATAGACATACATCACCTTTTATTTCTGAAGGCCACGGGGCACTGTTTAATTTTTGGCGTGACGACACCGCACACTCCAACAGCTGCACTAATGTTTTGTTGTCTCCTCCTTGATGATAACTTGACAATCTTGAACTGTTTCTTCTCTGTTTGCTGGTTATTGTCGTTCGAACGCTCTAGCATGCAGACAGATATTAGAAAAACCTGCCCTGTTTAAGAGTAGAGAAGATTTAAGGTCCAAAAAAGCTTTCTCAGACTTTTAAACGGCTAGTACTTATTTGAAGGACGATAAAAGCCAACATGTTTGAGCCAGGGACAAAGCCTTCATCAGAGAATGAGTAATGCCTTGAGAGGTGTATTGCTGAAAGCCCACTTGTGTGCATGCAGATACAGTGAATTTCTGCGTTTCACTAAGGGAATTGGAACAATGTGCTCGAGGTGTCATCCATTTTTCCTTTAATCGTTTCCATATTTGTAGGTCAAACACAGGTCATAACAAGGAACTGAAGTACACACGCCCCCGTTGCTCTCCGTGTAATTGCATCATTATTTAACACAGTGGAAAATGTCAGATTTCAGAGGACGCTCCAAGGGTTAAAGCCTCCTTTGACCACCTTTATCATATTACTATCACTTTCTCTGATCGTCCCGGGGCCAAAGACAACACACAATACATTTTGGAGAATGAAAAACACATGTTACTGATGTGACTTAATTTTAGGGTTAAAAGCTGAAACCTTAGCTGTGCGGAGCATGTACGGGAGATCAGACACGTCTTTTGCGGCGAGAAAAGATTCGGCTAGCCCTGTGTGTAAAAGCTCCCCACTCGCACATCATGAATAATAAGCTGCTGAGACAAACCAGGTGCCTTTTTATTTGGAGTTGCTCTTTGGTGTCTGGACTCGAAAAATAGCCGGTGGAACTGTTGTGTCTTGTTTTGCAATTACGAAAGAGGTTAACAAGAGAGTCTGTTTCATGTCTGCCCTTCAAGAAGACCTGCTTTAAAGCTCTGAGCATCGCCTCTGTGGAGTGTCACATCATCAATAATTAGTCCTAATATTGGTTCTGTGACTCATGGTGCTGTCTTCTTGTTTTTTTATACCATTTTCATGTGTACTGTATTTTTCACACTCTCTCATTTCTTGCAATAACTGGTCTTTTAAAAGCTCCCGTGAACCCTGACATGATTGTGCTTGTCATATTTACAGTTCTGCAATACTGATGGAGACTGTTGCAGCCAAAAAGCTTGGGTTTCACACAGTTGATTAGTGCAAATGGTTGCAATATTTTTCCATAAGAACAAAAGGTTTCCCTCGAACACCCAGTCCAAGGTTACACAGAACCTGGATCTAACTCTCTCAGTGTGAATAAAATTTTCTCCTTCTTACTGAATATACTTTTAAAACCTGTGAAGAGAGGGACCATTGATTTCCAAACTTTTATTTAACAGCATCCATGAGACTCAAATGTAATTTATGGTGAAATGCACAAGGAAACCAAAACAAATTAATCACTCAGACAAGAAGGTCTTCAGAGAGAAAGGGGATGACAAAGGCAGGTTGCGTGTCAAATGTGGACAGCCCCAGATGGGGCAGTTATGTCTTCTGTTCAGTTTCACCGGACCTGGTGGGAGAGGATGTGCAATTACTGTTGCAGTACAGTACTCACTACTACTCACCATACAGCAGTGTCAGTTGTGACAAGTCAGTCTTTTTTTTTTTTTTTTATTGTTTTCATTGGCAAGTTTTAGATTGTGCTAATTAAACTACGTGAAATGATGAATATGATTGCTGCTTAGAGGCAGGTAGTGCACAGAGGGCGTTTAGGCTTTTATTGCGATAAAACAGCTGCTGTCAATGCCAAAAACTGCAATGCAAGTAAATCAGCAGGAAGTTAAGCTGAAACAATGAACATGACGACTCTGAAACCCAAAAACTGAATTAAACTGATAATAATTCTGAAGTGGGTTCATCATTACAGGTCGCCAGTTCACATACTTGTCAGTTATGCGCCCTGTTGTTAATGTAAAATTATTAAACCACTGCAGCTGTTATAGTTTTATTGATTTCCCAAAAATGATTACAGTTTCAGAGAACATGTGTTAATTATTTTAAAAGCCTATAATATTCAGATGATTCATTATTACACAGGATGTGATGTTACAATCCCTTGCGTGCTAAGATCTGAGACAAAACACACTTAGAAGCCCATTCCGGCTGAAAACAACAACAACCGGCAGGCTAGCAGTCTGCTACCAACTAGCAACCAACAAGAAGACACCCGCCAACTAGCCTAGCCAACAGCAGTAGGTAAGAAGTGATGGGACATGCGACTACATGTCAACCAACACTTCTCCCTTGTGCCAACATTTGGAAGCTCTGTCCAACTAAAAACAAAAGAAATAAAGAAATAAAAACTGAATTAAACTGTTTCTGAAGTGGATTTATCATTACAAGTGGCCAGTTCACTTACAAGTCAGTTATGCACCCTGCTGTTAATGTAAAAATGTTAAACCACTGCAGCTGTAATACTTTTATTGATTTCCAAAAAAGGATTACAGTTTCAGAGAACATGTGTTAATTGTTTTAAAAGCCTATAACATCCAGATGATATGGCAATATGGTCTCATTTTGAAGCACATGGGATCGACTTGATGGTGGCTAGTCCATAAATAAGCTGCGGTGCTTAGCGTCTGCCCAGATCTGGAACCTGGTCCCACGCTCCCCGTTTCCTTCTAGCCCACCTTGGCGGACCAGTTTACCCGACTCTAGCGGCTTTACACGGCTAATTTATGCCCGTTCCGTCCTTTCATAACCTCTTTAAAACGCCACAGTGGCCGTGGCTGGGTGAAAGGGGGATGTGAAGTGGGTGGTGGGGTGGGGCGTCTCTGATGGAGTTAGCCTTTGCATTCATGAGAAAGCTGCTAAAACATATGAGCTCCCTTCCATGTGCTAATGGGAAAAGCTCGGTGCTGAGAACACATGAACGCAGTTTCAGGAAGCAGTAAATGTCACTGCTGATTCTTAATTACGTGGCCTATACCTCCTCTCCACTGTGGGCTGCATGTGTAGTTTTAGAGGTTAGCCTAGGTTGGATCAGACTGTGGTTCCTGGCTCATTCACTATGTCGCTATAAAGAGCAGATGAAATTATTATATGATGTTGTGCAATGGCTACAGCTGTGGTCGCTTTTTGAAGACAAATGTTTTGCCTTCTTTGCCTATGTTGACCTTCCTTCATCAAAAAATACCCACATGTCTCAATGGAGGGTTGGTTGTGTCCAACGGAAATATCTTGTGGACTGCCACAGAATTCATAATCCCCAGAGGATGAAGACTTCTCCTTCTTTTCAATAAGAATTTGCAGTGACATAAGACATGTGTTTATGCCCACATTAAAGTGGTTTGCAGAAACCTTCGTGACCTGGCTTTTCGTTGAACGCTGACAAATTTCAGGGCACAAATGGTCTTAATTGATGTCATCATCTCTGCCAAAAAGCTCTTTCTGTGATTCTGAAGGATACTTCTTAACAATGTGACTGCCTAAATGCGATTTTCTCTCTGCTCTTTGCTTTGTAGCTCACCAGTTGGTCACTAGTGGATATGCCAATGTGGTTGCCTGATTGTATAAATTCCACCCCACATTTTCCTAGGTGTACCAAGCTAGCTCTGCTCACCGTCACCGTACTCTATCTGAAAAGGAAATTCCAACAATGCTCCATCTGGATTCATCAGATCCTCCAAGCCCACTATCGGCATAGTAGGAACCAAAGTTGCTGACAGCGTTTCATTGTGGTAAATGTTTGGGGAACTCATCGGTTGCTTCGTACGTCAAACAACTCTATCAATCACTCCAGTCTGGTCTTAACTGTCATGCTGTTGCCTTAACCTTTATATTAGTTGATACCTGTCTAAGATTTTTTTCCCCTGACGTCAGTAGACTACACAAAGGTTGATGTCCATCGTCTCACATTGTACCGACATGTGAATTTCTAATACCAGGAACAGGAAAACTAAAATAATGAATAACCTCAAACTTTCTGCTCACTCACTTAAAGAGCTGAACTTTATATGCACTTAACTGTGCATAGGCAGTTTTTCACTTTAGCCCACAGATTTATCAATCAATAACTCGGGCTACTCCTCTGGTCTGGATTAATAGCTGAGGTAAAATAAAGTCACCATTTTAAGTGCTGAAACCACTGTAAAGTATCCAGCATGACCGACTGTTCTGGGGCAATGCAAGCTGACAAAAACTGACTATATGGCTGCTCTTCTCAGAAACAAATCATTGTTGTTTTCATTTATGATGTAAAAAGCTCTGGGGCCAATATCCAGGTAGAACGAATGTCTTCCTCTGCAGAGCAACAGGGAGTTCAGTCAGAAGACCTGCAGGCAGGATGCTATGCCAGCAGAGATGGGTCCGTTAAACTCAGAGCTGGCGTTTGTCTTTCCCTTGAGCGCATTATTTATATGACGGACTTGCACGAAGCACAGCTCTTCCTCCCACCAAAACCATAATACAGTGTCTTCAGAAGGTGTGTTTATGGCTCTGTAAATCTGTCATCTTCATATTACAACCAACTACCAAACCAAATATTACTGTTACTTTCAAAACAGTCCAACTGACCCCCCCTCCATATCAAGTATAGGGTATAACAGTAAATAATCATGAATAATAAAAGGAAATGTTGGACTCGTGGGGATGTGAAAGAAATAAAAGCTAAACAGAAGAAAAATGTCCAGTTCTTATCATCAAAGACAATGAAGAATAAAGAAAATATTAGGGAGTATTTTAAGCCACATGTAATAGTGCTTACTTTGGGCTGCCATTTTTAACTTCACCTCCCATCTGGCTTATATTGGATTTAGCTGATTGTCAAAGAATTACATCTTTATTTTAATCCCCTGGTTTCGGTGGGACGGGGAAGTGCGGTTGATTTTCCGCTGCAAGTCATAAAATCTTTGTCCTGGTAAAACATTTTATACTGTTAGCCCAGAAAGCTTTTTAAACAATAGCTTTGGTGTAAATCATGACTGGAGCACATGCACCTTCTGCGGGGGTAGTGGGAGGCTACCATTTATCCCGCCTGAACCTCTTAAGTCTCCTCGTGGGAGCCGAGGGGTTTGGGGGTCTTGAGTGGAACATAATGTCAGTCGTTCGGTAACTTTAGCTTCATTTGTCTCTCCTTCTGAGAACTCTGGGACTGTTAACTCGGGTCGTCACCTCATAATATGGCAATCTTTTAATTTGACCCTTTATTTAGAGGAGTGGAGGAAAGAACCAGTCAAATATCTGCTGCTTTCAAAGACAATTTGGTGACCCCCTTAAAACATTTAGCATGAGAGAGCTACTCTGGTCATTTTACCATATGAGGAGTGATGATAGAAGCTACGTTGGTATGTTATTTATTAATTGTTAGTTTTCCCCTGATTATGTTAAACAGTGACATTTTAAGTTAGATTTAATTAGCTTAGACTCCTTGCGCAGCAGTTACATGCAGTGATGTGTACTTCATATGCAGACGATGACATATTATTCATTAGAACATATCAGCAGTTAGAGCCGTGCATCAGCTAGTTGTAAAATAATAACCTGTGGAGTTCCACAGCGGTCAGGATTGGGGCCAAAGTTATTTATACTTTATCTGAACGATATTGTCACGATATCAAATAAATTATATTGAGTGATGTTTGCAGATGATAATATATTTTGCTCAGGGAATGACCTGCAGGAACTAATAAGAACAGTAGGAAGGGAACTGACTATTTATTGTCACTAAATGAAAGAAATAGTGAAATAAATTTAAAAGGAGTAGAAATTAAAAGAGTGTATGAAATAAAGTTTAGGGAACTATAATAGATCACAAACTTTTTTGGAAACCACATATAGACTCCATAAAACAAAAATGATGAAGGTCAATTGCTATTCTCTATAAAACAAAGCATTTGTTTACTAAGAAGCTTATATCTATTATATACTTCTCTGATAAATTAAAAATATTTTTTAAATCATTTTTCGAGTGAGGAATAAAAGCCTCCCTGATGGTGTTTAGTGTTAATTTTTTCAAATTAAGAGATGGAAGACATATTTTTTTATTATTATTATTTTTGAAATATGTAAAGCAAGAACAAATGTAAAATACAGATGTGTTTCTGTTCTTGTGTAAAATTATGGAACGGACTATGTGATAAATTGAAATTATGTTATAAAAATCTTCAAAAAAGCCTCGAATTATAAGGAAAGGAAATAGAGTTCAAAATGACTTAAGTTGGATGTTGTAGCAATAGATTTTGTTTTAATTTGAATAGTTAAATTTTTTTTTTTTTCTGTAGATTGTTTACCTATACTATAAGCCTCAGGTTTCTGCCTAAATCCTTTTTCGCTCAATGATTGATATGCTATATTGTGTATTAAATCATGGAAAAACTAATGTTCAAAATAAAAGAAAGATAGAACGAAAGAAAGCTTCTTACAGCACAGTCCGTAGTTCAAGTTTATTGTCATATTGTTGCACTAGACTACAAAAATGATCAAGGCTGTTTATGGCACGTTCAGTGTGCATTTTAAACCACGACCTCACCTCAAAAGGAACCTTGAAGACACAATCCTTTTAGATTGCCTCATCTTTACGGTTGAGTTGGGTCAAGGATATGTACAAATGATTCATTTATTCTGGAATAAGTAAATGCACACATATAATATCTGTGTTTCAGTAGTTTCAGTTCTTTAGGTCTACTGTCAGGACTCTCGGGAGATCCACTAATGTTTTGAGTCGTTTTTATGCAGGAATCTAGAAATGTCTGACTGGTGCAATTACTTTATGGATGATTAATGCTGACTGTATGTCATTATACTACATACATTATTATTGTTTTATGCACCAAATGAACCCACTTCCTCCCAGTTAAATCCAATGTTCAGTGTTCTGCTGCAGGGAAACTTTTGGACCTGGAGTTTGTGTGGGTGTTACTCCACTGTGATCCACAGAGACCCCAAAGGCCCCACACTAACAACATCCTGTTAACACACACACACACACACACTCAGAAGACCCATGTCCATTCTCTGATGAGTCACAACTGTTTTGTAGGCACAAAACAGGGAGACCTACACAATATTAGGTGGTCATAATGTTATGCCCCAGTTCACCTGGAGGATTCATCCACACAGTCAGAGTTTACATATGTTTCTTCCTGGATGTGTCCGTCACAATTTGACTTTGTTCCCAGATCTCAGTGATCACTTTGCGGCAGGCAGTGTTATTATAACCAATAGGGAAGATGGCCAAAACTACAATAGTAGACCCTGAGCTGTAATAAAGCAAAATTATCCTTTAAATCACTTGTCTATTCATCTGTGGACAATTCGTTCACACAATCCTGCATGCTTCCCCCGTGCAACCTAATATCTAAGCCTGCCTTGTGTTAAATAAACAATGCACCGTATCGTTTTTTTCTCACCTCATCATCATGGATTATTGTTTAAACTGTCAGGAGACACCTCCAACAATGTTGTGGTAGTGAACCAGCTCCAAGCTAATGTCAATCAAATACATTAATTTCCTCCTCGGGTGTTTAGTTTTAAATTTTGGGCACATCACTGATGCCACAGTTTATTTTTCTGTAAGTCACACATTTGCAAATATGAGAAGGATTTCTTCTGAAAGCAAATATCAGAAGGTTATGGATTATGGCTGCATGGGGATGTAACCGCCGTGTCAGCCTGTGAAAGTGTGCGCGTCTGTGTCGCCCCCCGCTGGCACTGTAAAATACACGGGTGTTAAGAAGTGGATAGTCGGGTTAGTGTGCACGTCTTGTCCCTTAGATAACTCCCCAGTTCGCAGAATGTGCAGACATCCCTCTGCCTCTACCAAATCAAACAGCCCTTTGCTGTCAGCAGCGAGTCAGGCCTTCAAGGTTCGCCGTGCTGGACTGAAATATAAAAAAAGTGTGTGTACCGGTTAAGTGTCGAGACATCCGCTGCGATGTTGTGATTAGGGTTCCTGGCTGTTTGCTCTGGAGTGCTGCGCATTCCTCGCAGCCTTAATTGATAGCAATTATGTGGTTTTTGATTCTGTGTTTGATTGGGAGGCAGATTTGAAGTCTCGATTCGAAGGGCACAGAGTTTTTATTGTCTTTGGAACGTCAGGGTTTTGAATGCCTGAGTGATGGCCTGCTACCTTTGGTGAGTCACACCAAGGAGCAATAGCGGGTTGGCGCTAATTCTGACGGCTCTGTTTTCAATATTTCACATTTTTTGTTTTCCGCCGCGTCTAAAAGAAACTGGAAGGCCACTCGATGTATGGTATATTCCCTGTCTGCCAAGAGCTGTCCATCTAACACCGTGTTTTTTTTTTTTCTATAACCAGAGGATTTGTCCCACCAGGGGACACCTGGCTTGTTCCCCACCTCCACCGTGTAAGTGTTCACTGCCTTAAACTGCCAGATGTTATGAAAGGCTCTATTGAAGTAGGCCTTCAGCTCATAAAGCGATAAAAAAGGCACCATGGCTGAGACGTCTGTCCTGATAGCTTCAGTGTCCAGACTATGTCATCTGATTTACATGGGGCTCTCACATGTAACTCCTCGTAAAAATAAAAAAAAATAAAAAAAATGAAAAAGTCTGGAGTTGGACACAAAATCATGTGATGCCAAATATATCTTTTTTTCACTTTTTTTTTTTCTATTTTCTGAAGATGCCCCTTTCTAAAACAAGAATGCTGGAAAAAGATGAAGCAAAAGCAAAAGGGAACGGGGGAAACTGTGGCGTGGGTGACAGAGGTGGAAAAATAGACTGAGAGAAAATCAAGGAAGCAGACATTTGAGATATTAAGAGGACGGATGGAAAGAAGCTGCCGTTATTCCTGCTCTCACTCTCTGACACACACACACACACACACACACACTCACACACACACACACACTTCACGAATGTGTGAAGTTGTGAGGTTGCGGCCGGCCCAGCTCCTTGTTTGTCTTAGCACGCTTAACTGAGGCCCATTTATTGATTGGCTGGTGTGGCGGACCTGACTCGTGGGGCTCGGGTGCCCACCCCAACCCCACCCCAGACCCCGGACAATTACTTCCCCCAACCTTCACGCAATGCATGCACTGAAACACACACACACACACACAGCCAGACTCCTATTCCTTCTCAATCCCTCCCTTCCTCCCTCCCTCCTTCCCTCCCTCCACTTTCTCCAAGTTACTCTTGAGGAAGGACGGGAGCGAGTCAGTGAGGAGACGCCAGCCACGCAGGACACACAGAGTGACCCAGAGAGGAGGCCATCACACACCGGACTCTCTCTCAAACACACACACGCGCACGCACACACAAGTTAGCAGAACTGGAGCGATCGTGCTGTTGTGAAAAAGCATGGAGCAAGAATTTTCATCCTGCAAGCTACTGGTGACAGCTCTTCTTATTCTGGTACTGTAATGTGATATTTTTGTATTTTATCTTTAGTTGTCAGCCTCCTTCGAGCTACTTTAAGGCAGAAGGTTTACTCTAATGCACTCCTTTGCTGTCTGTGCATGTATATGTTACGATTCAAGTGCTCCAGAGTCTGTAGGGTAAATTGTCTTATTTACTTCTGCTAAAAAAAACAAAACAAAAAGAGACGTGTCATGCATGCGCCGACCAGCAAGCTTTTAAACCTTGAGTCTAAGACTCGTCGTGACGCTGGGTTCGCGGCGTGACAGTGGGTACGTTGGCGTGCAGCGCCGGAGCACATGACAAGGGATTCAGCAGATGTGCAAATATCGTGTGTCGCGGCGACTGAAAAGGCCATCGTGTGTATATTGACACAGCCTGCAGAAGAAGGCACCAGGGTCGGGTTACTTTTTCCCCCGTCGAGGAGTTTTTCCGTCTTCAAGGAAAATCGACTGAGTCTCAGCTGCTGACAGGTGACTTAAATAGAATCTGTCCATCAGAATAATATGACACGGAGACGCGTGATCTTCTGTCATTATCCCTCTGCTTATTTCCTCCCTTCCACCCGTAGTGAACACGCTAGGGCCGCGGAGACCTTGCAGCCTTGTGTGTTTGCTCTGTTTTTCCCACAGTGAAGGAGCCAGAGAACAAATATGTTTAAATATTCATGCTTTGTTGAGCTTGAGCTCGCATTGTGAGGCAGGCGCGGGGTGTATCCTGCGTGCTCCCGCCACGAAGCAGGCCAGTGCAAATAAAAAACCTGGAGGGATCAGAGGAGGAGAGGTGGGTCATGCGGCGACGGAGGTTTAGGAAGGCTGATATCTGAGCCTTTTGATTATTGGATCCAAATCCCAGCAGGACGGCCGTCCAACTGACGGAGCCTCGTCTTCCTCCGCCTCCGTTGAGAACAATAGCGGCGCAGGCAGCCAAACAGCCTCCTCATCTCCATCCCTTCATCCTTCATCTACTTCCCCTCCTCTTTCTTCACCAGCCTCGTTAGCCTCCGGTTCTCTTGGCTTTGCTACCCGCAGCTCTCGGCTCGTAATTGAGTGCAAAATCCGCTGATTGCCTTTCAAAGGCCAGTGAAGGTGGTGTGCTAACCGGCTGCCCGGAGCACAGCCTGTGTTTATTTACCGTGATCCAAACACTGAAATAGTTGGCCCGTGTGGAAAGTAGCACCGTTGCGATATGTTTGGCCCCACGCTCTGCTGGCTGTGTGTTTAGGTCTTGCAGTTCCCCTCTGCAGTTCCTCAGGCGTCATCGGCACTGACAGCCATTTATATCAGTCCCTACTTTTAATAAAGTGAACCCGGCGCCCCTCCCCGCTCCGTACGGCATGGGTGTTTTTGCTACCATGACCCAAAGAAAATAATCAGAGCGCTATTATTACCTTCTATCTGCTTTCCTCTGCAAGGTCCATTCATCTTTGTAGACTAAGCACAATGCCATGCTGTTTCAGAAAAAGGGGCTGAGGAGGTCAAACTAACTTGGCGTTCGCCGAGATTTTACTTCTTCTAAACTCTCAAGGTACAGCAAACGCAGAGTCTGGACCTCGACTGTAAGCTATTTGTCAGCTCCGCGGGTAAAAAAACGGACGTCTTTAGAGCAGGTGTTAAACATAAAGTTCTCATAGTCCCTCCTTTATTCAGAATGTAAGTGGGCTTGTTGTGTCATGCCTAATCAGCAGGATTTTGAGTTTTTAAAAACCCCGTTGGATGTACAAGCAGCCGGCGTAGAGTTCCCACAGCGAGCAGCTGTCTACAGCGCACAATAACTGAGTTTTTAAATATTCTTTCATGGCTCGCCAGCTCTGAAGAAGTGCTCACATTGTGGGAAATGATAATTTTCTCTTATCTGCCTCTGCTCCCTTTGGGGCCCACGAACCTCAGCTGAATGGCAGATTATTTTATTGAATGTGTTTGCACCTCCACTCCTCTGAGCCACATTCCTGCTGCCACAGGAGGTGGATGATTTGTCCCAGTGTTAATTCCAAGTTCCAAATCTCTTAAATATATATATATATATGTGTGTGTTATTTTCCAGGTTTTTCATTCATGCATTCACCAGGTAAAGAAGCGGCTTTTCCTTTGCCTCAGTCTCGCTGGCAGCTTTTGAATTTCCCGAGCTAAGTCGGCCCTGTTCTAGATAGCAAAAGCAAGCTGTTTTCCTTTTCGCTTAATCTGAGCCTGGTATTCAGAAAATGCGTCTCTCTAACTTCATTCAGGCAGCTCTGGAAAGGGCATTGAGAAGAGCTGGGCCTGACTGAAGCCAAGAGAAAGACCCACAAGTCATATGCACCCATACGTGATCCAAATTACCCGGCGCTGCCAGACTTACAAATAAACAAATCCAGTCCAGTGCTCTGAAAATCAAAAAAAAAAGAAGGCAAACGGGAGCTGAAACGGAGCGAGATAGAGGGGAAGGGAAGCTCTTCGTTTTTTGGCCTATTGTACATCCGAGACGCGCATTGTCCTCGCAGGCGCAAAATTAATCTTCTCATAATATTGATTTTGGGCACCGCAGTAATATTCCTACGGCCACTGCCAAATACGTCCCAATGCAATTAACAGAGGAGAGCCTCGGACTTTAAGAAAGGACTACGATTTCACAATCCCAAGGAGACGTTTGAAATATACAAAAGGGCCAGAAGTCAAGAGCTCCTGATTACCTCCTCTTATTACCTTCCTTACTTATTATTTACTTATTGAACAGGTTAAAGATGAATGTGAGGCCACAGCTTAAAGTCCGAAAAACAAGACGGAGCAGATTTGTTTGTGTGTGTGTGTGTGTTGTTAATGGCAGTTTGATCACACATTAACTTTTCTCCGGCGTATAGAGCTCACGGACGGCCCGGTCAGAGGAGGACAGGGACACGCTGTGGGACGCCTGGGGCTCGTGGAGCGAGTGCTCTCGTACCTGCGGAGGAGGAGCATCGTACTCCCTCAGACGATGCCTCAGCTCCAAGTAAGATCGCCTCTCCGCCGCCTCTCAAACTACATCCTGATGCTCTGAAATATGTGAAACACAGAAGAACTAAAAGCTTCTCTTCAACGTACGCTATATAGACATGTGTTATTGCATGCACTATTGTGACAGTACTGCAACATTGTGAGCACATCAGTACGCCGACCTTAGCATTTAGCTCAAAGCAGTTGTTAGCACGTTTGTGAAATGTCAATTCCAACGTTGTCTTTTTCATTTCTCTGCTTTTTAAATCCCTTTATCCTTTTTCCTCACTGGTTTACCTCTCTTCTTACGAGAGCCAGGGACATAAAATAGCAGTCACATTCTTAAAATATCGAGGCCTAGAGGCTGCTTTCGCTGTAATAAGTCTCAATCATTAAAAAAAAAAAAGATGGTTACATCACAGGAGGAGAGGATTTACGGTTAAGTTGACGTTAGAAGGTCACCGACCTTCAGATAAATGGAAACATCCCATGGGCAATTTGTAAGTGCGTGCTCAAACGCTATCCGAGGTAATCTCTACTTTTAAAGAGGAAAAGTCCTGACTGAGGTTGGACTGATTTTGATTAAAATGTAATATCATGGCTTCGAGATTCAGGCAGCTTTCCTGATAGTGTGAGTAAATCCCTCCAATCAAACCTCCCCGTTCCCTCGAGGCCGTAACGTGAGCGCTCAAAATGCATATGACTGTTACGTGACTCACTAAATATCCCTGAGGGGTCAACTGAGGAACCGTCTAGACAGTCGTACGAGGCTAAACCTTGAATTCATCAGTGACAATTAGGATCTGGTTTTCGGTAATGGATGCCGACACACGTTTCTCCGCGAATCGGAGCGGAACAATCAATGCCCCCCCCCCGACCAAAGTACATGGCACTTTTACAATTTAAATCAATAACCCTTTAGTGTGATTAACTTCGGGCTCTGCAAACACTTGGATGTGCTCCCGCTGCTCATCATCTCGGCTTATGTCTCGGCTTAGGATGGGAACTTGCGCCGTGGTCCTTTTTGGTGCTTTCATCTGGGCTCCAAGCTAACCCAGTGGTCTTTCAGGTTAAAGCTACCGGGTAAAGTGACTAATTACATAAGGATTTGAGATACAAGAGAAAAAAAAAAAAAAAAAAAGATGGAGAAGAAGTGAGAGAAATGTTGTCACATTTATTGGCTGGGAAATAGCTGCGGGGTGACTTCACCACATTCCTCCATTTTACAGTTCCCAGAATGTATTGCTCACTCGCTAAAGGTAGCCAGTGAGCTTCGCTTCTAAAGTCACCTCTGGTTCACTGCTGGGGGGCTCCGGAGCGCCGGACAGGAGCAGCGAGCTCATAAAACAATGTGAACTGACAGAACAGGTCACAGCTGAGACGTACCATGAGGTGGTTCGTTCGTAACCGCGCTAGAGGACAATTCTGAGATGCATGAAACTGTCAAAACCTCAAACTCGGTGTGCCAGACCCCCCTCTGCACTGTAAACACTGAGGTCAGTGCCTCTTTTTTTTTTTTTTTTTTTTTTTTTTTCATGATATCATTTCATGATATCACCACCAACCACTCCTCTTTGCCTGCCTGGAATTTCTCGGTTTAGGCAAACCTCAAAATGCTACTGGCTGTGAAAGCAATTGACGTGTTAAGAGGTGTTTGGGGTTTTCGTCTCCGCGTGGGACGTAGGCAGCGTGTGTGGAAGTGCATGTTCACCTCTGTGTGTTTACAAAGCCATGTGTCCTTTGGCAGTAACGGTAATGCATGGGGCAAATGGTGGGACCCTCCATAGCACCTCGTCCCGCCTCAGCCCGCTGTTGCGTGGGAATGGGGGGAGCAGTAGTTCTGGCCCCGGGTGGCAGATCAAACAGTGTCATTAAAAAAGCACAGCACAAGGCCTCTTATATATGTGTGTGTGTGTGTGTGAGACTCCTTGGCAAAAGGGGCTGGAAAGGAGCCTGTAACACCCTCCAAACCAATACCACTCCAAGTCTCTTTTTTTTTTTAATGTGCACCCGCACATACAATGACTTACTGCTGCTTCAGGAACGCACGCGATTTACCCAACATCCCAAAAAGGCACACGCCAAGCACAGACTAAACACAGATCGCCTGGCCTTCATTAGTCGCATCCGCACAACACGCTTCACTTGATCACAAACTCCATTATTAACAACAGCATGGTCGCTCTGAAGCGAGCGTGGACATATGGATTGGGTGTCGTGGTACGAGGAAGCCCCACTTATGAGGCCTGTGGTTGGCAAACACTTTATTATTCTTTATTTTTTTTTAGCATTTATTTTATACGAAGGAGCCCCCATTTTAACTTAAATCCGACTCCGCACGAGAAAGTCAAGGAGAGCCATAAACTTAAGTCAGGAAATAAAGATGAGCGGTAATGGGCAGGGAGCAAGTTAAGTACCTAGAAGCTGCAGAAAAGGATGTTTTCCTCGCTCTTAAGGTCACTTATACGCAGAAATTACAAGCGGTGACATTAAGTGACTGTGGCAGTTTGGGAGGAATGCCGCAGCTTTAAAGTCTATTTTTAAAAGCTAAGGAAGTTAAAAGGGAAATTTCTCCAAGGCAATGAATTGTCTAATTACAGTAACTTGGGCCGGGGACCAAGAACCATTCTTGGTGTGGGGCAGAAAGCAGCTCGCTCTCTCTCATTCTTTTTTTTTAACTATATAACTGAGTGCATATCATTCCAGGATCAACGAAAACAAAAAGCCAGTGTTGAGATTAGAGAGGAATCTGAAAAGATTTTTAAAAGACATTTGTCAGAGTTATAAAAGAAAATAAAAAACAAAGCGAGAATAACGTCCTGCTTTTAAGCAGCATTACGCCAACATTAAATCACACCACCCAAAAATGTAAAATATACAACAGTTGTTCATTTTGAACCAGTAGCAGACGGAAGAGATGCATTATTAGTAAAAGTTAAATACTCTGAGGGTGTTATGAATATGTCATACATTCCCAGGCCACTGGTACCCACCTATAGTTGCCATCATGACGCGCTAGACACAAGTAGCTTAAATATGAGAAAGTGTGAAAAAGTGCTGTAATAACTTGCAAAGGGTGGACGTCACAGCCGCTGATTCATGTGCGACTGCTGTAACTAGTCATCTCGCCCACAACTCCCTCTGTATGTTGAGACATACGTAGACCACACAGTTGCAAGACACATTATCGTAATACTTGTATATTTAAAAATGTTCAAAATAGGGCTGGGTGGTACACCAGTTCATACTGAATACTGGTATTTTTTCTGTTAATGATATGAATTTTTAATATACCGGCATGCCGGTGTATTTGATTATACAGCGTTGGGCACGCTGCGCCACGAGACACTGTTTCAGACCGGAGCATTTTCAATGTCTTAACACGCATGGTGCGACTGTGTCACTGTGAGACGTGGTGAAGATGGAAAAGTCCAAAAAAAAAAAACAATCGACGTCAGAGGACTTGTGACAAAAAAAAGGTGCTGTGTCGGTTGTTTGTTTCTTTATTTTTAAGGCGACTAAATGTCCCCAATTTTTAGGGACAGTCCCCGTTTTGGATGATCTGTCCCCTGGCTAAAGCTGTCCCCGAAAATGTCCCCAATTGTAGCTTGATGAATGAGAAAATTGACATTGCAGACATAGCAGGTGAAATATGTTTATATATATGAAATAAATACGTAAAAATAAATGAAACTTTCTTTTCTTTTTTATCTTCAAGCTGTAAATGTCCCCAGATTTCCACATCAGCAGTCAGCTTCAACACGGGGCCATGCAAACCTGTTTTCTACTAGTGTTGGAATATTCTACAATATTTACTCATCATCACAGTAAAATCGTCCATCCTTAGTCAATCTACTGAATTAATTCCTCTCTCAACCAGCAGGAAATGTTGTGAACACATGATTTTATATGAAAAAAAAATAAATAAAATACGGTGATATACCATCAAAAAAATACTGTGACATACGCCCAGCCCTAATTTAAAATTGCAATAATACCGTACATTTGCGTATATATTATTATACAGGGCTTAAAGTTTGCCTTTACATTTAAGAAATATACAGTATTTCATGGAATAAAGTGTCGCACAATAAAAGAGCGGGGTATTATCCAAATTATTATGAATCATCCCCGTGGAACAATGAACACTTACACCAAATGCCACAATACACAGAGCCACAGACGTCTGGCTGCGAACCAAAGCGCTGGACTGACCGGAGCTAGTACACAAAAGGAAAGATGCATTGCATTCTTTCGCTCTTGCTGCATCTTTTCTCAACCTCACATCAGTCTTCTCTGAAGGCCCGGCTGCTCTGTTTTCCCAAACTGATCAATAGCAGAGCTCGCCACGAGAGCATATTTTAGGCATTACAAAATCGGCCGCATTCTCCTCGTGTGCCCACTCGCCTAAAGTGTATCAATATTATGGCAAAAGTTGTGGAGCCCTGCTTGTTATTACTTTCAATCTAGCGAGAAGAGTCGATGACACATATATGGACATTTTTGGTCTGGACAAATTTTGCTGTGTAGGCGGTATTATAAGAAGTTACTACTCAGAAGCAGGATCTGTCATGGTAACGATTGATTTTTTATTTTTTTTTTGGCGATCTAAATTGTAGACACTATGCAATATTGCGACAAAACACATGTGTAGCTGTGTCTTCTTGTGTGTATTTGACAGAAAAGAACAGGGTCATAGACTGTGAGTTATGTCAAGTTGTTTTTCCCCTAACTTATGATGACGCCATGGTGGATCTCAGAGTCTGGGCCTTCTGCTTAGCCTCCACTTTGGAGCTTGCAAAGTAACGAGGAAATGAAAAGGGAAATTTATTTTATTCCCGGTGCCACTTTTTAATGTCCAGTTTATATATTGCTTGTCCCCGGTATGAGTTTCCACGCTGATCCCGATCTTTGCTACCTGTCTCTCAACTCTTGCTCTTTGAAAGTCTCTTGTTTGGGTTCAAGCTCCATAACCTACTGTTTGGCTTGGCAGAGGGGACTGTCTGGATTCATCACAGGCTCTAATGTTCTTGCCATGCCACACGCTCCACATCCACTCCCTTCACTCCTCTGGAATAATACTGTAAAAATCCCTAAACCCCCCAGTTCACCAGCGAGTCCAAGCTCTGCGACGTTGCCTCCAATCACGAGTCCAGATTAGCTGAGCGCAGATGGCACTGGAATTCCTCTCAAGTTCCCCGAACTCAAAAGAATATCTTTTGATTAGTTTCCACCGAGGTCTCAGATAATTGGCCTATCATAGTCACATCGATGGTTTATCATCACTCGACATCAAAGCGCAAAGGAATCCTCATTTTCAGTAAGTGGTGCGCGCTCCATAATTTGGGCAGAGACAGTGCAGACTGTCATGGAAGGAGTCGTGATCCAAACTGCTCCAATCTGTTCTGCAGACCCAGGCTGGAGGGCTTTAGTCTGTCTGCTTTACCACTGTGTGCACATTAGTGTTTGGTTTATAGCAAAGATCATTTTTGAGACGTCTACACCAAGAAAAATTTAGATTATATCTAATGTCTAGGAAATACTCTATGCTTTAGGCTCTTGAGCTGCTTTTATAAGTAAGCCATGTTGGTTTGAAATTAAGTGCCTCCTACACACAGTCCACTCTTTTCTTTGTTGCAGTGTTTGAAGTTTAAAAGGGCAACTGTGGTCCCATCCTACTTGATTAAACAATACTATTGTTAGCATTCTTACAGTAGGCATCTCAGAATTTTGTTCAAAGCACCATTGTCCCCAAATACATCCTCCTAGAACTGGTATCACGGCCGTAAGTTATATAAGCATTGTTTTTAATTATTATTAAATAAACTAAGCTTGATTAAAGCTTGGTATTTAGCATTTCATTCCGACGTCCTTGTATCTTCTCCATCTGTGGTAAAAACCAAACATTTTTTTGTGACTGTGTGCTTTCCTGTTCTGAAGCAAAATCTTCAAACCTCGTATTATCGCCGTGTCACATTGTGCGAATAAGACTGTTACAGCTCTGCAAACACACCACACACTTGTGTTTTTGTGTCCAAGTGGATTTCTTGTCAGTGGTTCAAAGAGACGGTGGATAAGCTACCAGCTGCTTTGGACATTGAAGATGATTGGTGTTCATTGTGGTTTGTTTTATCAATCATTCCCAAAGCCCACATATTCTTTTTTTTCCCCCTTCTTATGCAGGACTTGCGAAGGGCAGAATATCAAATATCGCACATGCAGTAATGTGGTAAGTTAGCAGATTCGTCTTCATGTAATTGATGTTAACAGAGCTTTCAAGTTGTGTAATGTGGTGATCTAGGATACAGTTATTTGGGGGGAAAGTGAGAAGTTCTTGTAGTTAGAAACAGTCTCATATACAGACCACCAAGATGTTCTTGCACCAGCAGAACTCATCCCACATACAGATGAGTTGAAGGATATGTTTTGGGCAGAATTATTAATATGTCACACCATCTTTCTGGCGCTGCTCTCAGGACTGCCCTCCAGACGCCGGTGACTTCCGTGCCCAGCAGTGTTCAGCTCACGCAGACGTGCGATACCAGGGCCAGTACCATGAGTGGCTGCCCATGTACAACGACCCGGACAACCCCTGCGCTCTCAAATGTAAAGCCAAAGGCTCGGGCCTCGTGGTGGAGTTGGCGCCCAAGGTGCTGGATGGAACCCGGTGTTACACCGAGTCTCTGGACATGTGCATTAGTGGAGTCTGCCAGGTGGGAGAAAGTGTCACAGACGTCATCTCGAATCATCAGGAATATTCATTTATTTTCATTTATCTTTGGTTGAAAGCCAACATTAACATACTGTAGGGATATCTTCAATAGGTTTTGAAAAATAGCTCTCAGTAAATGTGTTGTGCGAACAGCTGCATGCTTACATTAAACTGAATGCATTCTTGGAGATAGATAGATTCTCCACTGGAGAACATGCATTGAGATAATTGATTGTTGCATTCTGGAAAGCAAGTGGTACAAGGCAAGTAAATCCAAGAATACACAGTAGGCTGACTTATGCTAGTAACATGCCATCTGCTTTACAAATGAATACTCGACGAGTATTCATTTGTATTCAACGAGAGTACTGTTTGGCCTTTGACTGGCAGTTCAGGAAATCGTTTACAATGCATTTTTCCTCGGTTGAATGGGATTACGTCCCAAGGTGTTGTGTGTGCAGAGACACACGGGGGAATCCCAGCGGACTCTCCTACAATGCTTGTGGTTATGGTTTTGTCTTACTGACAGGAACTGCGAAAAACGTCATCAATCAAACGTCGACACTTGCAGATAATGTTTTATAAAAAACAAAGGAAGAATGTGTTTTGGGAACATAATCAGCTCTGTAGAAATAATTTATACAGTCTTAGAAATACAAGCAATAGATATAAATACTGAATAAGGTTTAAACAGGTTTGTTTGTTTAAAGTTACATTACAACATGGCGTGAAGAAAACTGTTTTCTCAGATTTAATTCTGACTTACATTAGTGTCAGTTTCCTATTTAATACTTATTTTAATATATTTATCTTGCTCTTCTTTTTGAAAGCTGAAGGTTCAGAAGAAGCTGAAGGTTTCATGCCTGCGGTGATGTTAATTTGTTTTCCCTCTGTGTTACAGATTGTTGGTTGTGATCACGAGCTGGGAAGCACAGTGAAGGAGGACAACTGTGGCATCTGCAACGGCGACGGCTCATCCTGCAGACTTGTGCGAGGGCACTACAAATCCCAGCATGCTTCAGGAAAAAGTAAAGAATATGTTCTGAGACAGTCTTTTTTTGTACTTTCATAAGTAACAAACACTATTACTAGAACTTTTGCAAACAAAAATTATCATGAAAAATGTATTTGACCATTGACACTTAAACATTCAGAGTTGGGATACATCGTGGGTATTGCAGGATCGAGTCATTTTGGAGTTATTACTATATTATACTACCTAAAATTCAGGATATCTTTGCTTCTGTGGCTCAAAATTTGACCTTTCTTTGTTTATACTGTCTTTCTATCAGTCTGCTACCATTATGGAAGACAAACTCAAACTTGGTAGAGTGGCCCTTTAATACCACTTTTTAAAAAGTTTATGATATGTTAAACCTCACCTTTTCAGTGCCTGCTAAATGTTGCATTATCACAAGAGTTATGATTTTATTATTTATATCTGTGAGTATCGGTTTGCTACATCCTCATGTTGTTCGTGTTTGTGTTGTTCAAGCTGAGGACACGGTGGTCATCATCCCCTACAAGAGTCGTCACGCTCGCCTCGTCCTGAAAGGCCCGGATCACTTGTGTAAGTCCTGGTAGGTCCAGGGTGCCCTTCCATTCAGTTGAACATTATATTTGGCAGTGTATTTTTTTTTTTTTTTTTTTTTAGTGCTGCACAAATGCCGCACACTGAACATGGGGTACTCTGCGTTGCTCTGAAACTATGTTTTAATTATTTCTGATGCAAAAAAAATGTTAATTTTCATTTTATATACGTTCAAAAAAGACTTTTCTTTTTCCAGAAAACATGTTGTTGTACTTGGCAGACCTTTTGTAATTGCTCACACTAATACCAATATAATTAACCTCATTAAATTTTGGGCTCTCTCGTAAAGACTGCTTTTAAAAGTAGCTGACCAGAAGAGGTGTACGTTTCTTCCTTTTTGCTCTGGCTCTGGGAGGACGTGAGGCTTCCAGCAAATATCACCGATGTCAAAGCGCTGGCAGCAAACTCCCCAGTGGATCAAATCGATAACAAATGTTTCATCTCCGTAGTACCTATCTTCGCGCCACAGCGAGTTTAAAGGCCGTTTCCTGAATAGACGGATTTTTCATTAAATATTTCCCCCCATTTTTTTTTTTTTTTTTTCACCCTGAAGGCACTTAAATTGTAACCATCTGGTGGCCTGTGATGACTGTGCCTGGTTACTGCTTTTTCCTGTGTTCCTCTGTTGTTTTTGTTCAAATGTCCTCACTGGAATCACACGAGGCCTTGTTAAACCAGTGGTGAAGTGAGGTCAAACAGAGGAAAAGGCTCACTGTAGTCCTGGCCTGCTCACTGACCTGAAAGGGCCCCCCTCGCAATGCCAGATTGAGAGTATTCGCCTCCAATCACAACAGCCCGACTGCACTCTTTATGTGTTACTGGATTGAATAAAGGTCCGGGGTCAAACGGTCTGCGGTTAATGAAAGTCTTCCTCTGAGTTTCTAAACATTTTAATCGTCGCTTTTTATTTTGTGGTTGAGTAATGGGTAGGTAGGTAGGTACTGAACAATGAGATTTTTTGAGGATGTGATAACAGATGATGGTCAAACTGGTGCTGTGGTTATCTACTTTTGCTTCTTGTTTATCAGATGTGGAGAGTAAAACTCTACAGGGCTTAAAAGGTGAAGTGATCCTGGATAAAACTGGGCAGTACCATGTGGAGAACACCACCTTGGACTACCAGAAGCTCTCGGATAAAGAGATCCTGAGAATCGCTGGCCCTCTCGGAGCTGACTTCACTGTCAAAGTAAGAGCTGTTATTAACACCTATTTAAATTAACTTAAACTATTCAAGATTTATTTGTTATCACTGACTCAAATGATTGCGTTTAAGACAAATTTTAAGACAAAGCAGCAGCCCACTGACCTGCTTTGAAGCTCAGTCAGCTTCGCTCTTCTGACCGGCCTACATCACCGGGACCTCTGAAAACAGTGCAGCCAAGCCAAACTGGGCTCAGATAAGATTTTATTCATGAACTCTCGGTGAACTCCTCCGTGTTAAACCCAGTTCAAAGCAGATCTGATTTCATTTATTTAGATTGGAACCGGTTTGAGCCACTTAAGTATGAAATTCAAGAAATGAGTTTGTTTACTCTCTTAAAGGGACGGGATATTTTGAAAGAGTGTGCCACGCACTTGTGGTGGTTGCACATGTTTAAATGATCTTATATCTTTGGCAGCCACAAATGATATTACTCTGCAGCATCGGTCTTCAACGGGGGGTCCGTGGAGGTTTTTATTTTTTATTTTTTTTATTTTCACCCATAATTTAAAATTTCTTTAAATACACATTAACATGAATCCAACATATTTTAGTACAGGGATAAATGGAGGCAGAAGATCTTTCAGTCGATACGCACTGTTTCACACAGAGCACCACACTAGCCAGACCTGTCAATCTAATCCTCCTGTACACGGTAGGCCCCGCCCCTATTGCTGGTGAGCCAATCACGAGGCTGCATATTACTTGCTGATTCAGTTCCCATGTGACATTCAAGAGACACGATGAAATATTAGCAGAAGAGGAGCTAACAGTGCACCCAACTGAGGCCAAAATTGCTTGGTGATTCACTGTCCCTACTACATTTAGCTATGTTTAGCTAAAACACGAATGTGCCAGTTTTTTTCTATATCTATCTGTATCTATCTGAACCTGTGTATTATTTTTGCAGCTTAATATTTAATGCAAAATGATAATAATAATATATATTTATAAATAGCAAGGCCCAGTTTAATATAGATCACATATAGTAGGTAGGGGGGTTCCTACTTAATCTGTCCGTCAGTTTAGGGGTCCTTGGCCTGAAAAACATTGAAAAGCCCTGCTCTGCAGTGTCAATGCACTTGTGTATTAAAACACTAAAACATGACACCACTGGGTTCATAAATACAGCAAACTTACCCTGACATTGGCACAAATGCTACAACATGCACACGTGAGTTCTCTATTAAATGCAAGTGAGTGGATGTTAAACACTGTACAGGCCACAGACAAGGAAATGCCTGTGAAAACTTCCGCCCTCATAAACACAGTTCAGGGTCAGATAATAATAGGAAGCGAAATCTGAAATTCTATAAAAAATTTAATTACCTATTTATTTATGTATTTTTTTAAAGTCATTTGTCGCCGCTTTTCCCCTTAAATGTGACACTTAATTTTAACCACACCGGCTGTATTGGTTGAGCAAGTGAAGAATAACGGGTGGTCATTCTTTGTCCAAAGGCAATGAGGTGAAAATGTTTAATTACGGAAAATGATTAGAACATGATTAGATGGTGACACTTGAACATTGTTTGTGTAGGTGCAGTTTGTGAGCGGAGCAGACAGCGTGGTCCAGTACATCTACTACCAGCCCATCATCCACCGCTGGAGAGAGACCGACTTCTTCCCTTGCTCCGTCACCTGTGGTGGAGGTGAGCTGCGTGATGGTAGCCAGATATATTTTAATACAGAATTGTTGCCAATTTCACCCTTCTTTCTCTGTAGGTTACCAGCTAACCTCAGCGGAGTGCTTTGATCTACGGACTAGCCGGGTCGTCGTTGATCAGTATTGCCATTATTACCCAGAGAACGTCAAACCGAAGCCCAAACTGCAGGAGTGTAACATGGAGCCCTGTCTGGACAGGTGGGATACCACATCTCTAACCTTTAACTGGACTTCATTTTTCCATTTTAATGCACGCTAATTCCTGATTTCTTAATATTCTCTGCCGTTTAGCGATGGCTACAAGCAAATTATGCCATACGACCTCTACCACCCCCTGCCTCGGTGTGTATTCAACACTAAAATTGTGACAAACACAAAAAAAAGCACACAGCACAAATCCTGACATCTTTGTCGCTCGTTGTGAGGTCAGATGGGAGAGCAGCCCCTGGACGGCGTGCTCCACCTCCTGCGGTGGCGGCATCCAGAGCCGCTCGGTGTCGTGCGTGGAGGAGGACATGCAGGGGACCATCACACCCACGGAGGAGTGGAAGTGCCTGTACTCGCCCAAGACGGCTATAATGCAGCCTTGCAACACCTTCGACTGCCCCACCTGGCTGGCACAGGAGTGGTCACCGGTAGGCCGCCCCGCTTTAGCTTGTTTTTGAACATTTTCAAAAAACGCCACGTTGAGCTTTCCATGATTGAAGTAGTCCCCTCGCGAGGCGCTGTAAAACATTAGACTACGAAATTAGACACGCTTACGGAGTCCAGCTAAAACACCGAGCAGCCAAATGTACACAATGTGTCCTTGTGTTCTGTAGCTGTTACTACCTGTGAAGTCAAATATTAGCAAACATCTCATTTGTCACCATTCTGAGTCTTATTTAACCAATGGAAATAAAAAAAAATAAATAAAAAAAGATTAATTATTTCAGGGAGAAACAAAAATATACTCAACAGATTGTCCAAGTTGAAATTTTCTTGGCGCCACAAACAAAAAACATCATCCAGACAGGGACGTGAGCAACTGCGTAAGCTAAAACACAGCCTTGCTTTGTGATAAAGAGTAACACCGCTAACCCCTATTTGTGTGTCCCTTGCTACCCCTAGCCCTTCAACTCACCATCCAAAACACACAGAGCGTTATTAAACCTCCAGTCAACAGCACACTGAGTTATTTTACGATCTGAGCCATGACACCTTCAGATTACCACGGCGGTGGATCTGGATCAGCCTTCTGGACAGCTTACATGTTTAGCTTTCTTAAAGCCGCCGCCACGTGAACCAATCTTGTTATAAATGTCCAATAATACTTCCTCATGGGAATTTTTCTACGTCACCTGTTGAAGAGGCGCACACAGAGGCCCGGGGAACCAGATTCGTGGCCCCCTGGAAGCCAGTGATACTGTTTATCTAGTACATTCCTCCTCTGCCTTTAAAAGGCTTGCTTTGGCAGTGCATGCATTAAAAGTTCACTCCTGAGCAGAGAGCTGTCATGATTTTGGAGGATTCTTGAGTTTCCCTTGAAGAGTTGAAGACTGAGGTTTTCTATCAAACCACAGGGATTAACCTATGTAAAGGTAGACCAATAGACTCATCATAATTCAGTTGGTAACAAGCTTTATAACCTGTGACCATCAGTGTACAGTCACCTGTGGCCAAGGCCTGCGCTACAGGGTGGTGCTATGCATCGATCATAGAGGGCTCCACGCCGGAGGCTGCAACCCCACCACCAAACCCCATATCAAGGAGGAGTGCCTGGTGACTGTGCCCTGCTACAAGTCCATAGGTGAGTGAGTTTGGGTGTGTCCTCACATTTTAAAACGATAGCAGCCATAGTTTGTTTCCTGTGAAATTAGGTTCTTCTCAACCGTGGTCGGTGCATTAGCTACAGTTGATAGTGGCCACATTTGGAGAAGCAGATGGGACTATTGGTTCAGAACTGCTGTGGATGAGGTCGGCGGTAGCGTGTACGCCCAAACTGCCACAACATTAAAACCACTGACAGGAGAAGCAAATTACAATGAGCGTCTTGTGAGAATCAAATGTTCTGCTCGGAAGCTTTCGGGCCACCCACCTAAAACAGACCAGGCACCGCAACCCAAAGCGGCGACACTCCTTGATGGACACAGGCACACACACAAAAAACAGTTTACGAACAACTCAGACAAACATGAAGAACAGCACAAGGTGTTGACCTGGCCTCCAAATTCACTAGATCCTAAACTGATCAAGTATCTGTGGGATGCACTAGAACAAGTCGGACCCACAGAGGCCCCTCCCCTCAGCGCACAAGACCCAAAGGCCCCCACTAAACAACGTCCTACTGCAAGACATCACAGGACACCCTTATAAGGCCCATGTTCATTCTCTGATGAGTCTCAACTGTTTTGGAGGCACAAGGGAGACCTACAGTACACAACACTGGTCATTATGTTATGGCTGATTGCTGTATTATAAAGATAGGCTGTAATGAGAACACTTTCTCTTTACAATACTGTCAGTATTTACGACTTGAAACTGTAGCCATAATATTGCTCAAACCCACCAGACTCCATTGAGAAAAAAAAACTGTATTTTTACTTTACAGAACATGGGAATTGCTGGTCTGTCCCCGTTTGACTTCTCATACAATAACACAAACTAAGGACAGCATTAGATCAGCAACTGTGTTCTGCGAATGTGCTGACTTTGACGAGAGTCTGGTGGCTCCTGAGTAAAGGCTGTGGGTTTGCTCCTGACCCCAGCTACAACAGTTCATTGTTTGGCTTCCGTCCGCTTCTCCAAAGTGGTGGCGCGCCGACGACCGTTTTCCGTAGGTAATGCACCGACGTGAAACCCCCGCAGCAAATAAACAGAGCTGTCCACTTAACCGCAGAGCTCGCACTCGCCCAAAATAAGTTGTGGGAGCGTGACGTTCAGTTTTCTTTTCTGCCCTAGATACGCTGCCTGTTGAGGCAAAGCCCGTGTGGCACAAGCAGGCCATAGAGCTGGAGGAGGAAGTCACTGTGACTGAGGAACCAACGTGAGTAGCAACCATGCGTCAACAAAACAACAACATTGATCGCAGCACTGCGGTTACAGAGCATCTTTGTTTGCTGCTTGCTTTTATGAAAAGCAGAAGGAATTGTAATTCAAGCTATAAAATCTCCTTTCATATATGTATTTTTTTTTTTTTTATTTCTGAAACCTAATGCAGCTGTGCAGACTATCACAGGGGTCCCGGCCAAGCTGTAAATTATCATTATGGGAAGATGCAACTGCTAAAGCTATACAAGGTTCTGAAAGTTCATAACCCGGAAAAAGAAGGGGGAATTTAATGCTGTAAATTTCCCCTTTATAGAATTACTGTTGCTCCTCAGGGGTAAAAAAAAAAAAAAGCATAAGTCAGATCCCAGATAGTTTCAACAACTGTTTTCACAACCTGACTTACCTGCAGATGAAATTGAAACAGACAGAGCCCAGTGGCTGCCACAAAACCGCCACAGTATCACGGGTGTGTTCATGTCAGAAGCAATTTTCCTCAACTCTGAGTCATAACGTACAGCTGTAGCTCCTTTTTTCTTTCTTTTTTTGAGACACTTGTCAAATTATGCCTCAATTTAAGTGTCGGAACGCACCTTCCGGATGCCAAATGTTTGTCAACTGTCTTGGACGGGACAAGGAAAGTTGACTCATTGTTAATTTGGTCAGTGGAAGTTGGCATTGTCAACGGCGTATGAAATGAAAGTGTTCCATAAGGTCATTCGAGGCAAAAAAAGAGGTGAAGTGAAGGTGAAAGAGAGAAAAAAAAAAAGAATCAGTTTGGAAACCTTCGGTCACTGGCTACCAGCATTACCTCAGCAAGCCCTCAGAAGTTCCAGATGTTCTTGTCCCACATATCAACTGACTAATAATGGCTGTCCCCTGAAGATGGACAATATCTGGACTCTGCCCAGCGTCTTGCATGACTTGTATTAGCAACCATGTTAGCCAGTTGAAAACATCTGTTTCTTTGACTTATCTTTGGAGAGGGAAAGAGAGACGCCAAAGCATATGATTTTGCTCTATTGCAAAAAAAAAAAAAAAAAAAGCATGTCTTTCCTCAAAAAGCACATAAATATCTGTGTATAATGTGCCATCATTCACAAGCCAACAACAATATCTGCCTACCATATGGGGCCAGGTTACGGATGTGAGGGGAAGGAGAAGGAAATTCCTGTGTTAGACTTATTGCACCTTCATTGCCAGGCCTTATGCCTGAACCGAACCACCGCTGTGCAACTGCTTGAAAAATTAAGCCCGTGCAGGTTCCTCAATCTGGCCAGAGGATTTTTTCGCCGTGAGTTCACCACGAATAAACAATAATTGATGGAAATTAAATTGATATGATGAACGCTGGGCTACGGCGGATATTACACAAACCTGTTGCTTCCTTCCGTGGGCGAAGTCAAGTTTTTTTGAACTGACAGATGTACTATAACTACGCATAAAGACAAACATTTGCGCGGGTTTCGCCTGTTGACGTTGTTGTTCCCGCTCCAAGGTCCAACTGCCGGTGATTCATTAGGTTGTCCGCAACACAACGAGTCCTTGAGCTCTCATAAAGAGCCAACTGTGCTGTGATTATGAGCTCTTTATTGAGGCATCTTATAAAACAGTACGGTGCTCTTGTGTTGTGGTCAGGCTGTTCAAATAAGGAAGAATGCTGCACACTGTTGAAGGCTGCCTTGTTCCTTTTTTTTGTTGAACTCTTTCTACTTTTATTAGAGTTGTCGTACCTGAAAGTCCAAAACAAGGTTAAAGATCAACACTATGGCTTTTTACGCACATGCACGTCATTGCCTCAACTCTGTCTTGTTCTGACAACCTCTTTTATTCTGAATCTTGTGGTAGTTGATGATTCATACTTAGGGTTAGGGTCAAGATTAGGGGTAAAAGTAGATGTGAAGGGGCCCAATAATCATTCAATAAGAGATTGTGTGACCTTTCTCAACACTATAATCTTCCGTTCTTCTTCCGATGGTCTTCATTTCACAAGTAAGTGCAGTGTGCTGCAAACTAGATCTATGCAGCCAGATTAAGGGCTCGGTTCCAATTTATGTGCGCTCCATTATGATTAGTCCCATGGAGTTTAGAAGCTCCAACTCTCATTCAGTAGCTACAGCGTTAGTTACAACTGTGACTCAGCTTAGGCAATTCCACACAAGGGACTTTTCTTTGCCACCACCATGACCTCAGTGTTTGCTCCCTGTATTTCATACTTTAGATCTGAGTTTTCAATGTAAGTAAGGACTCCCCACCTGCTATATGTGCTCTATATTAAACTAGTGCTATTTCTAAATATACATTATTATTATTATCATTTTGCATTTAATATTAAGCTACTCAAACATATGCAACATTAGAATGGCCGGGCAACTGCCATAAACATAAACATACCAGACACGGTTGAGACAGCTCCTGTATCACCAAAGGAGTGAAGTGCTGACTGAGAGATAACATCTCCTGCTTCCATTCATCCCTTTACTAAAATATGTTGGATTTATGCTAATGTGTATTTAAAGAAATTTAAATTTGTGGGGGGAAATTTAAAAAAAAATGTGTAAAAATCTCTAATCAACCAAAGATTTTGCGACCCCCTGTTGAAGATTTTAGAGAACCTCTAGGTTCTTGTGGCCTTGAAGTGGGTTCTAGTGCAAGCTGGGATAGCCTCCAGCCTCCCTTGGTCCTTTAGATTATAAGCAATAATAGATTGTGGATGGATCCTCTGGTGTCACCACTAAAATATAATTTTAAACTATATCGGTCACAAAAAGTCACGAGAAATGAGTGCAGAACAAAAACAAACAACAAAAAAAATAAATTAAAGATGTATACATCTCACTATTGTCCAACACCAACTACACGTATACTGTAATTACTGAGATAAGGTCTGTACTTCATTTCATTTTATTTCAAACAGACTTCACAGTTTCTATAAGAAATAAGAAGATAACATTAGGGGATCTAAGCTAGCCGTGTGGTACAAGTTTTTTATTTCCATATTTCAGTAAGTATACCATTTCAAAAGCACTTAATAAACACAAGCACAGCATGAAACTGCTTTTATGATCTCCTCCATCAGCTGGTGCAAACATCACCTGAATCTTTGAAGATCTTCTGTTCTTCTGGTGTAAAGTAGATCTTGCCTTCTTGATCCTTCCAGTGGCAATGGTTTTCATTTTTTCTACGCATTAAATTCTCGTCAATTAAATTTGAAGATCTAAAAGCTTTCTGTCATTATTTCAGGTCTACTAAAGATGTTGAAGGGGTGAACGTTCAGTTTCTGTACCTTTCGTATTTGCTCCTCTGATCCATTCTTTAAGATGAGGCAAGATGCGCATGAACGTTGTACATCTCAGAGTTGGTAAAAGTAATTCTTTACAGCTGTTCGGTTAATCACAGCAGGACTCTAAATACTTAATGAGTTTATGAGATCTGGAAGCAAATGGATTAAATCTGTTTACTGGGTTGGCTAAAAACTTGTAAACCACCACCACACAAGTCGTATGTGAGCATTTCTGATTCGGAAACAGTCCTTTCCAGATTGAAACTGAACTTCTTTCTAAACCTGTTTGGCATAAATATGTAAGTATTTTCCCAGAGAGAGATGATATTCATCATATTTGTAACCGTCCCCATTTCTTTTTCCTGTTCAGCTTCGTCCCTGGTCCCTGGCAGCCCTGCAGCAGGACTTGTGGTGCCGGGACCCAGCGACGGACTGTCAAGTGCCAGGTGCTGCTTTCCTTCTCCCAGACTATTGCTGACCTGCCCGATGATGAATGCGAGGGGGATATGCCTGCCACAAGCCAGCCTTGCTATCGCACTCCCTGCTCTGGAGTGTTGGGCCAAGGAGGAGAAGACAAAGAACACGAGGAGGAGGAGGACGAGCAGGAGAAGGGCAAGACACTGCAGAAAGAAGAACTGCACGACTGGGAGTATGAGGGGTTTACCGAGTGCTCGGAGAGTTGCGGGGGAGGTATGAATCCTCAGTGAACTCTCTAAAATAGTATAGTAAAGAAAGATAAGTAGAAAGAACAGAAGAGAGAAGTTTAAATGTTCAAAAGCCATGCTAGTTACTATTTGAGCCTATCGCTTTAAGTTAAATTCTAGCCTCCGTACACATGCTATGGTACTAAACAGAAGATGAATGGGACTTCCATTAGTTGTGCATGTGTTTGGCCATACCCCAAAAAAGTGGGAACATTCAATTTTTTTTAACTGATGATGGCACCAAATGTTAAAGGATCCCCAGAGTATTGGGGGATTCTTTAACATGTTAATGCTAACCGCTACGTAACGCATCATTAGTTGTATGTTTCAGGGGTGTGTCCTCCACTGTGGTGCCACTTACTTCTTGTAATATCTTTGTTGGAGAGGCTTCACTTGATGAAGACAGACCAGACTTTGTCCCCTCTGTGTGTGAGAGTTTAGCGGTCGGTGAATGTCGTCCCATTAGAGTCAACTTTTTAAGATAACACTGACGGGAGTGAGTCTATTTGTATATTCTCTAAAATGTGTATTTTCCTTCTCCATTCCTGCTAAAACAGTCCACTGAAATATGCTAACCGCCGTTTACAGGTGTTTTTTGAGATGTTTTGCATCCAGTTAAGCCCTGCCCCTCAAAAAACGACACATTGTTTACAAACCATGAAGGGGAATTGAAATTTCATGACAGTCCATGTTACATTTAAGAAGGCAAAAGAAGTGGCGAAAAGAACAAAGATGAGGAAAACGTCTGATGCAACCAGAGGCGTTGTTCGCAGACAGCCAGGAGAGTCCTACATGAATCACAGGATTTGTTGTGTCAGCAAAGAAAATTAATTATATTTCTGAATTTGTCCTGGCTGCTACATGAAAAGGAATGAAACGCTCTTGCCAGTCACCAGTGACCTTGTGTCAACAGATGACTAAAGCCATTTCAATGCAGGCTTTGAAAAGAAGAAGTTATGTGATATGAGATGATAATGGATGGAATACCAAGCTTAACCCTAAAGGCCATACATCACAAACGCTCACAGCAGCAGTGAAAGCTGGGGCCAGACAGAGACCGCTTTCCTAAACATCCTGCCAACATGCGTTGAGTCCCGCTTTAATCTCCCCACCTCTGCATCCGAGCCTGTGCGTCTGCGCCGTGCGTCTTTGTGTTCCTGCCTGCATGTGCGGGGTGTGCGTTTGTGACTGAACCGCTGCACACAGGGGCGTAGGCCTTTGTCAGTGTCCCGTGTGTACGCGAGCTCCCCCAAACTCAACAAACTCCCATTCAGGGCTGATTACAGACCGGTTTCAGATGTCACATACACACCCTTAGGGCTGCACTCCTGTGGACCATCACACCACTGTGGCGTTTGAAGTGCCGCCTTCACTGTTATTGTCCCCAACATTAGAAACAGACTCGGAGACTTATGTTAGATTCAATGTGACCGTACATTGTAGAAAGTTTTAGATCAGACCTTTAGATTTTAATTGTGTTTATATTGAGGAGCATAATGTCTGTGCTGCTCCATACATCCGAGGTACTTAGAAAGAAAGAGCTACTCAGAGTTTTGATTTTGTAAATTAGCACTCGTGATTTTTTCTTTATTTTTATGCGGCTGCATTGTGTTGCTGTCTAACCCCAGGTGTGCAAGAGGCCGTGGTCATCTGCTTGAACAAGCAAACCAGGGAGGCAGCAGACCAAGGAATGTGTGTGAGCTCTCGTCGGCCCCCGCAACTCCTCCAGGACTGCAAGACCCAGCCCTGCCCTCCCAGGTACAATCAAACCCTCAAATCAAGCCTCATCGTCATCATCATTATCATTTAAAACATAGTTTGAAATGGTTTGTGCGCGGACATTAAAATGCACTTGAATGATGGATGCCGTAAAATGGGGAGGAAATGAGTTCTTCGGAAATAATGGGTTTGGCTGCATTTAAGACAAAAATATTAATTAAAAACAAGACTGGAATCTGGCTGTGCGCTATATTGGACTGCCAAAAATATTCGCTATATGAAGCTGGGGCATTCATGTAGAGCCTTGAAGCATTCTTGGGTTATACACGTGCAATTACTTAACTATGAAAAACACACATCCCACAAGCTGAATCAATTACTCTGTACTTATCTCGAATTATGTGCAAAAGACATGACAATGCTTCTAATGTACTACATTATGCCTCTCAGATCAAATCACTTGGGCCAATTAAATCACAATTTGTGCCGCTTGAGTCCAAGTGATACTGATTTGGGACGACAGAGATGGATGGTTGTGTCGCTGACAGCGGGAACAGGCCTTGTGCAGATGTCAGTGGTTAGCTACACCTATGAGGCTGAGATGTAAAATTGCTTGTGGAAAAATGTTCAGGAACAGCAACCGGTTGTAGAAAAGCACGACCACTTGTTGCTCTGCCTGTAGAATTGTTAAGAAAAGGTTGTAAACAACAACAAGGGAGATATACAGCAATCAGCCACAACATTAAAACTACCGACAGAAGTGAATAACATTGACCGTCTTGTGACTATGTTCTCCACCCCATACTTAAGAGGTGAAGAGATCATAAATATTATTGCATTTTGACCCAAAACTGTTCAGGTTTACTCAAAGAACCATTGTTGGAATTTCACATTTGTAATTGGTAATAAGATTTATGTGTGAATCAAATAAAAGAAATTATTCAGAGTGAAATACCTAAAACAAATTAAACAGCAAAATGGCACGTTGGTTGAGTCGTGGATAAACGGCAAGTGGATTTTGTGGTAGGCCGCACGTTTCAAGTTAACACCGTGCGCATTGTCAGGGTTCCACCACTCTCACTCCTGTCAGAAAACCCAGAGGCTTGCAGCCTGCCCTTCCCTGTTTTTCCAGACCTTGAGTCTTGTTTTTAGGCACAACAAACACTGTATTGGACTTGTTTCCTTTGGCCCTTTACTCCCTCCCTTAGGCCTCCTCATCCTCCCATATTAAGCTACACTCTTTGGATAGCATTCCCTCAGAAGGGAAACAGCCATACGACTTTGCTTTGAGCGATGCATCGGCCCGTGAACGAGCTTCATTCCCAATTCTCCTCAGTCCCGGGTCCCTTGAGTAAATATGAATAGTTTTGAAATATCACCTAATCTGTCAGGCCAAAAGTAAAGTTGCTGCCATGTTGGTCAAAGCAAACGCTTTAAAGGCACAGCAAATATTTATACACAGGCCTCAGGTTGGAATAGAAATGTCAAAGTATGTTTGATGCTAGATCAATGACCAGTTTAAAATCGTGTCGGACAACAAGTAATACTGTACGCATTTCTCAAGTGTAATTAAATTCAGCACGACTGGGGATTTCATGTACCTTTTCATTCGCATTCACTTTCCTGAACTTCACTTTCTTGAATTCATATATTCACTGTAATACTCTCCCATTGGATCAAGAAAGAAAAAACACGAAGCGCTCTGACTGATTTCATAATTGCTTACATTCAGTATATACATACATAAATACTGTAACTGTCACAGAGGATTTTTGGAATATGGTTTAATGAGCAGCCTGATGATGAACGTTGTTTTCACAGGTGGGAAACAGGGGAGTGGAGTTCATGCTCTGCTACTTGTGGGGTTGGTTTGATGACACGCTCTGTGGCTTGCACTCACCGGCCCTCTCGGGACAGCAACCACACTGCAGTTTTGAGAGATGAAGACTGTCAGAACCCCAAGCCCAGTCCCGTGCAAGCCTGCAACCGCTTCGACTGCCCTCCCATGTGGGCAACACGTGACTGGGGACAGGTATAGGATCTCACTTTGGAAGTCCACCACTATAAATACCAATCCCCCAAGAACAACTAAGCCACTGCAATGTATAATATGTGGCGTCTCTGTATATTTGTTGCTACAGTGTTCCCAAAGCTGTGGTGGTGGAGTTCAGTGGAGGCAGGTACTTTGCAAACAGCGGCTGGCAGATGGCAGCATCATGGAGCTGCCTGACACCTTTTGCCCCTCGAAAAGCCCTTCGAACCAGCAACTTTGCGGCATGCAGGACTGCCCAGCTCAATGGGTCACAACTGAATGGTCCCAGGTACCCTGGTTTTTATTTTTACATTTTTTCTAGTTTCTTATCGCTCAAATGATCGCTCACATGTTGTGCATTCCTTCATTTGTCCAGTGTTCGGTGACCTGTGGAAATGGCATTCAGACTCTGCAGGCCATTTGCAGGAAACAGGGGGAGAATGGGCGATATTGGACAATAGATCCTAAGAACTGTTCTCTGCTGGCCCGGCCCATCAAAATCCGGCCATGCTCCCTCAACCACTGTGAAAGTAAGAAGCTCTACTCTGTCCTTCCAGATCATGAATGAAATTATTTAAAGTGGTGTTAATGTGAAGCTACAAATGTAAAGAATATCAGAAGCAATAAGTAAGCAATTCATCTGTGTTCTAATTTAATTATAGACTCTGTCAAGCCCGATCCCACCATCCTGGCCCAGAGGAAGGTTTATATCCAGTGGAGGAAGGCCAAGAAGTTGCAGTTGGTCATTGGAGGTTATGCTTACCTCCTACCCTGGACAACTGTGGTCCTTCGCTGCCCAACACACCACTTCCGCAAGGGCCACATCCGATGGCTAAAGGAAGGGAAGCCCCTGGTCAGCCTTCCACACCTCTCCATAGCGTCTCTCGGATATGTGAAGATTCACCAGGTCCGTGCGTCTGACGCAGGGATATACACATGCATGGCGGGCCAGGCGCAAGAGCATTTTGTGTTGCAGATCATTGGCAGCAAGCAAAAACTATCTCTTCCAGAGTCGTGGCTCCTTGAGAGTAGACAACAAAAAGTTGAGCGGTCAGGTGCAACCTCGACCAGAGAAGGAATTCAAGAGCTACCCATCTCCTTAAACCAGTATGACAACATTGTGGAGCATTTGCTTGAGCTCAAAGGCTCTTTCCAAGATGAAAAATACCTTGCAGACAAACCACACTCCAGTGAAAAGAACAGATCGACGCCGGAGGATGAGAGGGCAAGCTCAGAACTGTCCAACCCGGTAGTAATAATTGCTGACCCCCAGCAACTAGATGAGATCACGCACAACCTTGGGGCACCCCAGGGGCAACAGCTCATCGCTGAGTTACTTAGCGAGCTCACCATGGCACAAAGTGAAACCAACGAGTCTACCCTTCACCCTACGGAAAGTGCCGAATCTTCCACACAAGGACCGTTCGTTTACAGACAGAACATCAAACCCCATTCATCAAAAGCTAGAAAGCCAATGATAATCCAGCGGCCCAAGAAGGTTGCCGTGGCTCTTCAGTCTGAAATGGTAGCTCATGTGGGAACGCCAGTTTTGCTGCAGAAGCAAGTGTCTACTTTGGAACTCAGATGCGAAGCACTGGGGAGCCCTGAACCCTCCGTAATGTGGACGAAGAATGGAAAACGGCTGCACTACAATAGCAGGTAGGTTTAGAAACTTACCCTTCGATAACATTTTTATTATTTTTTAAATTTTTTTTTGCAAAAGCTCTAGCTGATTATGGCTACTGTCTTTGTGTTGGCAGAGTATTCCTATTGTCCACGGGGTCACTGATGATCCAGTCTCCAGGAAAAGGGGACGAAGGTTTGTACACCTGCACCGCTAGGAACCGTCTTGGGAGTACGTCACTTTCATCTAGGCTGCAGGTTACAGGTAAGTCCCATAAAGCTGGAACTTTCCAGGTTTAAAAAGTAAAAAGCTTTAAGCAAAACTTAAAGTTATGCATTTTGGGAGATGGTTGTTTGTTTTCTTGCCAAGACATAAAGATAGATTCACTCTCACATCTGAATGTAATGTAGATGGAGCAGAAAGCAGCTAACGTGGTTCTGTTCATTGACAAAATATGTCCTACCAACAGCTTTAAAGATTACTTCAAGTTTTGTTAGTTAAAATATTACCATGACTTTGCTGGTATTGTCTTAATGCTAGGTTAAATTTGTTCCATTTACCGTAAATTGCGTCTTTCTGTTTTCTTCTGCGGACACATGAGTAACCACAGACACAGATACCCCCAGAAGCTTTTATGTACCCCTGTGGTTGAGTCTGGATGAGTCAGTGATGCAGAATATCCGGAGCATTTCACAGCTCGGGTCATCTACGAGATGTGCTGTCCTTTGTCTCCTCGAGGCTCGATCGAGGCTCAAAATTGCTGCGTTCACATCAAAGCGCCTCGACTGCGGGTTCTGCAGCACTTTTCCTCTCCCATACGGCAACAATTAGAGGTTCCAGGCAATGTTTCAAAGGAGATTAACTCGATGTAGCCCATTCAGCTAATCTAAATGGAAAGGATGAAGAGGCTTAAAAGTGCCGAAAATGTCCCAACCGTATTTTCTTGAATTCAGACTCGGTTAAAGAAACAGTAACAGGTGTAGACTGAGGCAGTGGGGTCACGGGAGGAGAAAGAGTATTATTATGTTGTGTTTCTAGGTTGCTGAAAAGTGCAGTCTGATAAACATCAGCCTTTCCAAAATTACAAACCAGAGAAAAACAACCATCTTAATGAGATCAAAGTAGACGAATTAAGCTGCTGACAATAACAGGAAGCTCATTTAAAAGTCATACGGAGACGTAAATATTTTAGTTTTTATCAGGCATTGCAACATCGTCTTCATCTCATTCGTCCAGCAACGCTTTCTTCATAATGCTGTTTTTTTTTAAATACTAATATGTCAACAGAAAATGAAATGTGTTGATTTCTGGCACTGTCCAAACCCATGTGGTCTCCTGTATCTCCAGGGGTCAAAGGAAGAAGTTGTGTCCAGAGTAACAGCATGGAAACAAATGGCCCTGCTTGTTCTGAAAGGAGTAACAGCAGCCAGTCAGCTGAGCCGTGCCAAGGACAAGCCTGCCCCCTCAGGTGCACTGCCGTCACTACATGTTTGTGCTATTAGATGTGTTGGATACTGGGTTGCATGACAACAGTAGTCACATCAGCACTTCTCTATTCGAAACACTTGGTCCTAAATCCATCTGATATCTCCTGTGGTTGGATTAGGTGGCAAGCTGATTCATGGTCGCCGTGTTCGGCCACCTGTGGCGGTGGGTCCCAGACCAGGAGCGTCCGCTGCGTGAAGGGTTCTGAGGGCAGGTCGAGAGAGGTGGAGAGCAAGCAATGCACTGGAACAGGGAGGAGACCCTCGGATACCAGACTGTGCAACCTCCTCCCCTGTGCCAGATGGGCCTCGACCTCCTGGGGTCTGGTGAGTCCATGCGTTACTGAGCAGAAACACATTTTCAAAAGTTACGAGGCAAAGCCTAGAATTTCCACCATAACAAAAGAATGCAACAATAGTAAAATCTGAACTCGCTTACAATTTTGATGACATTTCCTCCTTCAGTGTCACGGCCAGTGTGTGGGTCCCAGTTTGGCCACACAGCACCGCCACGTTTACTGCCAAGACACTAATGGTACCAAAGTCTCCTACAGGATGTGCAGCGGACTCCAGAGGTGAGCGTGCCCAACAGATCTTACATATTGAGTCTCCTTCTTCTCATTCAGTCAAAAACGCTTTCTGTTTGAGTCTCACGTGTGTTTGTTTTTTCAGGCCAAGCTCGCTGAAAAATTGCTCCACAGGGGCGTGCGCCCTTCACTGGCGCGTAGGCCCGTGGACGCAGTGCACCGCCACCTGCGGTCGCCACGGCTTCCAGTCACGGCAGGTGACCTGCATGCACCATCGGACCGGGAAGGCCACACGAGAACATCACTGCATGTGGAGGCCTCGCCCCCCCAGCTGGCAGCGTTGCAATATCTTGTCCTGCGGGAGAGGTGAGAAAACGTTTTGACAACTGTTTTTGTCAATTTTCAGTCCGGAACAAACTGACTTGTTAACGTAAAAATGATCTCAATTCTCAGTCATATTCAGCATAGTATAACGGCTGAACATGTTGATGGTGCTATTCAAGATGCAAATAACCTCAATAGTAGCAGGGATGGGCTGTAATTTAGGACTTTTTTTTCGCTTTTCGTGTCATTTTCTACTTTTACCTCATTACATCTTCCTTTACAAATGATATTTTTCTGCACACAAAACTTTTGAAGAACTTCTGAAACGGGATCTCCTTTTATAAATCACACACCCTAAACTTTATTGGTCAATTAATCAATTTCTTTCTTTTTTTATTGATATTTTTGCAGTTTAATGTCTCATTTTACTCTGAAACGAAAGCGTAGAGCAAACAAAAAACAAAAGTTAAACAAAAAAAAAAACAGACTTTGGACTCGTCAACCGTCTTTGGCTGATTTAACATGTGAACACCCTTGTGACATTCTTTCTTTCTAAAATGGAAATCATTTTATATATTTTTCAGAGAGTTCTTCCCAATTTTGCCGCATAAGTTCCCACTTGGTGCTTCGCTTTCACCCTTCTGTCCAGTTCATCAAAAACCAGCTCCATGGGGTTAAAGTCTAGAGACTGGTCCCTCCACTCCATGTTTTCAAGCTTTCCATCTTGTTTTTATCCTGAGGTAGTTCTGGTGTAGCTTGGACTATAGTTCTGGGTCATTACCTTCCTGTAGGATAGGATAATCATTCAGTGCACTCGATGAAAATTCTCCCTTTTTTCAGAATTTCTTACCAGCAAAACCAATCAATAATCCCAATATCAATAGTAGTCTAACATAAAATAAAATAAGAGATGGAGTGGAGTAACGTGTTTGCTTGTTATATTTACTCACGTAAAAGGATGTGAACACTTCCTCCGCCGCTGAGCACAAGCTGGTCGCCGTTACATTAAAGGACTATTTCTGAGGTCTTTCCTGTAATAAAGTAACAAAATGACAACTGAAAAAAAATGGTTTTAGTGCTGCTGGCAACTCCATGCGATGCTTATTTGGGGAAATTCACTCGTGACTCTAAAAGCCATAAATTTTTACTTTTGCAGATCTCTGTGGCAGCAGGTATTTCCAGAAACATTGTGCCAGTTAATTAGCAGAATTATTGCCCATGATGAATGCGGTGTTATTTCTGGGGAGACTTGACAGTGTTTTTCAGTGTTGCTCATAAAATCTGGGTTGCAGAAGTTGGTATTTTTAACATGAAAGCGAAAGCGTCCTCGTGTCCCAACGCTACAACAACAGCAACTGGTTTATCGCGGGAGAGGCGATTGCGTAGTAAACCCGATTCCCTTGTGCATTGCAGACGGAGAGTGTCATGACAGCACGAGGTACTGTGAGAAGGTTCGACAGCTGGAGCTCTGCCCTCTGCCACAGTTCAAGAGCCGCTGTTGCTTCTCCTGCCGAAACACCTGAGGTGAGGCGAGAGATGAGCGGACGTGGAAAAATCTGGATCGGGGGCTGAAGGAAAGTGTCAGCGGATACCTTCCCAACAGCCATCACTGTCTTCAACGATCAGCTTAGGACGGGGAACACCTGAGTGGGGGAGGAACGTTTGCCACTGGTTGTGATCTACTCAAAGATGTCGGTTTGAATTGTCTGAGGAGAGACATGTCTGTAAATGAAGGCTTCAGTTTCATTTCTTTTCCTAAAAAAAGCATCTGAAGTTCGTTTGAACACCTTTCCTTTCTAAATTAGGCAGACATTAGATATATTTCCACATACGAGTAGTAGGAACATGTGGTGACTGTGTGGTTTTGTAAAGGGGAACTGAAGGATTGACTGTCAAGATGTTCACATTGATTTAATCTGGTCTATTTTTGGGGTTTTCCTAAAATAAAAAGGAACAAGAAATGCCGCCACGGGTGCACCATCGGTTCATCGGTGTCAAATTGAATGTATACGAACAAGAAATTCCACTTTTTTTTTTTTTTTTAACACAAGAGCGTGATTAGAAAATTAGACATGTTTAAAAGCCAATACCCAGGAATTGTGGGTAATCCCCTGAGCTTGTGATAACCACTGGAAAGTTGTGTGTTTGTCTTTATTGCAATGGTCTCCAAAACAGTGATGTTAAATAGTTTTAATGCTAAATGAGCATTTATTAACACAGTGTGTGTGAAACCAGTATAGTGTTACTCGTAGATGGGAAATAGCTTACATGACTGAAAGCCTAGTGTTGAATAAATAGTGTACAGTTGGTATCAGCCTCCTCCTGCTCTGCACTACTACCATTTTGGGTCATTTAGCGGCTGTTGAACGTGACGATTGGTGAAGTCGTTTGAACCAGAAAGGAATAAAGTTTGCAGGTGTTTTAAGCACGACAGTGTAAAGACTTCTCTTGCATGGATTGCACTATAGGAGGCATATGACTGAAGCAAAGAAATGCTTGGGTGGGGGGAGAAAAAAAAAAGACTCTTGTTTTGCACTCAGAACTCATCCAAGTCTTTGTTAAGAACATGGCTTGCAGAGTTTCTTTTCTTGTTTTTTCTTTCTTTTTTTTCAGTCTAGTTTGTAAAGTTACGTCGTTTTAGATATTTCGCTTGTTGAAAAGATTTTTGCCAAAATGTCCCCTTTAACCACTCTGTGGTGCGAGGCGAGCAGAACTGTTCCCCCGCTGGTGTGACTGAGTCCGGTTCGTCCTGTCCAACAAATGATGTTTTTCTTTTCAGTCGTTCTTGGACAGATCTGAATACTGGCTGAACTTAAATATTAGATTCACATGCCGTTAGCACAGAGAGCGAGGGGATATTTGCAAGGGTCATTATCAGTGTTTGCACATTACGTCCTAGTTTCCACAATGATTCATCCTTAAGTGCAACACACGGCCTAGCAGGCTGGATTACTTGGCCTGTCATTGCGACGTGGTTATTTGAGAGGAAAATGTCAAATATGCTATAAGTTATGTAGATATTTGTTTGGTCATTGTAACTATTTATTTTCATGTGTGTTCTTGTGCATAGCTTTGTAAATAACCGCAGGAGTAGGTTTTAAGCATTCATTTCTCTGCAGCTGATGGTATTTGATGTGCATGCAATGGGGACCCTCTGCTGGTGACTTGATGTCTTGTTCTTTGCTCATGCCTGGTTTATCACTAAATAAAACATTCCTTTTTATAACATGGTGTTGTCATTCTCTCTCTCTCTTAAAAAAAAAAGGAAATATCCCAACTGCAAACAAAGGTAAAAATGCAATAGGTCTACACGAATAGTGGGAGGCTGCACCAGAGGAACAAGACTTTCGACATTATTGTGACAGCTGCCTCCACACACTCTGTCAAACGCACTTCCCCTTTTCGTGTTTTAAATACAGTCCACACATTCTGTCTCATTTCTGGAGGAGAGACATGCATTCACAAAATGTGTCCAGGCTCCGGGCTCTACAGCATGAATCTGGATGCTACGATTCCAACTGGCGCTACCAGCCGACAATAATGCGCCTCTCCCGGTTTGTCCTGAGAATCGTTTTGGATTAATAATGGTGGAAAAGGACCTTTGTAATTCGTGTTTGATAGCAGTGAGGGTACTGCGGGTCTCCCTCGTGGATGAACTAGAGGGACAGATCGAGTCCCTCGTGGACGTCTTAGTAAGTCGGGAGGTGTTCACTCGGGATGATCGCGAGGAAGTGTTGTGTCAGCCGGGGCCGAGGGCAAGAGTGAGAAAGGTGTTGGATATTGTGGAGTGCAAAGGTGAGGAAGCAGCCAAGATTTTTTTCTCTGTTAGAAATCTTCACCAGGCCTCCCGAGGACTGGGTAAAGATCGGCATCAGTCCACAGGTATGCGATTCAAGCCATAGCGGTGCCATTTGTTCACAATAGTCCAAATATGATTGCATTATTCTTGTTTGTTCTTAAACAGTACATCGTTTTTCATGTAGAAAATCTAAGTGGCATCAAGACGGCGTAACTGAGACATTCTTTCCCTCCACAGATTACAACAAAGTGAAACAAAAACACAAAGACGTCCTCAGGCGTAGGAGCGAGAGCATGCTTTTCTACAACACTCGACACGGAGAGAAAATCCTTTTTTCTGAACATTACGTCAACCTCCTGTTAGTAGACGGACACCAGGGCATAGAGAGCAAAAGACATGAGGTGTTGACCTTTGGACAAAAGCGACTATGTTTGCAGCAGAAGTCAACGCACATGCACAGGAAAATCTCGCCGAAGGAATTGTTTGCTAGCGCGAGTGGAAACCGCCCTGTCAAGAAAGTTCTGGTGACAGGGGCCGCTGGTATCGGAAAAACCATCCTGGTGCAGAAGATGCTGTTCGACTTTGGCAGAAACAAAGACTACTTTTCATTTGACTTCGTCATCCACATGACTTTCAGAGACCTGAATCTGATTGACGAACCTACAAACTTTCGGGAGCTGGTCTTACGTAAAAACAGACACCTTGCTAAAGAACTAGATAACATCTTAGGTAACGACGACAAGCTGCTCATTATCCTGGACGGGTTTGACGAGTTCAGACACTACAGAAGCTGTGACGTGGACGTGTTTGTGACGGAGCCGGATGAAGATGCAGAGGTGAAGGAGGTTTTTGGGAGCTTAATGCAGGGCGAGCTGCTGCCCAACGCTTTTGTCATGGTCACAAGCCGGCCTGCGGCCATCAGCCACATCCCTGTGGGCTGCATCGACCGCTTTGTGCTCATCGCCGGCTTCTCCCTGGCTGAAGTTCAAGACTTCTTTTTTCGTTATTTCCAAGACGCGGCGCTTGCCGACCGCATGTTCATGTTGGTATCAGAAAATGAACTGATGCTCACGCTCTGCTACATACCTGCATTTTGCTACATCATGTGCTGTATCCTCAAAGAAAACAATGATTTCTGCAGAGAAAGCCCCAAGACCATGACTGACATTTACGTGCAGTATCTGGTGGCCTTGCTACGTTCTCACACCCAAGGAAGAGCTGAAACCTTTCTTCAGGGCCAAGGATCGGGGACTGTCCAGCAGTTGTCTGATATTGTGCTGAAGCTGGGTCGACTAGCATTCCAAAAGCTAATGGAGCATCAAACACTATTCTATAGCAGTGACCAAGATGTTGCAGCATTAGAGGGATGCAGCCTCGTTAGTACCTTCCTTGACAAGACACTTGCACAAGAGCCCGGCTGCACCGAAGAGATTTTCTCCTTTGCTCACCTTACTGTTCAAGAGTTCTTTGCTGCATTGTACTGTGCAGCGTCAGATCACCCGTTGCCCGTTGGACTTGAGGACACGGTGAGTCTTGGACAGGCCGCAAACAATGGGCACTTGGATCTTTTCAACCGCTTCCTGTCTGGGATCCTCTCTGAGCGCAATGCTAGCTTTCTGTCAAGGCAGGTGGGGCTGTGTTGCCAGAAAGAAAAAGTGGACACCTATCGTCGCAAAATCGTAACAGAACTTACAACGCTCTGTGAAAATGGAGCCCACATGCTGAACTATTTACACTGCCTGTTTGAACAACAGGACCCCTCTTTAGTGCTGGCTGTGCAACCAAAGACACTACGAGTTAATGTCTGTGATGAAACGCTCTCTCAAATGGACTACAATGTTATCAAGCACTTCTTAAACCTCACAAAAGGCAAAATAAAGGAGCTGGATCTTACAGGGACTGGAGTCACCTATGAGGCACTGAGAGATCTTCAGCCACTACTGCTCAGATGTGAGAGTCTTTGGTGAGTTACATGTAAAATATAGTTCCCTACTGCCATCTACCATCTATTAATGTTATTTGTGCAAAGGTTATAAAAAGAAAGATCCAGGTCTCTCAAAATTACGATTTAGTGTTTCAGTTTGTTAAGCTAAAGAGTTAGCATCTCACCACGATGAGAAGTGTTCTCAAAAGAATCACCAGTGACTCAGTATCTTCATATAATTCTCAAAGTTTCTCAAAATAATGAATAAATATATTATATATTAATAAAAATTGCATTTGAAACTAATGAGAAGTATTGACCTCATTAAACCTCAGATCAAGTTATTATCTCAAATGAATGACCTACTATTTCAATGAATTCAGTAATTCAGTCTTTAAAGAGTGACCTCAAAAAGATGAGCAACTACCAGAGAAACTTTTGTGCCGACATACAATATGCGATTTATGCTCTAACTCCACGTATAATGTTTAAGGCTTGGCGAAAACAACCTTGATATGGAAACAGTCCAGGTGCTTTCCGATGTCCTGCAAGTATCCGAAAGCATCACTCATTTAGGGTAAGGCTGTTTACAGGCGTTGTTAGCGACAAAGTATTTGACATTTTCCTGCATGATGAGTCACATTTTCTCTTCCCCATGTAGAGTTGGCTGGTCAGACATCGGTGACGATGAACTGGTGGCTCTTAGTTGCGCCATACGGGTGAAAAAAAAGCTTAAAGAATTGTGGTAAGAGACGTGTCTGAGTGGTTAAGAGTGTGTACCACAAGATCTTTAAAGGAACTGAAAGTCTTTCCACACTGAATTTCCTGATTGCCTGAAACTGCAAATGTAATTGTGATTATGAAATATTTTGAATGTGCTTATTATTCACATATTAAACGTATAAAACTCCTCTCTGCTGTTGCCTGTCTGCTCTCGCAGGATGGAAGGGAATCGTGTTAGCTACAGAGGTCTCCTCTCACTCAGTGACTTGACCCCAGACCCTCTGAGAAAAGTTGTGTGAGTGAGGGGCTTTTTCAAACAAATAACAAATCAATAATTCAACAGTGCATGTTGTCCTGAAGCTTCTGTCCATTCCCTCTCCACACAGGGCCGTATGGAATGACTTAACTGATGCAGAGCCAGTGACAGTGAGCACCCAAGACAGCATTACTGTGAATTTCACAGACGACAATATGTGGGAAGCGTGGGGGGAGTGGGTATTTAAAAGGTGTGAGCTCAGCAGCAATGAGAAGTTACTGACGGTACTCCACAAAGTTTGCAACATATCAGCCTGCTTGGAAGCCGAATGGGTGATGACCTTCTACCGTCAACTAGCACAACTGATCAAGAGCAGGATTGAGTGCTGCACCGAGGACGACATGTGCAAGAAGCTCAGAAAGTTTGAGAGAATTCTGAAACTATGGTGAAGCTTACACCAGCCTTGAGTTATAAGCTGTAGATGGTATGTCTATTTTGATGCTGACAATACTAAAACTTGATTAATTTATTAACGCACAAATGTAATATACTGAGATTCACTCAAATAAACAGTTTGTGTGGATGTTTGGAATGAATGTGTTATGAACTTGAACTGCACTTTGTTCCTTTCTTCATGGTTAAACACGATGCGCTGTAAAAGTGGTTTTGTGACGTTTGAGAACTGCAACACGCTTTCTCCCTCAGATCAAAAGCAAAACTTTGATGGCCCGTACGGGGATCGAACCCGCGACCTTGGCGTTATTAGCACCACGCTCTAACCAACTGAGCTAACCGGCCACGTTACGTCGCCTCGTTCTGGCGATTCAGGCTCATGTCGGTGATATCATTATCATATCTATCACTGTTATGGTTTTCAAAGAGATATTAAAATATATTTTCCATTTAATTTCCACGAATTGCGACAGAAAGACAAAGCTTTCAGACAGCCGTGTTTCCACCCTTCCAGATAAAATGTCAAACCACGTCATAAAAAAAAGGAATCATGCTGAAACCCTTTTTAAGCAGCGGTCTACAAATAACAATTCAGACTACCTATTTAAAACTGTTATTTATGCAAGTACGTCTTCTACCGATGTATGTTACTTTACCTTTGAATAACCAAACACTTTTGTCATGGGCGTTGTATTCCGTTATTATTTTTATTATTATTATTTTATTTAAATTTTTTTTATTTTTTTTACATTTTTTAAATGTAAGTGATTGTATGTATTGTAACTGCCGCACAAATGTGAATGTGAATAAAACGTGGAAACCATGTGTGAACATGCTTTTATTTTTTTGTTTTGGAAAATGCAACGGACGTTGAGTAAATGGTTCGCTTTTATGACGTAATAACTCTGCGACACTACGAAGCCCAGCCGTCTGTATGAAGATAGCCAGCTAGCACCAGTTTTATGTAGTTTTTGTTAATGCGGTATCATTTTGGATTGCTCTCTCGGCTTAAACAGGGTGAGATCCGTTAATTGTGTTTGGTAGCGTCTCTTGGGTGTATAGGGAGGGTTTTACGGATTTCAAAACGTATGTACGACTGCAGGATTTTTAAAATGTGACTACCCGCGAATTCCCAATTACTAACTGCGAAGTTAGTGATAGCTAGCAAACAATCGACTAAGCGTTCGCAGATAATATAGTGGAGAAATATTAAGCTAATTGTATTTTTACCTACTCATATTATGAATTTACCATTATTGATAAGTGGTGTTAAAGGGGCGTGTGCAGCATGAGTGTTGTGTAGTGCACACAGCACTTATGTATTGAACACTTTATATATGTCTGTTTGTCATTTAAAAACTAGCCAGGGCTTCGTGTAATTATACCCAAAAACTAAAACACTGTATACAAAACTGGAGTTTTTAAATCTCATTGTAATAGTGTGTTACTGATGTGTGTTGCAGTCCTGTCTTCAGGATGATAAACACAGAGAGGGGAGCTGGCGATGCCAGTGCTGCAGAATCCAGCAGTAAGGTCAAGGACATAGAAAAAAAGAAGAGGTCCCGAGTCAAACATCTGCTGGCTGATGTGAAGAAGCAAGTGGAATTCTGGTTCGGAGACGTCAACCTTCACAAGGATCGCTTTCTGAAAAAGCTCATTGATGACTCGGAGGAGGGCTGTAAGGGCCAAAGCGTGCACAAAATAAACCATATATGTCTGTATGTCTGTTTATAATTTGTCTTGATTTGGATTTTGTCTTTAACTTTGAATTACATTTGTTGTAGATGTTGATTTGTCTGTGTTGGCAAACTTCAATCGAATGAAGGAGCTGACTACTGACACAAAGCTGATTGCCAGAGCGTTGAAAAATTCTTCGGTTGTTGAGGTATTAGATGCAGATCATTTTATTTATTTATTTATTTTTTTTGTAAATGTCACAGTGTCGGCGTAATTTGAGAGTTAATGTATGGTCCAGATTTCAGCACAAGTGAACGCGTTTCTGGGTTTCAGACTAACCTCGAGGGAACTAAAGTGAGACGTCAACTCCCAATTGGAGACAAACCAAATGACGAAGACGGCCGCACAGTCTATGTGGTAAGAAACATTTAAAATATTATATTTCATGTGATGTGCCTTTCATCACAGCATTATTACATCACAAAATAATACTGTTTTTTTTTTCTTTTGTTATAAGGAACTCTTGCCCAAGGACGTGACACACAGCTGGATAGAAAGAGTGTTTACCAAATGTGGGAATGTGGTTTATATTAGCATCCCCAGATACAGGTCCACTGGTGACCCCAAGGGCTTCGCTTTTGTCGAGTTCGAGAGAGAAGAGGAAGCGCAGAAAGCCATAGAGGTGAACACTTAACAAATAGCTTGTGAGTCGTGTGAATTTGGGAGTTGTTTTTGATCGATGAAACCCCGTGGGAAATTTGTTGTTGCGTTTCTTTTCAAACAGATGCTGAACAATCCTCCTGAAGACGCACCTAGGAAACCAGGGATCTTTCCCAAGACTAAAAGTGGGAAGACTATTCCACTCCCTGCTGACAGTGCACAATCAGGTACAGTTCACAGGGTTGGAAACTTGTTTTAATTACAGTATGTAACGTGGATAGTGCAGATCTAATGTGGTAGGGGCTAATCCATGACTCAGAAATTCTAATTATGATAATACACCGAGTCTGAACATGCCAAGCTTGTGATTAAATGGATTTGTCACATGCTAGCCAGCACAGTTTGGATGTTAACATTATTTCTATGAAGTCTAATGCAAACTAACATACTTTTTACATGTCATGAGATAATGAAGTCCATTTAGTCCATTTGCTGCTAGGATATCAAGTAAACATGTGCTACACACCTTATTTCTCCCCATTTTACATTGGTGGACTACAGGTGAAGAAGAAGAGAAGAAAAAGAAGAAGAAGAAGAAAAAGAAAGAAGGTGCGACAGGTCAGACATCTACACAAGAAGTCAAAGAGCAAGCGATGGAAGCGGAACCGTCCGAGCAAAAGCAGAAGCACTCGGCAGCAGTGGAGGATTCTGGACCCGAGTTCGCAGACGCTCCGAAAATATCGGGCAAATTGTCCGAGAAAAAAAGACGACGGTCGCAGACAGCGGAGGGGTCTGAAAGTGACGTGCCATCGAAGATAAGAAAAACCAGTGAGAGTGAATCTAGAGAGAAGGAGAAAGATGTAGCAACGAGTGGTTAGTAATCACAGTCTATGAACGGTTAAAGATGTCGTGATTTCACAATTTAGGCATGCTTGAAGAATGACTCCACAGTTTTACAGTAGTGAAACCAGCAATATATTAACTGTTATTCCCCTCGTAGATTCGCCCAGTAAGAGTGACACGCAGGGTGGAGTTGAGAAGGGGAAAGAAAACAGAGATGATGCAAACGTCAAAGCAAAGAGGAAGAGAAAAAAGAAGCACAAAGAGAAACTGAAGATCGGGGAAGAAGTCATCCCGCTCCGGGTTCTGTCGAAGTAAAAGCTCGCATCCCTTTTTTTGTTTTCGTATGTTAACACGTGAAATGATATTTGAAAATTCCCCTTTTTAACTGCAATCGCTTTATTTGTCTTCATTAAGGAAAGAGTGGCTTCAGCTGAAGGACGAGTACCTGACGTTGCAGAAGCGCAGCATGGCGACCCTGAAGAAGTGCATCAGTAAGATGGAACAGAAGGAGCACGCGAATCGAATGGAGACGGACCGCGGGCCTCAAGATGCAGATGGTGAGTTTCACCTCAAATGTGTCACTGATTCATAATGAAAATAAATACACGCAAGTGGTGCCCAGGTGCGAGTCAAAAACACACAACTGATGAAACCCGTAAAATTTCCATATCTGTTTGGCCCGTTTTGCCACGTAATAAAAGAAAATGGAAACAAGGGAAGATTTCATGTGAACCAAAAGTGCTGAGATGTACAAACACACCACATGGAATCAAAAACTGCTTTGGGGGGGGGAAATGTGTTCCTTTAAAACTATTTAAAAAATGTACACAACCTGTCTGTTCCGTGTTGGACATTTACATTTCGTATGTAGTGACATCACTGAAGACAACGTTGGGACAGTTAAAGCTGTAGATCACATGACATTAGACTTAGCGACGTGACACACGAAGCCCTTTTCCTGACAGTGCGTCTCTTACAATTTATACTGGTCAGCTGTTGAAATTCTGTCTATGTTTGTTGTGGCAACGTTCAAAGTTTACAGCTTTATCTCAGTTAAACTTTAAGATTCACAACTATTTTCACGACCTCGATCATCTAGAATGAATGAACTGTGGAAGAGCTGATGAGCGTGACTCAGGAGACTCCCGCTCTGTGTCACGGTTTGTGGCTCTTTCCAGCGAAGTGCGTAATGAATACAGGCTACTGCCACCTGCTGGTGTGAAGAGTTATTGCCTTTGACGCAGGTGCAGAACAAACACCAAACCTTAAACCCACTGATAGTGGAAGTAAACAACATTGACCGTGTTGTGACAGTTCATTGTTCTGATGGGAATTCGTGTGGATGTTACTTCGCCATGTACCACCCACCTAGATCAGTCCAGAGAGCGACGGAATAGGATTTGCGAGATTGATACCGTTTGTTTACATCGGTAACGTTGACCTGTGTTCTTTTGCGTAGTCAAGAAGAGCAGCGAAGGTGAAAAAGCAGCCAAGCAGGGTCCTCAGTTCACCAGCGGCGTCATCGTGAAGATCACGGACATCAAGCCGCTGCCAGAGAGGAAGATCATCAAAGTACAGGACACACCTTCTCATCCGCTTTTAATGACACTCCACCACTACCATCTGTAGTTGGTTATTAAGTTATGAAAATTCACACACTGGATTTGAGTTACATTATAGAACATTAATGTCCTTTTTTTTATGTGCAGGAAGCTTTGAGTAAGATATCTCCAGTGGCCTACATCGACATCTTGGAGGGAGACGCTGAAGGTCACATCCGTTTTCACACCCCAGACGAAGCAAAAGCCGTCAGTGACCGGAAATCAGAGCTGCACAAAAAGCACAACTGGAACCTTGAGATTCTTTCAGGTATGAGTTCTGTCATTCTTTATATTACTTTGTGCTTGCCCCCCCCACGTTGTAGCCCTACACGAGCGGAGGATGCAGATGGCCGAGCTAGCCGTTCGGTTTCCATAATTGATGACGGGTGAAAATAATTTAGTGGGCGAGCAGACATCAGCTTATCTCAAGCTCTGCATATTTAGAAAGGCCTCGTAACGAGTCAGTTTCAATTATCCGTGCTGTCGCTTCAATTCCTTTTTAAAGGTGACCACGAGCAGAGATACTGGCAGAAGATCCTGGTGGACCGACAGGGCAAACTGAATCGGCCGAGAGAAAAGAAGAGAGGCACAGAAAAGGTGAGATCAGTCAGTTCATTAGGTACACGAGTGGAAAAGAAATGCGTTTTTAATTTCAAAAAAAAAAGAAAAAAAAAAGCACTAAATCCTAGTTTCTTAAAGAACATGGTATTAAGCTTTTATTTAAAAGAACTGAGGGCTGTTTATTGTTTGTGTGTTGTACTATCTGTTATATTCAGTGAGCTAGGCTTAACATCAGAAACATTTAGTGTTCAGTTCGATCCAAATAACAAAACCACAAATTTCATTCTCCAAAATGATCGTTGAGTTGAACAGTCATCAAGGGGAATTTAGTGCAGTTACATTAAAATGCATTCACTTTCAGTTGTGTTCCTAATAAAGTGGCAAGTGAGTTATTTACTCCATGTAAAAATAGTAAAATGATGTGAAATGTAATGTACAATCTGTGATGCTGCGATTACAATAAAGATGTGTATTTACAGTCTTTTTATGTATTGACAGCACAGAAACATTTTTAAATTTTGTACACATATTTTCTAAGCAGCCTGTTCTTGATACACATTAATAGTTTAACACACCCACTCACATGCCATGCACATATGTTCAAACCAGCTGTTGTTTATCCGCTGTCGCATCTTATCTCTGTTTTCTTGTCGCACCTCAGCTCATATCCAAAGCCGAAAAAATCATCATGGCCCGAGCCAAGGAGGCTAATAAGCACATCCGCTTCCAAGAAGACTGAAAGTATTATTACTATTTTTTTTTTGTTGTTTTTTTTTTTGCCAAGCGCACAGGTTTAACTCTGTGGACTTGATGTGATTTTGAATGGAGGGGGCAGTTGGTGTTAACGTGTCCTGAGCTGGAAGAGAATGGAAACTTGAACAAGAATGAGTTAGTTCAGATGTCCCCTCTTTTCTTGTTTCTTGTTTGCACTGGATCCCGAGACAACACGACTTGCTGCTATGCATAGAAATATTTTGGTGTATTTTCTTTCTTTTTTTTTTTTTTATTAAAATCCCTTTTTTTAAAGAAAAGAATATTGATTACAGATGTAAATATAATTGATTTAAAAGTTCTCCCAGTAAAGAAGTGGACACTTTTTTTTTTTTTTTTTAAATAAATGTCATCATCATTAACAGTTGGTTGTGTGAATTGAACTATATGTATATAAATTACTTCAGATAAAATGTTCAATTATCATCCACATTTAGCGGTTTAAACGTGTTGCAGTGCCCACGAGACGCTGACAGGTTTGAAAATAGCTGCCGTTACACAATCTCATTACCATTCGTGCTTTTATTGCTGCAGAGTTGGAAGCTACGCGAGGACGTGTGAAGCCTTAGCTTCTCTGAGAAAACTGTGTTGCTGCTGACTGTTTGTTGGGCCTGGGATGGCTTCACACAGCCAGCAGTTACACATCTGTCCATGTAGCTGGACCGGCACATCCTGGCTTCTTGGCCTCTGTACAGTTACACGCGGTGGTTTTGTTCATTTTAAGCTGTGGGTCTTTCCCTGCGAGGGTTTCTTGCTTTTGTCCCTGGTTTGCATGGGTGGCGAGGTTGGCTTTGACGTCCTGGGTCATCTGTGCCGGGATTGGATTTTGTGATCTGCTGGTGGACCCGACCTTCTCACGTGGCCGTGGAACTTAGTTTCAAGAGTCCAGTTACTGAATTGCTTTAAGAATTCACTGGCTTCACTTATAAGTTCTCTGTTTACGTCCCAAGCCGGCTTCGCTCCGAAGACACATGCGCTAGTGGCTGGACGACTTCGTTGGTTTGGACAGCGGCCCTCGCCTTGCGGGATCTTGGCCGTGTAGTCCGCTCTGTAGCTGGTGATGCTTTCAAAAGGTTTTGGTTCTTTGTTCCGTGAGGCCCGGTTGGAGTTTGCCGTCGTGGACTGTTTTTCGTCGTGGGGACTGAATCCTTGCTTGACTGTCAAGTTGTCTTCCAGCTTGAACGGCTTCCGCTTGGGCACTTTCCAAGCTTTGAAGCAATCTGGAAAGAGAGACGGTGGATTTCTTTAGAAGTTTGCTGTGTTTGTAACGTCTCCCAGTGGCGATCTTGCAGTCGCTTACCGTTGTATATAGTCGTGAAGTCAATCTCGGGTGGCGTCTGGTTCTCTTGCTCAGAGCTGACCAGGTTGCTTCTGCGTCTCTTGAAGTCTTTGGCTGGTGCTGGTGGACATGGGGCCGCTGATGAATGACTCATCCATTTGTGGGAGACGTAGAAAGATCTGAAATACACACTTACTATGTGAAATATGTCAGTTTTGCTTTAGTTCTGAGTGGTTCACCCAAACACTATCTGAAGCTTCCTTCATTTCTCAGATCAACCAGGACTTATCTCCACATACAACTATCCACGCTCCCCTAACGGTTTTCAAAGGTACAACTGACCATATAGTACATATAATGTTTACTACAATTATTCTGTAATTGTGTTATGATTTTGTCATTTGTAGAAGTACCTATATTGGGAGGTATCCGCACTAGTGCCCTTCAGTTGATGGTATGGGCGTTGGATTTTTGAAGTTGAGACGATTGTTGAGTAGCAGCTGGGTTGCAGGAACCTCTCCCGGTACTCTGTGGTCATGGAGACCTGTTTCTGGGCTCTCTTAGAGTCGGGCTGCCTCCTGGACACCAAGGCAAGGTTTTATTTATTTTATTTTTGAAACACAATAGGTTCATGCACAGGAGTACAAGACTGTCAGTTCAAATGACCACATCATTAAGAAGCTTTTAGTTTTTGGTGCATGAGCTAGGGCTTCCTGTCTTTTCATAAGAGACAGTTCCATGCATCAAAGTTGAAAATACACAAGCTCGTACATCGTTTTGCCTTTAAACTCAATCAAATTGTTTTTGTCTACAAACAAAACTTAACAGCCAGGCCAGTTGGGCTCACCTGACGGTTGCGGTCTGCTGGTCCCCGTTATGTTGAGCCTTCTGCTGCTTCTTACGGGGCATCGCTGCACCCCGGGAGTCTGGCATCCTGTGGCCGTCGCAGTCTGCTCTCTTGACTCTTGCGCCGCGCACAGGCCTGCTACCTATGAATTATTGACCGCAGCAACATGGGCTTGAAGGAGGGTAGCTTCTAAAAATAAACACCGGCTCGTTGCTCTCTAGCTGCGGGTCTGGTTATCGAGGCGAGGACGCTGCACGTGATGATGCGTTTTTTTTTTTTTTTTTGGCGCGTATGAGGATTCAAAACAAAACACACGACCACTTTAAAAGTCAACTTTTTTTTTTTTTTAAATCATGCTTTTAGTCGGTATGTGGACTGCAACGTGACTTGGTCGCCAGATTCCCTCCATCTGTCACAGAGAGAGAGAGGACTTAAGCCTGCACACTTACCGGGGAATAGCCTTAAAACATAAAAAATAAATAAATACTGACCCGTTGATCTTGTGACCTTCCGCTCATTTTTTATTAATTTATTTTTTTATAACAGATGTTGAAGTCTGGAGCACGGATGATAAATTTACAAGATGTGTGCTATGAGTTGTTAGTCCGCTAGATGGCGACCACGCATTGAAAAGGAACCATTAAGCCTATTAAGTTTTAATTTGGAGAAATCATTAGCCTACTATAGTGGACGGTGTCCGAGGTTAGACTAAAATATGTCTAGAATTGGAAAAATATTTTTATATGGCCTATGTATTTTCCAACCTGTATTTTCCAACCTTACACAACTGCAGAAACAACAACAATACCGCCGACCTCCCCACAAGGAACGCATAATTATGCAAATTAAGTAACCACCTGGAAATAAGCACGGGTTCATGGACAATAGACACTTTTTTGTGTTAAATCAAGGACCATGTGTTGCGGATGCGAGCTCAGCGGAATGGCTGTGGCACTAAACAGAACAGGGCCGCAATTAGATTAAATCAGCTACACCTGCTTTCACCGATTTGACACGCCAGAATAGCTGCTTCTGCCGTGTAACTCGTGGAAGTGGGTTCACTTTAGTTGATCAGAGGTTTATTCAGAATGAAATTACATCGGAACTAATCTGCCAGTAAGAATTCCGAGAGTAATTTGTTCTGCCCTAACAGGTGCAACAGTGCGGCCCTCACTTGAAGAATCGTAATCAGGTAAGGGAAAAAGAAAACCACGTGCACATCCACAGTGGGTTTTCCTTAATATGTATGAAGCGATAGTGAAGTTGTTTTGTTGGATTTTTTTCTTTGACTTGATAAAGGTTTCGACGGCCCCTCCTCGTAAAAGAAATGCATTTCCATACACAACTGATTGATTAGTTGTGGAACGTAACAACACAAAGAGGCGAGCGCCTGCTCTTTAAACCATGAGTCAAATCCACACCGATAACTCTGGTGCTGTGCCTGCACTGCACTGCACTCCACTCACATCCCTCATTTTGAGTTATTCGATGCGAAGTTGTATTAAAATGTAAAAGGAACCGCAGAATTAGAAGTCAGGTCAGACGAGGATTTATGGATATTTGAAGTCCCGACGCATTTAGAATTTCTGACCGCATCTGAAAAACACTCCACTTTTCAGCATCACTCGGAAAACTTTTTGACATCTGAAGGCGACTGAACCATGCAGAGTGCACTTCTCCTTCAAAGAAACTCGACTGTGTTTTGCACAACAAAAGAAAGCGAAATGAAATATGGTGTCATTTCGAAACTCTGAGGTGATTCTTTGGTTTTGCTGCTCTGGCAGATGGCTGCGGGTTTGACAGCCGTCGCTGTTCATGAAATCCTAGATTTAAACCAACGCAAGTGAAAAGCAACAACGTGCACGTCACTGTAAAATTATAACCCTCACGTCTGATGCGTTTTTGGGGAGCTCTAGTAATACTGATGTGTTTACGTGAGCCGGAGGGTGGTGCCAAAGCACAGCAAATGCAAATACATTCTTATTGTTTCTGTCAAAAATGAACTGTTCCTGTAGAGTGTGGGTTAGAGAGGACGCAAAGTGCAAGATCCTGATTAGACTGTGGCAGAAATTAGAAGAAATTTCATCTTCATTATCCTACTTATTTATTCCTCAACAGCATGAGAAGTGATTTACGAAGAAGTCATTGTGCTCGCAGTGTAATAATTGGATAGGTATACCTCCATGCTAATTAACATCTTATCAGAATCGAACTGGAAATAAGTGAGACTGGCAATCACTGGAAGCTCCTATCCGTCCCCCACCCTCAGCGTGAGAACTACTGATCACCGTTATTTGATAATATTGAACATTTTCTCTTGCAGCTTTGTGCAGGTAACCCTTAAAAGCTGAGACTTTCGGATTTTTGTGCGTTTTTACGCAGCGCCAAAAGCATGCGCTCGTTCAGAGTATACAGTTGCGCACAACAAGTTGATAACGTCACATTAATGATTTACTGTTCCTTAAACGTGTGCCCGATCTTTCGGTGTCCTCGCAATGAACCATATTAAAATGGAGTTTGTAATCCCGCGTAAGCCTCTTTACGCAGCATTCCTTTGCTCCATAACTGCACCTCGTATCGAGTGATGGCAATTGCTCTAAGGGCACAAAGGGAGTGTGGCAATAAATTATGTTAATCAGTTAGGACAGACTGGAGGCGTGTTGCTGCCTTAATGAGGGGGAGCATGCCTGCGCCATGGAAAAGCGCCGAGTGGTAATGCCGCCTCCACTACGTGCGCACTACCGTCTGCTTCCCCGGCCAGCCTTTGTACTTAACTGTGCATAATAGAATCTCCTTCTGCACCAAACTACTGTGCAAATTTCCGCGCAACAAGTTTGCAAGAGTCCCGTCAGGCAGGTTGACTCGCTGTCTTGGCTGGAGCGGAGTAGCGCTCCACGCATCTATCTGTCGCTGTCACCGCTGAAGACACTGTACGTGAACGCAGCGTCGCAGGCGCACGCTCCCGGAGCCGTGTGCCATACGTTTCGTGACTCGGCGCCAGATGCGGCTTGCTCCCAGCAGCGCGTGTAGTTGTAGTTAAATGGAGACCGCGGAGGCAAGAGGAGCATCTAAGTGCGTGGAGAAAATGGAGAAAGAAGTGGCGCACCAGAAGCGACAACACTGCCGCACGACAGCGCTGAACGTTATCACGTCTTTATGCTCAGTGGCGTCCATCGCTTTTTGCATTCTTCTGAGCATTAACGCAGCTGATATCAAGAGCCGAGTTGTGGATTTGGAGAGCGGGAAGGACGAGCACACCTTTATCCATGCCGCCGGCTACTCCACCATGGATGACTTCAATTCACTGATTCAACAAAGAGTGGACGAGCTGCTCTCTCAGGTGAAATTGCCTTTTGCACTTGCTTCCCGTGAGTTAATTGTTTTGGGGCGCGTTATTGCGCGTCGCTGCACCTGGTAAACACATCCATGCAGCTACTTAGATTTTACTTGCACATATATGAATGAAAAGTGAACTGTTCTTATTTTTATTTATTTATTTTTTCATTATTTCAGCGCTCCTATGAGAATTTTGTCAAGATACGAACGGCCAGACAAACATCACCTGAATGCAACTGCCCTCCAGGTAAAGGAAACTACTTTTCCAGTGTGTTCTGGGCGTGTGGTTGCATGGATGAGCGTGAGCTGATGCAGGAGAGGGGGGGGGAAAATGAATGGGAGATTTCATTGAAACCGGTGACACATGTATGACAGTCTGGAAAGTGTTTATAGTGTGCGTGGTGTGGCGGCTCTGCCGTGAAGGATGCAAACAGCTGACCGGTCATTACACTCACCAGAAAGAAAGGCATTTAACAGCAGTCTATACATAGAGGCGCTGAAAGATTGTTTAACTTGTTATGTTGCATGCCTGCGGGGGGGAAAAAGAAACGTGAAATTCACATTTCTCACCAGTAGATGGAAACATTTATTCCTTCTGTGCGGGTCAGCATTCTGATCATTTTAGGTCAGTCACTACAGTAGCGTGCGATATTTTACTCCAGGATGTCGCAGGGACTGGTCTAGATTTGAAATGTGAGAGCCCGTTTACATTTCAAATGTTCCAGCCATTACCGTGCCTCATTGTGGGTCACCATTCAGAGAAGACATTAAGGTCATATGCAACAGTGAAAAGATGGCTTTTTATTATTTTTACCTAGTAAGAGGTCTGTAGGTGTTTTCTATCAGTATGTAGGAAAAACTGTGAGCATATGCACCAATATCCACTCCTAAAATAAGATTCAGTTGACTGTGAAACCTAAACTATCGGCTATTTCATTAACTTTGACACTAGTTATTCAGTATATGAGCTAAGGCTATAGAAAAGGAAGGAAATAAAAGAATATTTTGACATTTTTTGAGGTGTTTATCATTGTCTAGAGCAGTCAAATAACTGTGTAGTCGTTGCAGGAAAAGAATGTGTACAGTATGTTTTTTTGTTTGTTTTTTTTAAAAACAAACTGAAGCAGTTTTTTTTTCTTAATTAGTTGAGAGAATTTGCTTTTTCCGCCAAATGAACCAATAAAACCACCAGATCATCTTAAAAATGCGTCCTTCCAAAGACGAAAGCAGGGCTGTTTTTCTCAGCTCATAAAAATGTCAGCATTCTGGAGATATATGTTTCCGAAAGAGCAGAGAGTACACGTGAATATATTTAGGATTCTGTCACACACGCATATCTGGATGTTTACTCGTAGCCTTACATTTTTTTTCATAACTTACTCCTCAAATAAATTCTTCCCAAGGTCACCAGCAATCATCCATAATTGTTAATGGTTGTCAAAAATGTTCCTCTGTTTTTTTAAAATGCGCATAAGAAGGACCTGTGTGCTATCTTGCTTTATTTTTTTATTTTTTTTGCGCCTGTGAAACTACACAGCTGACCCACTAGGACGACTGCATTCTGCAGGAAGCTGACATGGTTTCACAACTTTTTATAGTTTGATGAAGAGGGGTCAGTCTGCATCACACGACTCCAGCTGGGAATGTTGCACAGCCAAGTGTGAACATACAGTAGATGACCTTTGTGGAAGAGTCATGGTTCATAGTGCACGTTGGATTATTTAATGGAAAATCCAGGTGCCTGCGAACATCTGCACCACGGAGAAGATGTGAAGTCCCGGCCAAAAGCTACTGCTCCGTAGTGGCCTCTGACCTCGCGGTTGGGGAGAAGATTCACCACATAGAAATGGCGACCCAATAAAATTGGGATTACATCTGCTATAATCAGACATGAGTGAAAGAGGGAAGTGATAATCCTGAATGAATTGGCGCAACTCTTTCGTTTTCACAGGCGGCGTATCGACTGCTAATGACTCATCTGCTGAGTGGGCATGCCTGAATTAATGAGCCAGAAGTACTGGAAGTATTAACCATAATGAGACTCTCCCAATCACGCTGCTCTCTGTTCTCAATCCCTATCATATGTCTGCTATTTATTTTCTCCCACCACATTTCTGCAAAGGGCAGAAATAAAACAATGAAAACATTTCACATGAAATGAAGCGCGACGATGCTAAGACCGAGGCGGCACCGAGTTTGATCCTGAAAGCTGGCAACAAGTCCGGCTGCCTGAACTATGACTTCATACGCTGTATATCATCAGCGCACTTTGAAGAGGCTGCAGTGCATTTTAATGTTGTGATCTTCATTCAGTGAAAATTGCAGCGTACATTGTTCTGCTCTAGCGTGAGTTTATTCCAGCCAAATAACTATATACACCATGAATGGGTTCACTCAGCATCTCTCCCCTCCTCTGTCGAGGAGACGGCCTGTGGCTTGGATGTGGCTCTTTTATTTTTTTTTTCTTCTTTGAGGGGAGAACTGTAATGTGCTTTTCACAGTCTTCACTTTATTGCTGTCAGAGAAGATGGAGTGGTTACATAGACAGTGCAGTGGTCTGTAGCTTTGGGATATTTTATAGGTTGCTCCTGAATCCGAGAGAGTTTTTGGCCGCTAGAGAATGTGCATTGTGAACTTTTTTTCTTGTCGATGTGATTCTTGGTTTAAAAAGTGTGTGCTGGTCCCGTTTATCATTTTAACAGTGTGCGGTGTCGCTGCCATTTAGCACTCGTTTATTAGCTTCTGACTGACTTAAAGCATTTCGACACTCGCGCTGATAACATTGCTCTCCTCCCGAGATTCGTAGCCTCGCGGGCAATGGCACTCTAGGGATGACGGTGCAGTCATCCGGTCTAGCACTTCGAGTTATACCAATTAGAGGACGAATGATGGTCTTTCTCTAGCACCGACATCATGCTAACACTTTAGATTTGGAGTAAAGTGTTTCGAAAACTATTGAATGGTTTGGAACAAAATGTGGGACACACGTTCGCGGTTCTTAGATGATGTCTGCCAGTTCCCTCCCACACAATTTACAGGGTTTACAGAGTTTTGCGATTGGTAATAAAATGTCTCATTCATTCTTAGGTTTATCAACATGAATTCCCACGGGGACTTCACTGTGTAAGCAAGCGGAATTGTATGAGGAAACAATGACGACATTGTTAGTCCAGTGAGTCCAGTAATAGGAGTGCAATGGAAAATTATTAGAGTGCTCCATGCCAGCATTTTATCAGGATTGCACAGTATTGGATTTTTTATTTTTTTTTATTTTTTTTTTTTTTATTCGCAGTGTAATTAGCCTTGGGATTAAAGAGAAAAGCAAACTTGTCAAACCAACCTGGTGTGAAAATGTCTGGAGCCACACCCACTTTATTCTACACTATGGAGCGAGTCTCCTAATAATTCAGCACTGGTGGGCTGTTTTTTTTTTTTTTTCTTGTGCGTGTTTGTACCTTCGCCTCCCTTGGGATCTGCATTCCAAGCAGGGCCTGTTGTTTAATGGGACCACAACAAAATGTGCTGTCAGCAAGCCCCACTGCTTTGCTCTTTCCATGTTTACGCACCCATAAGCCTACCTACCTAACCCACCCCTCATGCATCCCATTTTCCCACTCTGCAGCATTTTTTTTTTTTTTTTTTTTGAAGTTTCAAAAGGCTTGGCAGCTAAACGCTGGCCGAAGTAGTCTTGGGAAAACAGCAACTTGTAAGGTGTGCCACTTTGTTTTTCCCCAATAAACACCCAGTGCCAGTTGTCAAGTGCAAAGATGCAGCAGGGGGTCAAATCGGCCGGATGTTATGTCTTTAGATTTCAAATTTAAATCACAAGCAGATGTGTTTTTTTCTTTTCTTTTTGTTTCCTGGTTGACAACTTGATCACCTAAAAGCGTTCACACACTAATAAGTCATAACGGTCTCAGCCTAATCGCTCCTTTTTCAGCTCCTTGCAACCACGCTGGGTTACGGTCCCCTTTCCGCCTCTCAAAGTGTGTAATCTGGGGGCCCTGTTACAGTTACAGTTGTGCCAATCCCATCAGATATCCTCACCGTAGTAGGCAACCGGTAATTAATCACTGACAGATTTTGAATTAAACCCTCTGTGTGGCTTGATGCTGGGAGCTGCCCTAATAGCCATGTAATTACTGAGTGCTAGGTAAAGCTAAGCAGACTTCCAGGTAGCCACCGTGGCCAGCTGCTCCTGGTTAGGCGAGTCAGGTCCAGCTGTCTCTGTGACCAAGCGGAGGCCGGAGATGACGACGGTGCCTGCGAAGCTTCGCCCGGAGGCACTGGTAAATGGCCAATTAGGATTTTGATTGCGTCTCAATTGCTTATAAGTGTATCTACATGTAAATCATGAGCGTAATGCGCTCCGTGTTGTAAATAACCTATTGAAGAGGGTCATTTTATGCATGAAAAGCCTGACTCACGCACCTCACATTTTGCATCAGTCCCAATAAAATAACATGGCATGATTTATCCTGATGAATCATCAAAAGTTGTACGTTCGCTCTAATTTTCAATTCTCACACGAGGTTGATTTTTAAAGGGCAGAGTGCTGGAAATAGCACAGATGGTCTCTTTATACCTTTGACATAGCAGTTTTTATGGGAGATGGTGAGGCATGCCAGCTGAAAGCACTGCAAATGACTGCAGGCCTAGAAAGAATGGCATACTTTCTCCTTTTACTATACATTAACCTGAGGGGACACTCTGAATGGAGAGCAGATGACATGATTTTTATATGAGCGATGTCACAACAGCACTCTGCTGGAGACTGAAGTACCTCAGGCCGGGAGCGCGGTGGGGCCAAAGGAATGGCGCAGGATCAAAATGCTTGCGCCTAATGGTTCGTCTCATGTGTCCTTGAACATTTCCTGGCGGTGATCCTCAGTCGTCATTTTGAGCAGAATAAAGCAGGAAGCTTGGAGATCCTGTCTTGGCCGCATGTGCAGTTACTACTTGGAGTTAAATGAAGGGGTTTCCATCACCGCAATGTAACGGCACACCCCACCATTGAATAAAAGAATAGTGTCCAGTCTTTTTTTTTTATTTGCTCCGAAACTGGTCTGTTTGTATGAAAGTAGGGTTTCCTGCACCATTAAAGCATAAGGTTGGGCAATGAGATTGAGCCTCTTAAAGGTGGATCAAATGTATTCCAGTGCGGTTTTGATTTGAGTTTCAGTAAGGTCTGCGTGAATGGACGTCAACCAAAGTTGTTGGATTACAGTTATATGGTTTTCTTTGTACAGTATGAGGCATGATGTTTGAACAAAGCTCTGAGACTGTATTGTATGGCATTGTTTGCCGTCTTTCATCCCGCACAAAAGCACATTTTACCACCATATTACCATTCCTGGTGGGTGGCTGGGTGTCTGTATATTCATGGGACATCCTGGCGCATGTGATGCAACATAACCCCCGTCACCTCCAATGGGAAATCATTGCTGTTGGTCCCCCTTGATGCTCCTGCTCCCTGGATCCAGAAGGCCTCTTACAGAGCAGGGTGGCAAATCGTCCACAAAAGATGACTCACAAACGGCCGACACTGGACTCAAAGGTCCAGTGTGTGCCAAAAGACTACTGAAGTCTCCTTTGTGACGGCTTAACTTCACCTTCCGTCATCCCTCACCCGCAAGCATGCAAAAAGATTTATATGGAAAAGAGGGACCTTTTCTTGTAAGAACAGATCATCTGCTCTTGAACATGGACATTTTTCAGTGCTGTTGCAGCGGTTTTACCAGTCCGTCATTTAAGACCTCTTGGGAAACATTTGATATAATCAGTATTTCCAATTTGTGCAGCATTATTGGCATGATACCCTCAAATGCCAAATGCGAAGTACAGCATGCATGCTCTCTGATTTATAATGCAATTTAGCCTCCACTGTCTCATGAAACAATTCCTCTTTCATTCGTTTTTGACGTAAGAATGACTTTCCAGTGTCTGTCAACAATTGCAAATCAGCAAAGCACGAAGATGCCAGCACTCACCCCGTGTCATGGAAATTCTGGCCTTCAGACAAGCAAAGAAAACTAGGAACCCCTGAGGCGCTCCCCACATGCTATCCCACCCGCATCCCTCCACCGCCGCCTGTGGCTTTGTGCCCCAGGCCTCTCCACCCTAGCAGGCAAGGAGGATGGAGGGTGAGGGGCACAGATGCTGCCGCTCTGTATTCCATCAGCCTAATAAGAACAGGCACTACAAATAAAACAGGCTGGTGTGCTAAAAAACAACAAAAACGTTGTGGGACGTGCCATGGCGGGAAGCTATAATTTTGCCATCGTTTGTCCGACACGCAAACCATTGTTGATGTAGTCTTACCACTATCTGCGTGCATCTCTAAAAACAATGGCATTCGCTGATTCTGTTTATTTTGTTGGTGTGTATGCATCATTGATTTAAGTCCGCAGACGAAGGCCAGCATTAGTTTTGAGCTCTTCATTACCTCAAAAAACTGCTTAACTTGACGCCAAGTGATTTTTCATTTTAGTCTGAAAACTTTAAGGGGCTGTATATAATGTAAAATTGTATTTGGAGTCTCCCTTAATGTTGGCCCAATTATCTCAAAATTACAAAACCACACAACTGAATTGTTAACGATTAATAATTAAAAAAACAAAATATCTCGATACAATTGGTAGAACCCAATGGTTTTGCTATTTACTCCATCAGCTATTTACTACATCAGTACTGAAAACTAGCAAATTTGGCAAATATCCAAGCCCCACGTGGAGTTTTTCAGCCCCTTCACGGTACTACAACTGCACCGTGTGAGGCCCTCGTATCAGTTCTGGCTCATGTCAGTTGCGTAGCCGGGGTGAGAAAATGACACTCATCAGTAGAGTCAGCGCTCGGTCACGAACAGCTTAAACATCCGCACGTTTTCGTGCTTCTCAAAACGTGCACGTTTGCGTCTTATGTCGTAACACGGACGCCTCTTGATTAATAAATCTTAGAAGGGGGAGGCAGAGCTGAAATATGGGGTAAGAATAAAATGGAGACCCCTCCTGTGCTCTCCCAAAGAAGTCAGACTACCCTAACTTCAACAAATCATTTCTGTACAGTCTCTAACCACAAATCCTTCTTCTTCATAAATATCCTTGAAATAACATTAAATAGTAATTCTTTGACCGCCTCCTTCAAAAGGTCCGTGCAGACATAAAGAATACTCTTTGAATAACTCATGTGCTATATGGTTTTTCCATATCAAAACAGTACAATTTGCTAAATTAGATCTCCACTATCCGTCTGTCTGTCAATAAATCAATCAATCAACTAAGAATATGTGAAAATTACTTTTTTTTGTTTCTGGGTATAAGATGTCTCCTACATGATGCGAAGCCAAATTTTATTGTATGTACCATGTAGGCTTCACATCAATTATTTATTGGACTGTTCGCTTCCACCTAGTTGTGGTATCATAAATTCAACTTGCAGGTTCACGCCTCAAACTCCTATTTTGGGGAAGAATTAGAAAAGAGCCCTCTGGTATCCCACCCTCAACATAAATTATCCTTGAAAATAAAACTCAAGTAACGCTGAACAAAGCACATTTTTGAGCGTGAGTGGACTTTAATTTCCAGGGTTTAAAGCAACATGCAGTATAATTGGTATTGTCTGTGATCTTCTCACAACATTTCGGTCATTTGGAATACCCTCTGTTAAAATTTTAAACATTTCTTCTCGGCAAAAAAAAACGAAAAAAAAAGCAGCCAGCAGTCCCTGAAGCCATCCAAAGACAGCAGGGATTCAGACAATTTCTCAAAGTGGAAAAAGTGATGGAGGCAAGCAGGGTTTGCCTAGCCCAGATGATGTATGCTCCCAGACTCCCTCGGGGCGCCACCAAGAGGTCGGACTCAAAGAAAGCCAAGCGTTCCGAACGGCTGGATCAGCCTGTGGGTGTGTTCTGTCTGCCTGGGGCTGCACACTACAACACAACATTTCCAGGGGCGTTTGTTTGTTTGTCTGTGAAAGGGAAGTTTCTCTTCCTTCCTCGTTTGCTTTAGGATACCAGAATGTCCTCCTTGAGATCTTGTTGGCGTTGTTGATGCCGCCACTCCGCCCTCCACACACACGCACTCGTCACCACTCACCAGGGGACTTGCACTTTGCCAGCCAGCTCTTCCTTCTCAAAGCTGTGCTAAATGTGACATGAAATATGAGTCAAGCTGTAGATCTGAGAGGGTAATAAACACGCAGAGCAAACACTTGAGCCCGTGTATGTTCGCAAACGGGCTCGTCACACACCCGGTATCAAAAAAATCTGCACACTCGCCGATGAGCTCTGTTACAAGTGGCAGAACCACAGAAATATGCAGCCCTTCGTGACACCATGTAGCCCATTACTGCAAACTTTGTAACGTGATATATTTCTATTACCAGTGGCAATTTTTTTTTTTTTTTTTTTGTGTAATTGCAGCGGTTTGGTTAATTTTAACTATTCGAATTGAGAGAAAGGGAGAGAATGCATGAAGTAAACAGACTGATGGTTCCTTCATTCTCAATTTTCTCAACCACTTGTGATGTTAAAAAGGGCGTGGAATGCGGTTTACTCATTAAGGCTTATGTACTATTGTTTTCCCTCAGTATTTATGAATACTCTCTCCCCTTTAGCATGCAATTAATCTGGAACACGCCATGAAATAATTTGGCTCACAATGCCCTAGGTGGCAATTTACCAAATATAACGTACCTGGGAATATGTGCATCTACTGCATCACTGCCAGCAAAAGATTAATTGATATGCAGCGGGTTGCCTCATGGTCTGGTCATAGCTCAGACGTTTCTTTCTTTGAGGGGCCCCTCCCCTTGTATCTGATGAAGAAGAGGGTAGAAACAGCTGTGTAAGCCAGAGTTAAGGCCTGGAAAACCCAGCAGTGAGACGGTCAACCTTATGCACTTTAATTTAATTGGCTGGTCATATGATACGGTCCAAGCAGGCTAGAAGGATAGTTAAACTGTAATTTCTGACAGCTTGATACACGGCATTGATGAGGTGTGTGGTGGCCTGAAAATAGATTTGTCTGATTTCTAGTCTTAGTTGGAGCTTCTAGTTTGGGACACAGTGGCATAAATACTGTACAAGAAATTTGGTCGTCTGCATAGTTCATTGCCGTTTTTATAAATGTTCCTGCTTTGAAAAGACGTTGTTGGCTTATGGTTATTTGATATTAGGAATGCAACAGAAAGGTGAAATTCGGAGTAAGAGATATAAATCTCTTGTAGCCACAGTCATTCTTTAAGCGTCAAGTTCAGAATTATGTCTGTCGCCATCTTGGATTTTGAATCCAGTAATCTGCCATCAATTTACAACATGGTCTTAACATCTGTCCTCGTTCACACCTTGAGACTGGAGCCTCTGGCTGATAATGCGTCATTAGAGCACCATTAATTTGTGAAAAAAGATGGTTTACTCCCACTACAGGTAAGTATCTGGTCATTATCGGACATTAGTCACGAGTTTCTGAAGGGTAACCCTAACAGATGTTCACATTTAGACCCCCAACTCCCCACCAGTCTCTTAGAACTAAAAAAGCTACTTGGATGAGTGGTGAAAAATCTTCAAGTCTAGTTACCCATGTACCACCTTTTAAATGTCACCAAGGATACCTTGTTTTGTTTATTTTGCTCTTAGTCAGACCTTAATTGATATTATGCTGTATTAAAGAAGTCTTAAAACCAGTCTTTGAGATACGCCCATTACAAAAAAGTAATAAAGGTTAAAAAAAAAAGTAAGGATATGAAGTCAGACTTCTCTACAGTTGCAATTCTCATGAGTTGCTTCACTGTAAGTACTAGAAAACCAAAATGCAAAGTCACTGCCATATTGTCGGCCCACATTATTACTTTGTCAACCAGTACTCAACATGTTGCAAGGAGTTGAACAGAAAGGGCAATCTCCTATATTGCAATTTAAGCCTAGTTGAGCCTCACCTAAAATCTGCATTAAACAAATTGTTTTCCTGACAGGTTTATTTTTCTATGAAGAATTTGATTGGATGATTTTTAGTATGTAATGGTATTATTAAAACTTAGGCAATCGGTTGTGGCAGGTTCTGTATTTCTTTTCTTGTTGGCTACTGTTGTTAGCAAACCCACTGTCTGAGTGTTAGCTTATGTGAGTAGCGTATGCAGCTGTATCTAAGCATTGGACCTATGAGAATATTAAAAACAGCGTAGATAAACGCACAGTATTATTGTTTCAAAAATGATAACACTTGCCACTAAACAAAGTACTAGCTTGGAAAGTTTGACACATACAGTAACCAAGCTAGGTCAGCCATAGTGAGGTCAGCTCAACCAGTGCAGTCATAATGTATAAGTGTGAAGGTATAAAAATTTAAACTCTTTCTCCAAATCTAAAGCCAAGGGCGGTATTTTCTCTATTCCAGGAGAAGATTATCTGCAGTGTGCCCTGATGAAAATGCCATTCATCTGGATTCATGCTGTTCACTCCAAGGCTGATGCGTGGTTTGAGTGCGTTCGAGCAGCAGTGTTTGTTAGGTTTTAATGAATCGGCCCTACTGAGTGGAAATGTTATGAGATTGTAAATCAGAATACCTCATGCATATTTTATACATTTCCCTTGTAAACATAAAAGCATAATACTCATTTGTGCCGAATGTACTCACATCTACACAGACGCAAACAGCCGGCCAAGCTGCCTTTTAAGTGTTCTGCATTCTGGAGATGAAATGCATTTGTTTGAATTAATATATATATTTTTTTTTGAAGAAATGGGCCGAATTCCCTGCTGTGGTAATGATTGCTGGTTTTCTCTGGCATTCATTTGGGAGCTTTTTTTCTTGTGCTCCAAGGTCCTCGTGTACACTTTGATAAAGTCCAGGGCTCGATATGAGAAGTTTGAAGAACCCTTTATAATATAATTTTGGTATCCGTGAAATATTAGGTAGAGAGAGTGATGGCTTAAGATCTGAAACACTGGTGTTGCAGTCAGTTGCCCTACATGTAGTAACCTTTTTGTTTCTGCTAATCAACACGACGTCCTGCAAGGCTTTGTTGGGATCCAGGTTAATGAGCCACTTCCCTTGGGTCCTGCTGCTATCTCAAGCAGTTGAACGTCTCTTGAGATTCTTGCTCTTTTGCTGCTGCAGCAATCCGAACTTTACTTCTCAACAAGAGTGACTGCCTGGAGGTCAGCTTTGACTGGAAATGCCATTTATTTTACACAGTGCATGTGCCAGAAATTCTGCAAATACACACTATACCTACCGGTCAAAAGTTTTAGTTTTGTTTTTTTGAAATTTATGCAGTTTAATGTCTCATTTTACTCTGAAATGAAAGCATAGGCCAATTAAACAACTGGTTTATGGAATCAATACATAACCCAAAGTATATTCTAAACTTTGGACTCATCAAAGTAACCATCTTTTAATTGGTTTAACACGTGAACGCACTTGTGACGTTCTTTCTCTCTAAAATGGAAATCAAATATTTTTCTTTCCAATTTTGTCACAAAGGTTTCCAGAAATGTGTGGCTTCATCACAAATCAGCTAGAGACTGGGCTGTTGGTTCACTCCATGTTTTCAAGCTTCCCATCTTGTTTTAGAGCTTTGGGTCATTACCTTGCTGTAGGATGAAGCCCTGAACAACTATACCAGTGGATACTGCGTGATGTTCTAAAACGGTGTGGAAAATTTCCATCTATCATATTCGGCTGGTCTGTCGTTTGTCAACTTGGATTTGAATTATCCAACCATATGTTCTGGATTATGGCTTCAATTAATGTTGATGAGTAGCTTTGGTGTTGGTTGAGGATGTGCTATAGACAGCCCATATGCCCCCTGTTGTCAGTGCTTGGGGCCTCAGACTGAGTAAATCATTTGCTTAATTGGCGCCATTTCTGCTCCCCCACTTTTTAGTGCACTGTAAATATTTATCATCTCCTAAGTGTGCCTCCTAAGTGTTTTCACTGCTTTCACACAGTGTACCGATTTATGAATGTCAAGTCAGTTTGAAGCTATAGCAGAACGAGATGATCCCTATTGCCAAGGAAATTGTCCAACTGGGTCTTTTAATCCAAAAATCCCCAGCGCACTTAGTTTCTTAACTGAGTCTAGAGGAGTGTATAGTCAAGGTTATCACTTTTGTGAGTCTGAGGGGCATTGGCGTACCCTCACCCTTCAAAACGAATTCCCTTACCAGCATTGTCGCCACTTGCGCTGCTACGGTTGAACATTAGCTTTTTAATAGCCACTGGAAAAACTTATGTAGAAGAAACATGACTTAATACATGTCAGCAGATTAAATGTGACATGACGCGCCAATAGTTTGAACTTGCTTCGCTACATTTGGTGACCAGTTCTTTCCCTCATGGCCAAATGCTTGTGTAATATCAATTTAAGAAAAACAGAGAATTTCATAAACATACTGTCACCCAAATTGACTATTGTATTTCAGCTCCCGGCGTACGTTTGCTGTCAGCTCAAACAGGACTTTTCCTTTCATGTAACATAATAAATGGCAGGGAAAGCCTTGTACACGTGTGGGTTTGCAGGCAGATCCCCACTGGAGCCCAGACATGACCGTGTACTTGTTATTCTTAAAGCAGTCATTCCTGCACTATTGGCTATCCCGCCTATCAACTTGAAGTCACTTTTTGAGGTAGAGGTCAGTTGGCAGGAGCTGGCAGGGCAGAGTATCTGCATTACTGCAAATGTCACGGCCCAATAATATGAGGGTGTAGGTTTCGTCTGAGTAAGAACAGGGAATAACACGACATAACTCAGTGGAACTCAAGATTTAAACCAAAGAAATGCAGTCCCGCAGGAGCTGAGGCGCTCTTGCTTGTGAATGTCATACCCATAAATCTGTGTTTTGCCAGCCCTAGATCTAGTTGCACTTTGAGACGGTGCTGCTGAGTTGAATGAAATTAATGAGATTTCATAGTTAATATAGCAAGCCCTTGCTGATGTGGATATTAAACGTAAAAAAAAAAGGAAAAAAAAAAGTGTCGCATCGTTTATTCAGCAGAATCCCCTGACCCTTCAGAGTGTGTACACCTAGCTACCTGAAACTCATCACCACCCTTAATGCTCTCCATTACCATGAAGAACTCATGTATATGATTGTGGCCTCTTGGTTGTTTGCACTAGCGGTGGCAAAGTAAGACAAAATCTCTGTGCCGGATATGAAGCTACCTCTGAGAGGTGCCGCCTCGGGCAGGGCGCAGTGCTGACAAAGGTCAGCACGGCAAAGTTTTAGGTTGCAAAACTGCCCTGCTGCAACGGTATAATGTTATGGTAGCGGCCTTTGTTGAAATAAATACATTTCAGCTTTTCTGCATATGTACTGATTAATGTTCCTTTTTGTGGTTATATGCTGGCTTGTAAGAATAGCACAATGAAAGAAGTGCAGAGGGTTAGAGGCTAAGATGTTTTGCAAGTGCAAAAGACAAAGAAGAAGAAAAATTGACTTGTATTATGTATTCATCTTAATAGTTTTCTGACATTCCAGGTAGAATGCTCCCCTCTGGCCCGTTCTCAAATTAACACGAGCTGGCCAAAGTCAACAAGAGAGGGAGCGCAGAAACAACTTCCCTCGTTCTCACCAAGGCTGCTTGTGCCTTGCCAGATCTGGTGTCGGACAATTCATTTTGAGATGGATACTTTGTGGTCAGACAAATTTTAACACCAGCAATTCAGTGCTTTTGAGAATATTCCATACACATAATCTAAGATTTGCGGAGTTGACTGTGTTTACAACAAAACGATTGGTCAAGTCAATGGGCAAATTTGGCTGTGGGACTATCCAATTTCAAAGTGTATTGACTGACACATGCCCCATAATGAAATTCAAATTGCGCTTTCCAAAAATGATGGAGTCTGACGCCAGGCCACTTTAGAGGTGCCAATAGCGGCATTTTGTTACTTTTCTTTGCCCCTCCTTTCAATCTTTGTGCTACACTGAGCTGGCAGCTACGGATTAAAGTGTCCGAGTCCGTGTGGGGAAACTTGTTCTACTCTTAAGAGTTTTATATTAACATGACAGAATTCAAAATGGGAGAGTAATAATTCAGAAAATGAGGCAAATAGCCTGTAAAGCATGTTACGCAAAAGTCACCAGAACATCAAGGCCCCCGCTTGCCACCTCTTGATGTCAAAACTGGGTCATGTTGAAGGCCCTTCCCAACCCACCCGTGTTTAATTGCCATGTGCTAAAGAATTTCCCATGTGCACACAGACCAGTCAAGTCTGGTGCGGCCTAATAATCGTTCACTGAAATCACCTCTTTGTGCTGCTGTCGGCAGTCGGGCTGCCAGATTTTTTTTCTTTCCCCCCTTTCTCCACTCGTGCGATGGTGGCAAAGAACGAGCCGGAGCAAAAATCTTCTCGACAGAGGTTATCAACCCAAAAATCCCTTTTGCTCCCCTTTGCTACCGTCAACCATTACTTAAAAGACATGTTCAGCTTGATTCAAACCAGGAGCGTAGCTGTGTTTTAGAAGCAGTCTTTGACCCCCAATGAGACATTTATCATTTCCTCCACTAGTGCCCCTTCATCTGTTTTGTCCAGTCGTCTCTTTCTTCTTCTCAACGTCTCGCATGGGGAAGCAAACCGTTTGGAGTCGCTGACTATTGACGGGATTTATCAACTTGGCAAAAAAAAGTGACCAAAATAAGCACTAGCGACCAACGCAGAAACGGCGGACTCACTTTGTTTTAAGCCGAGCAGCCTGTGTGCGAGCTGCAGATATGGATCCCCACGAGAAGGTTCAGGTCACTGAATCCCTCCTCAAACATGCCTCAGAAAAAAAGAAAGATTTATTTGGTTTTTGCCTCAAAGTTAGAGGGCGAGAAAAACAAGAAACAAACAGGGTTTTCTGTGACGCTCCAGAATGATAAATTATATAAATGCCTTTGGAGGCCACATTAAATGGTTCATGAAAATAGCAGGCCCTCTGAGAGTGGACTGTGCCTTCTCTGTATGGCTTGCTTTGATGATGGTAAATGGTGCACTGTTCTATCTGCTGTGACAAAATGTCAAAGTCCTGAAAAGGTTTCTTCCCGTGTAATTTTCCCGTGTTAGTGTGTCGCAGAGCACCAGTGTGACTTTTACCGGTGTGGACTCTCCGATGACATGGTAGTATCATGGAGTCTACCTGCACTCAACGCATTCATTAGAGGCCGCTGAAACTCTAAACGCACCGCAGAGATGAAGCAGGTCGGGTTTTGCCCGTTATTGATGCCTGCAAATATCAAATATGTCAGTTAGGTCTTGTAGCTTGTTTGGTTGTTGTGTGTGCAGGTGTGTGTGTGTCTGAGCAATTCAGGCTCATGTTGGACAGACCTTTGGCATGACTCCTAGTTCTCACCAAGAAAGCAAACCTTGTCAGACTACCAAAAAATCCTAGGCTGGAGATGAAACAGAACGGTGCGTGTATATGTGTGTACTATTTATGCGTACGTCTGTGAGCCTTGTGCATCGCTGACTTTCCTCAACCTCATACTGACATTTCCAACTTGCGCCGGTGTAAATAAGGTCGTCAACCACAGCAGGTGTGGGGAGCAGTCCTGGGAGTAGGGGAGGTCTGAGCTCCTTCAACCTGAAGCAGCACTGAAACTGTCCTGGAGAAGTCAATATTTGCATTTGGTATCAAAGCTCGTCCTGTTTTGGTATCACACGCTCGTCTGCACCGTACAGAAGCAAGCTTGTCCATGAGTCTGGCAGGAGTTGAACTGGTGTTAAACGCTTGGCATTGTTTATAGCCGTTGATTCTCTCTTGGTTCTATGTGTTTAGGACATGCAGAGGCAGTTGCATGAATTAAATGGCATGTATTCGGTGCATTTAAAGCTGCAGCTGAGTATTGCGTAATGTGGAAGATGTTTCATGTAATGACAAATGCATGCATATCGTATTCTTCAGTCGGCCTTAACGGGATTTTTTGCATGTATTTGAAAGGAGTTTGAATTGAATGTTGTTTTTGGTTTGTAAGCAACAACTTTAAATTTTATGATCCGTTTCTAGCCACATAAACAAAAAAGACTAACCACTTCCTTCCCAGTCCCAAGTTGACTCCCAAGCTAATTAACACAGTACTCTGTTTAGCTGCTTGCCAAATATTTCCTCTGGTGCTAGTTGGGACCCAAAGCAAAGCTAACTTGTTAGCTGCAGTGGCTAACATTTTTTATTTATTTATTTATTTTTTACTTGCTCATGGAGTGACAGCATTTCAGAATCACTGGTAGCATTAATCTATGAAGGGAGGACGCATTTGAGCCATTAAATCTACAATACGATGCATTTAAAGCCAACCTTCAGCCTGGTTATTAGAAAAGGTTTTGTGCAATGGTGCATTGTAAAATTTAGAGATTTCCACCATTACAGACCTTCATCCTTGATCATGGGTGATGTAGTGCGTAGGTCTTCAACAGGGGGTCAGTGACCCCCAGAGGGTCGGCAGAGGTACTGCAGGGGGGGTCACAAAATCTTTGGTTGATTAGACATTTCTATTTTTTTTTTCTTTAATTTCCCCCCACAAATTTAAATTTCTTTAAATACACATTAACATGAATCCAACATTTTAGTAAAGGCATAAGGGATAACTTAATATTGAATGCAAAATGATAATGATGTATAGTTATAAATGGCACCAGGCTGTATTTAATATAGAACACATATCCTTGGCCTGAAAAATGTTAAAATACCCCTGATGTAATGTAATAATCGCAGCTGTGTCCTCACAGTTTCCCTGCGTAATGATCTATTAATATGAACACGGTCATTTGTATAATTTATCTAACTATTCAAAGTCTAAATGATCCTTTCAGACTAGTTTAGTCTACACGTCTTTGGCATGAATTCCCCCTCTACACCTACCACTCGATCTTATGAAGCTTCTATTTTAGTCACCCCAACATATTTCCCTAAGTTTATCTTTAATCTAATAACATAGGATACCTTTTTTCAGTTAAGGGTGCACAGAGCCCACATTTTAATCTGAAGGCATTCACCCTAGACCCGACACCGCACCGGTGTCTACGTCCATCCCTCCATGTCTCTTGAAAGTGTGTGGAAAAACACTTAAATGGCTTTGCTTTGATTTGCAGTGTGTACGGAGGGGTTTCAATCACAGTCTCTCTCATGTGGTCCGCTGCTCTGGCTCCTGTCTGCTCACTGAAACCTCCATCCTCTCACGGGGCCTCCAGACAAGACAGTGCCTTGACTTTATCACAGAGCATCCCAGGGAATTATTTCAAGGCTGCACACACCCAGCGAGGGAGAGTCTGTAAATGTACTAATGGAAGAGCAGGTTGGTTTGTAATAATATAAGAGTGAACACATCAGGCACAAAGACGACCTGTTGTGAAGTGTGACAGGACAGACTCTTAAAGTAAACGGGCTCGAAAGAAATTATACAGTTATGAACAAGACCACATGAGTCACAAGCCATCAAGCTGTGGTTAACACAGGTTGTAAGACATTATTATTAAGTCCACTTTAAGATTTGGACTGTGCACCACATTGGTTCTCACACACCTTCTTGCGTGAGAGGCAAAGCAGCCGCACTTGAACTTTAAGGCTGCGCATTAGCGGGAGCTTATGGTAAACAAGCCGAGCAGGACACTGTTGCAGTCCTTTTTTTTTTTTTTTATTTTTTTTTTTTAAGTGTCCTTTTATAGCCTCCTTCCTTCCTCCTCACACTCCACAGTCTGCCGAGAGGCCGCGCAGGCACGCTGGGGAGTAAGGAAGTCGGCATGCTTCATTAAGTGAATATGGCGCACCACGCATGTCACTGAAAACAACAGGGCCTCTGTTCGGTAAAGAAATGACACTTAGAAATAATAGTCAGTCAGAAGCTGCTTTTAACCAGCGGCTGGCGGTTACGAGCCCTCCAGCTGTGGGTCACAGATTTTTATTTTATATTACCAACCTGGTTGAAAAGGGCCTACTTCATTTCATTGTAGGTACTCTTCCTTCAGAAGCGTGAACATGGAAAATACTACTTAATAGCACTAGTTGTTGCCTTGTAATTTGATTTACATTAAGCTGCATTAACAATATTTTTTTATACAGCTTCATACTATAGTATATATGATTTGGCAGACTCTTACATTTTTATTATTTCATTCATATGAGTGCCATTTAAATTTAGGTCTGTTAGGTTAAGTTATGATATTTGAACAGGAATTCAAGAACCCTCTGAGGAGGGAAAAAAAAAATTTCAGATTGGCTGCCAAGATGGAGGATTAACACCTTTCCTTTAAATTATTTGCTGGTAGGGATCAATGTCCACTGAGCTGAGATATTCTTAGTGCTGATGAGAGGGGCATAATTAGATGAGCCCAAGGTTGCCTGCATGAAAATTATCACGTGCACACAATAGAAACCAAAAAGCATTTAAACATCGCTCTCATTCCACCTTAATGAATCTTTTGTTTGAACTGTTTGGACAAAGCAAACATTTTGAAGATCTCAGCTGGGAACTCTCAGCGAAGGCCTCGTGAGGAGGACCGGACGGCATCTGCTCAATGCTCTCTGTGAGCAGCTTTAAATCTTGGAGTCGGGGTCTGGTAAAATATATGGATGAGACTCAATGAATCCCCACAGACAGGTGCATGTCTGCTGCACCTCCGGGGGTGGCTCTGCTGGAGGGGGGGATTAGAGAAGGTGAGAGTGTTGGAGCGGTGCCGTGGGGCCTGTCCCGGCTGCTGCTGTTTAGCCAAGGCAGCGCCAGCGAAACAGAAAACAGATGACAGAAAGAGGGGCGGTGGTTGGGGGGCTGAAAGGCTGGCTTGTGCGCTCCTTCTGTTCTGTGTCTGTGTTTACCCTCGAGGGGTGTCAATAGGATACGGCTACCATATTGTGCATGATATTCCCCATGTTGCAGCGTGGTGTGGTTCCTACATTTGTCCTGCCTTGCTGGTAATTGTAACATCGGTTTTACATTTTGAAAACTCCAGGAGAATTACTCTCCACCTACTTGTGTCAAAGCACGCCTCCCTGCGCAGCTGAAACCCCTCTCTGCTCGAATGCAATTAAACCCAGCCGCCCCAAACTTCTGTATTATTTGTGAAGCACATAAAACACCTTGAAGAATTTAATCTTCAGCCTGTCCTGTAGAAATATTTCAGCCCATCTTCTGCTTAAACAGTCACGCCTGCTCTCACTCAGGAAATTTTGACAGTCTTCTCACCTCGCATCTGTGCAGTGATCCACATCAAAGTGGCTCTGGCCAATGCTGACAGTGTCAATTAGGAGTTCTGTGCCACCTCAACTTTTGCAATCCAGTCCCTGCACTAATCTTGCTGGGTTGTGTTCTATTTTCCCTTTTTTCCCCCCAAATGATTTTATTTATATATATATATATATATATATTTTTTTTTTTTTTACTGCCCAAAGCCAATACCCTAAGCTCCATATCCTTTAACGTTCTACTCCAGCTCTCACAAGAATCCTGTAGGGGTGTTTTTCTTTCACCAACCTGAAACGACATGGAGCGATTAATTCCCAGGTTCGTGCAACTGACTTGTGAGTTTTGGCAACTTCTGCGGATTTGGACACTGGGGAGAGCACTGCTCGGTGATCCGCTTAATGTAGAAATGTAGGGTTTCCTTGGATACTCTGCGTTCTTAACCAAGACTGACAAATGAAGTCGGATAGATAATGAGAGGTCAGAAGCATGCTCAAAGTCCTGTGAATAATCTTTGTGTATCATATCATTACAACACAGTAATTGCACCACTGGTCTTTCATTACAGTTCATATAAAATGTGCATTTTAATGATTTTGCTGCTTCTGAAATCCAACGGACAACATTCAAGAGTTTATGTGGTCTGATGGCTTAGCTCCAGGTGGTACTGACCTTGGGTCGTCACGCACTTGTGTACAACACCATGCCATCAGTCAGCCACTCACTGCTGACAAGCTTTGCCAAACGCCTGGACATGCAGGCGAGTGGGTGGGTGGGCGGGCAGACAGTCAGGCTCTACTGTCTGGCACAGAAGAGGCTCAAAGACAGACGGCCGAGCCACGTTTGATGACTCCCTGAGCTCATCTATCAATCGGCACCTTTCCAAACCCTCAAGGCTCTTTGGAGATGCCACAGATACCACACTCTGACGTCAGCTGTGACAAACAGGAGGGCAAGATGAGGAAGCGGCTACTCACTGGTTTACGGTGTGGTGCCTTCAGAGTGGACAAGGCCTCTGACCTGAGGGAGCTCTCATCAGAACAACACTTGTGACTGAAATAGTCACAAGGGTGGGGGAACATGAGATTTCTGACCATCTGTTGTGACACTTAAATCCCAAAGAGATGGTGTTGAAAGAAATCTTAACAATACTATTAGCAGTATCTGTACTGTAATACACACTGAAGAAGTTGTTTGTACTGTAATTTGTCAGCCCATAGAGTTTGGATCTTTTTGTCACTAATGGAGATTGATGATTAAAGAAAGAGCGTTTGGTAAAAGTTGTTGGAAGGAGGCAACCCACTGTAGTCTCTGCTTTAAGAAGTTCTGTCCTTCAGTGCAGCCTTTACATTCAGTGAGGTGGCAGTGTTGGTGAGAATATTTTCCGGCTAGCTTTAAATCCTGAAAACAACCTCGGGCGACTCTGCACTCCAGGTAACTTCAATAAACACCAATGTCTAAATTGTACCTTTACAAATGCATGGAATAAACTGGCTGGACGCATTTGGAATTGTTCTTACTGGTGCACACAATGTATAATTTCTCCAAATGGACTTAAATAAGCAAACTGGTATGAAATGTCTCTGTCAAGAAATGCCAAGAGACATAAGTGCCATTGGTTGCATAGAAGATGAAGTGTTATTTAGTTTTTTTTTTTTTTTTTCGTATGAAACCAAAATAAAACGTTTGCCTTTTTTGATCATATTTTTCTTTTGTGTATGCGTTGCAAACCCTGGCCTACAACACATTTTGTAAATCTTGTGGAACGCAGTTCATGCGCTGTGCACTGTAGCTGCAGGGGCACAGAATCTCTTCCTTCTCAGAAGTCCATCATTTCCCTCTCAATCCCGTTCCGTGCTCGGTCTTAGGTTACCAGCACCATCGGGGCCAAGGCGCACTCTTGTACCATAGGATTGATGGGTGCCAGTGGCTAGCCCTTCTTCTGGGAAACATTTCCTTGAATGAAGGCTTGTGGTGAAATGTTTACAGTGTGGGAACTATTAGCAACCTTCAGGGTGAAACAGCCTAGCGTGGTGTAATCAATACTTCTTTTGTTTTCTGGTCCCACACACTCATACTCCAGACTCTTCATCTCTCTGGTGATATGGCCGATGCTACATTTTTCAGCGCGGCAGCAGCTTTGTATATCTGATGTAGTGGAAATGTAATTCTAGAGTTTTAAGGACATGCAAATGGGCTTACTGATGGTGTCTAGCTTAGCACCGAGAACATGACTATATGGGAATGTGCTCGCCAGGTTCTTGTTACTAGCACCAAGCTAGCTTGATAGACTGACCGGAAATACAGTATGTCTTAAAGTCTCTAGGTCTACAACTGCTAGGTTGATTGAAAGTAAGATCCCTTGCGGCTGACTCTGTGCAAATCCATCTCCTGCAATAGATGCCAGCGTTGAATATAAGCGATAATGGGAGAGATCAATGAAAAACCCGTTGTGCGGAATGTGTCGGGATTGGTATCCTAAATTGAGCATCGGTATTTCTGCTGCATTCCCCGTTTGCAACAGCTGTAGATGTGTACAACATGCTCATTTCCGTGTGGCGACATATGCATGCGAGTCATGTGGTAAAGACCCCACAAAAGCCCGGATACAATCAAGTGAACAGGGTCGTTGAGCAACACCTGCTATTGGAATCTGAGGATCAACACCCCCCCGACCCCTCCCCACCCCCAGCAGCTGATTCCTCTTTTTCTCTCAAATCCCTAAAGCATCGGGATGATTGATAAGTTGAACACATGCAGAGTAACTGTTTATCTCAGGCATCATTTCACACCTCCTAGAAATTAGTCTCCCATGTACCTTTGCTGCGTTTTGCTTTACGCTTGCCCTCAACTGCCCACACTCCAGCGGGCATCTGCAATAAAAATTGCTATGCACCTGTTCCCACTTTGGTCCACTCCAAAGTCCACAATGCTTGGGCGTGATGCTAAAATCTGTGGGGCCAGTAGATCCCTTGCCGTTTTTTTTTTTTTTTTTTGGCTTTGAAATCTCCCTCAGTGTTGGGTATAGGACTCCAGCATGTCACTTGATGTAGGAGGGCTCGCATTTTATTTCACACATTTAATTGAAACGTAATCTATCATGAGTGAAGTGCCAAAAGTGCTAAAGAAGCAATCTCATGGAAAGGCAACGAGAGTACACACCTGCTATCAGTTATTCAAAGCAGGCAGATGGGTTATATTTAATGAGGCAGTCATTGATTTATTCTTGGCAGAATGTTTATGTGCCTAGTTGGAGTGATACAGTTACCCAGAACATGAATTTACTCATTCATTCACTTTCAAGTCATTGCAACACGGTCCAATGGCGCCTGTACGTAACAGAACTTGGTAGGTGTTCCACACTAGTTCCAATTTACAAGAACACACAGCGCGTTCTTCTCACAGGCACCCTATTATCCCATCAATAAACTACACACGAATGTTATTTTGCTGACATTTGTCAATGGTGCATTGAACCACCAAAGGTAGTTTGGAGGAGCTCTTATTCATTTTTCAGAAGGGGGGAGTCAAGTAGGCCAACTAGGCGTGGACAGCTGTGAACATGAGAGCCACAACAGTAGCTGTGAACTTTTCCTTTTTTAGCGAACCTACTTTTTGATTCTACAGTTGTCTGTGGATGAATTGCGGCCAATGTTAATTACATTTCACATGCTCATTGGGCCACCCAAGTTAAGCTGTGATACGATTAGACTGGCAGTGAACTTGCCAAAAACGTCCCAGTAATGGCGTGTAGAGCATATTTATATAGAAGGCAATAAAGATACAGTAATATTATAAAGAAGTTAGTCATACTACTGTGCGAAGAGTTGTTTTGAATTTCTCATATCAAGTATTCTCCCGCTTGAGCTACTGAGTAGCCATAATATTAGAGATGGCACCAAGTAACGTCAGTATGGGGACGGATACAGATTTATCTTGGACTTTGTTTTGACATTGTGTCCGTTCCTCTATTAATCTTCACTGGACAATGGCAACCTTCCCTCATTATGGCGGCCTCACAGTGTAATTTTCCTGTGGGTGCTTGTAGTTACAAATCAACATTACAGACATTGTTTGATGTCAGCTGTACTTTCCACAGCAGCAGTAATAGATTCTGTTATTTACTTAACACGGTGCACTATTAATTAAAAACCTATTCCACGTCTGAACTCTGCACTGCTGCCAAATCAATCTACGAGCAGTTTACAACTCCGTGCAGCTGTTGACAGCTGGTTGGCAGTTATACAGCGTGTGATTTAAAATGACAAAGCGCATGTGATTAATCTTCCAAAAACAAGATGTGTCTGTTTACCAGTTTTCTTCAGACACGCGAAGCATACGGTACTCTTTATCACCAAGTGATATTCTACAACAGAGTTTTCAACCTTTTTTTTTTTTTTTTTTTTATTCTGGTCCAATCTACAAGTTTGCTGAAATCCACACTTACTGTGTTTTGCAAATATGGAAATTTCAGGGAAGGGTTTTAAATTATTTCCCTAAGGGAGCTCTAAGAACTTGTAAACAGGGTCAGATTAATCTAGTCAGTTTAGCCTCAGCCTTTCGTCATTATGACATGGGATCGACGCTGATGGCATTAGTCAGTGGTGTCTGTAAACACTGGCAGTCCGAGACCAGACAAAGCTACGCTCAGATGCTTGAACAGGCTTGGTGTTGTGCTTGGATATGAAGCTGTATACCAAAGTGAACTGGAGAGAGAAAGTGTCCGCTGTCTACGACTGCAGTGCACCGATGGATACCTCCACCCTCACTCAGAACACTACCTCATAGTGTACAGTTCTGCCAGCCTGTGCTGAGCTTATGCAGTACATACTTTATCTGACCAGAATGCAACAACTGACACAAAACGCACTTTTTTTTTTTTATTATTTGTCCAAGATATATGCAGCTACAGTCAGTTAACATTTAAAAAAAAATGCTTATGTAACTATTCTCAGAGGACAATTCTATTTTCTCCACCTGGAAGAGAATCTGAATGTGGGTGAGAGCCTGGTAATGACTAAACCATTGGGGGCGGGATGAGAAATACCTGGTAGCTCACTGTCCCACTTCTCTCTCAAGCCTCTCAAATGTAAGTGGACAGTCTTTCATCACTCACAATCAATAGAGTATCCCGTCTATCTTAATGAAATGTCTCAGGGCTTTCCAAGCTAATTAAAGAGAGATGGAGTAATTACTGTTGACTTGACTTGGAGTCACGGTGATTATCTGGTTTGGCAGCGCGGTCGGTTTAATTTCTTTAAGCATAAAGATTTAGGATGTTTTCACCAACAAATTTTTACTGAAACCAGCTTGTGGATTCTGTGTGTCATTTTAAAGCAGAGAGACAGTCGTGGTAGGGTCGGGCACTGGGCTGTAAGGTTAGAAATAGTACCCCAGGGACAGCACCGAGTTAGAACTTGGCGATGATCAGATGGAGCTCAGGTTACTACCAGCTGCCCACCCAGATTTGCTGGCAGGTTAGAGTGTCCAAAGCCAAATCCCTGCCAACAGTGAGCTCAAGCCCAAGCCCTGAGGAGAGTATTGTGTCTCTGGCACAACCCTGTGTTCTGCTGCAGCAAAAATCCTTGACAGTGGAGAGCTAAGCATTGATACTGTGCCTAGGTTAGGAAAGCCACAAATCAAAGGTACTCCACCCATGGAAAGAGATGCCCCATAAAATGCTGGAAAATATGTGTATGCAAAATCAAATATAAACCATGATGTAGTGTGTTTTGAATAGAACACATCTTAAAAGATACAGAGGATTTTCGAATTTAGGTCATTTCTTTCTGTGGCACAAAGCATAATACTGTGCAGTATGTGCTGATTTGTCACGTACAGTAGCTGCTGTTGTTACAGACTACAGTATGTGACCGCAGTTGCCAAGCAAACACAGTTGACCTTCACCCAGTATACGTGAAAAACTAATAACGTCTGTGGGAAATAGGCTTGATGGACCAAGCAGCAAACCTTTTATTTTTGAATTCCTGGTTGAGTCTTCCATTAGCTTGCAGTTAATAGAGCTTGAAATTAAACATCAGAACCGCAAGTGAACTGTTTCGTGATCTTTTGCCTCCCTTTCTCTGCCTCCCTGTCCTCATGCAGCGTTTTGTCCATAACCAATTGTCCAGGCTCTTGTTCATCATACTAATTTAATCAGAGGTAATCAAGCACATTTCTGCTTGATTTTGATTCTGGGCAATGACCTTATGGTGGCCCCCTTCATTTGTGTTGTTTTGGTTTATTTTCAGAGTCAAGGCAACAAGTGTGGTTGAGGGGGGTGGACTTTTTAAGCACCCATGCCCATTCCATGAAAGGCCGACATTGTCAGCATCCCAGAGATCCTTTGTGTGTGGATGTGTTTGATGGGGGCCTTGTCATCTTCATGAGACAGCATGTTTATTGACTCACGACGGGAGGCCTTTGTAAGGGCCTTTCACTATAGACGGCTGCTTGCTGGTGCCAGCTCTTCTGCCTCCTATGGTATCTCAGTGCAATCATGAGCAATTACAGTAGTACAGTAAACAGCTATGCTAGTGGCATGGTAGCAATTTCTGTATGTCAGCTAGTTGAATGGTCTAAAATACATAATTTTGCTCATTTGTGGTCTATAGAGAATGAATCTAGTTTGCCTTGAACATCCCCTGAAGCTTCAGCCATTGGTGAAGTTAGCTTGTTTTTAGGAATGCATGCCATTGCATCTCTGTAGTCCCCTTGACTGCCTACACACAGAACTATAAATTGGCCTTTAGTCTGGCTCGCTCTGTAAAAACGCCGCCCAAATGCACTGTCAGGTTCATTTTTGTTTCTGCTTCTTGCTTCACTTTCAACAATGACGTCTGAAGCACAGCTCATACAAATGTCTATATTCCCAAACCTCCTCAGTTAATCTTCTTCTTCTTTGGTGATCCGAAGCAATCAATTTGAAAGTTGTGGAGATAGCCGCCGGAAATACTAAAACGGAATCACACACCTACCAAATGAACCAATCACAGCTCTTGTGCTCTGCATCTGCAACATTGTTACATTTCTGGGGAGGTGCATGTCAGCTATGACATTAACGCAGTAGAATAAATTGCGGGTTAGAATCTATAGCTGTCCTTCATAAGTATTGCTGTTCTTTTTGAAAAACCATTTCATAACCATCCAAAGGAGATGTCGGTGGGAATTTTTGACTGCTGTTTTTCGATAGTCAAGGTCTTAGTACAGCTTTGTACAGGCTATATATTTATATACTCTTGAGACATATTGTCAGACAGAAAGGGGGCCCAACCCTAAGAGGTGTCAACCTTTATGAGACAGTCTGTCTCAAATCCTGTCATCTGGAGATGCAAACAAGTGGCCACAGTGGAATTAAAGCTCTGCTGGAATCACTTGAAACTTTGGTGGAGTTATTTGTGTCCGTCCTGATCCCTTGTATTTGCAACTTGGCATATCAAGTGTTGCGTGTGTGTGTGAGAGTGTGTGTGTGTGTAAGGCATGACTGGATTTGATAGGGAAGTTGAGATTTGGTGTATGTCTTTGCAGAGGGAGTTGGTCACTCTTGAGAGCAGCTGGTAACTCCACACTCTGTTTGAAATGTCTGGCGCTGGATCCAGAGTTGGGAGTCCAGCCATTCATCTCCAGCTAGAGGAAACACGGCCAGGTCAGTGTCTGCCATCATGGACACTCTCTTTTGGCCTGCAGCTCTCAGAAGAAGGAGTTTTGGATTTGTCTAGTTTGGCAGTGCAGTATTTTATGTTGAGACTAAGACTGCCCGAAGAGGGACCTGTGGGCCAAATTTGACTCTCCAGAAGTTTTTGTTGGCATGCAAACAATTAAAAAAATATATAGTTTTCTTTATTTGGTCTAGTTAAATGTAATTTAGCAATATCGGAGGTGTGTTTTGATTTCCTCGGGCATATTAACAACTATTTTAGAGACCAAAGAAAATATTCTTACTTTTGTGAGATCAGTGACCAGAGCAGTCCTAGGCTCATAGTTGATATAAAATGTTGACGTCTAGCCTGGACATGTGATATAATCTGCCCCAAAATTATATTAAGTATGATCTTACTGGACCAATGGACTTGGATTTTTGTTGGCATTGGAGGCTGGTGGAGCTGTTTAACCCGTGGTGTACCATACAACAGGTTATAGACAATAGGGAAGGAAAAGCTGCCAGTGGAGACATTAGTTTGACTTTGCTACACTCCCTGGAGAGTACGACTGAACCTGATTTAAGATGCTCAAGCCGTCACATTCATCTCTGTGATCTCTAAGAGTCTTCCCATCTTTCAGTGCAAGGGCTCCTGTGATTAATGGTGAGGAAATTAGCCCCTGTTTGACTGAGTACACTAAAATTGCCTGACTGACTCAGGGCAACGCAGAAGGCCTTTAACTAGTTTGTCTTGTGTCACACAGTAAATGAGGCAATTAATGAAAGAGCCACGTTACTTGTCCAGTGGAAATTTACCCAAATGAAACGGTTCGCTCTTTGCAGTACATTTCTCAAGACTGTGACTCAGACTGTTCGGATAATAAGGGTAAAGCCAAATGGTTTCATACATCATGTTTCATTTGGGCTTACGAGAATGCTCCCATGCATGTGTGAGGTCCAAGGTTTTATACGACTTTACAAGAAGTGCCTAATACAATCGCAGCAAACCCTCCATCCTTTTGTTCACTGAGAACTGTCAGGAAAAAGGGACATTTTGAAAGGAAAATACAGCAACAAGCCTTCAACCACTTCCCGTCATCGCCCTTCAGGCCAAGCGTGGGATTGACTGACATGGTTTTCAGTTTCAGACTCCTCAAAGCTGTCAGCATCAGACCTCAACTGCCAGTTGCTTTCCACATGCCCCGTTCATAAGCGCAGCCACATTTCTTTTTCTGACCACAAACATTACCTTTGTGTTCTGACCTCCTTTTGTTGCCCAAACCGCTGTTCATACGGGGCTCAAGGGGCTCATCCCAAAATGTTTTAAATCTGATACAGGAGCAGTTGTTTCAGAGGATCCCTTCTCTGCAACAAAAAAAAAAACCTGCCACCACACAAGAAATGGCAGACATAAAATGCGCCTGAACCTGCAATAAGCACCTCACTGCGGATTCATGGCAGTTACCCAAACTCACAGGAGAAGGCTATTACTCACTAGTGTCACAACTGAGCCCAGGTCACAAACATGTGTCAATTGAGCATGACACTCTGCCTAGTATCGGGATACCAGGGCTCCTGATCTTTTTCATCACTGCCACTGCTGACACTAACGACCACGAGTCCTCAAGAGAACTGCGAGGTTTGATTTATGGCGAAGTGATTCTGTTACACAGACTATGTTTGCAGCATGTATTTACTCTTCAAGTGCTGTTGCTGGATCTACATCAGAGGATAGAGTATTGGAATAGATCAGGGAGAATGCTTCAGAGGCTGAGTCAGCCAGTATTTACACCTGTTGTTTAGGGCCATATTAAATTCTTAATCCTCTGTACCTTCATTATACAACATACCAAAATAAATCTGTGGATAGTTTCTTGATCCTGTTGCCCAAAGGACAAATACCAATACTGATAGAAAGATGCATATAGATATAAATTAGACCACCCAAAATATCATCATCAATTTTGTCGAGACATTTTTTTGTTAAATTAGATTAGTAGTAGTATGTTTTATCGCTTACATAACGGTGCCTTTGTAGCTATAGGCAGTGCCTTTCACTTGTGACATGTAGTGGGCAGATGGTGAGCGTGAGTGCAGATGGCAGTCGAGGCTCCCATGTGCCAGGCCTTACGCTGTAATGCTAGCGACAGACAAGGGGATGTACTATATTTTATGGTTTACGTGGCACGTCTCAACAGACAGCTGACCCAGTCCTCCTGTTCTAGTGTGTGTTGTGAATACATGTCTGGAGCACAGACAGGTTCAACCGTATATCTGTACGTGACAGGAGTTATCATAAAAAAACAAAGATAGTCCTTTACTAGTATCCCCTGTGGTTGTGTATACCTATAAGTTTTCTCTTTAGATAGCTTTAGCTCTTACTTTGAACAATTCATATAACCTCTCGTCCTCATAATGTCTATAATCTGCATATGAATGAATCGAACATGAATACAGTACGAGGAAAGGTACAAGTAACATGTTTTTACAAATAATTATTTCAAAGAAATAGTTTTAAAATGATTCGTATTCAAATAATATTAGAAAGCTGCCTTTCCTCATGTGACTGCAGTGAATATTTGTAGGCCTCCTGCCTGGGTTGAGTAACGTTCAGGAGTCGGGGTTGAAAAGTGTCAACTCCGTAACAAAGGAGGCTCTGACTGGACGAAACGCGACTTAACTGCATCATTATTTTTGTTGAATAGACTTTTTCTTTTTTACCTTAACTGAGTTGTGGAGGCGGCATAAATGTTTTAGGGAGTGGAGTTTGACAGAGAGATTATTCTGTTGCGTCACATTAGTATTGAGACGTCTGTCAAGTCAACCTACATCACCTATATTAGCTGCATTTAATGAAAAGCCAATCAACAAATATTGCATAATTATTGTAATAACTAATTAAAGGATACTTATTTTTACACTTGCCTATCTTAAAGTAGAAGTGTAACTCAAATAAAATTGATTTTTACGGCTATTTTGAATTTTATTCCAATAGAAATAAAAATACTGGATGCTTTGGTAAACAGTCCGTGTGACACCCTAATGGCAATCAAGCCAACTCGTAGCGACTGTCATATAAACACCTTAAACAAAGCAGTTTGAAGTGTTAATTGAGTGTAAACTATAAACTGAGGTTGCAGACATTGTCTCTTGATTCCAACTCCATTCTCGTGTCTAAGGTTGCTAGTCGGACTGTGAACAATGGCCAGCGGGCGGAACAGGAATTCTTGCTCTGGGTATCTGTTATGTTACATCTCAATATCTAGTGTCGCTGATGGATGTCCTAATAAGATAACCCGACCTGTTGCCTTTCACAGTTGATATCTTATAGTTGCCTGTCAGTAACATGAATAGCAATATTTTTGTTTTATTCATTTGTTATTTGTATCACTGTACATTTGTTTGAAATGTGAACCTCCCTAAGTAGTAAGCCCCTTCACACAAGCGTATTATGACTCAGAAGACATGATTTAATCATCGTCATTCCTCAGGTCATATTCAGATATTCAAACTAAATGGTTCTCTAGATGAAATAAGCAATCTGCAGCGATACAGAAAACACTGGCAAGAATTCTAGACCTTATCAACCAGCAAAAACCTCATGACTAATACTTGCAAATTAAGCTGAAAATCACCAAACAGTTTCTTTAATTTTCCCGATTGTTCCTGTTCTGCATATCTCTAAAGTTAACTGACTTTTTTAGGTCAACCTGCACGCTCGACTTATAAGCGCTGCCTTATGTGCCCTAAGATCTGGTAAATCAAAAGGGGGGAAATCGTTTGCAATCCTTCCACAAACAGGCATACGCACAATTCAATACCCTGAGCCGGTGTACCTGCAGAGAGCTCAGTATTTCCTCTTTATTCTCGCAGTGTCTACTGAAACTCACAGTTTGACTCCATTTAGTTTTATAGAAACTAAAACGTATGCCGCTGAAGGACTTTTTGATTAATAAGGAATTACTCCAGGTGACAATACCACAAATTCATCGCATCTTAAAGGTGGAAATGACTTGTCAAGGCTGTTCCATATTTTACTTTTGAATTTCAGTTATTTAGAGCTGCTTTTATTTATGCTGCTTATTGATGGCTGCTACGTTGACGGTCACTGTATGCTGCATAATGTAGCTGGGTGTATTTCATAGCTTGAGGAAGTTTTGGTCTCCTTCCAGCATCTTGGCAAGACTATTAGAGTATATGTCTCTTTTCCTTCCTTTTTCTCTGCCAGATTTCTTACTGCGATGCTCTTAAGCATGAGACAGGAGACAGGAGTCAGTATCAGCCAAGTGTGTCCTTGAATGCCCTGCGCTCATATAACCGTTTTCCACAGGACCAGGTTGCAGTGTGTCTCCTATGATTAATTGTGATGATTATGACATTACCACATAAAAAACAATACCTGCCACCCAAGTGAAATATCACGGAAATGGAAATTTGCGGAGAGTGTACTTTCAGCAGCCTAAAGGGCAAATTAATTTAAATCACTGGGCTCGTTTTATTTATACTGTCTACATTTACGCATTATGAATTTTAACACTATGCTTGACGTAGCACAAAAACCGGGAGCAGTAGGAACAGCTAGCGTAGCTCAGTCAGTTTCACCGGTGCCGTCCAACTGTTCTTCATGCTGCATTCACACTAGCGATGATGGAGCAACAAGCTACAATTAATTTTCTGTTGTCCAATTACTTTTAAACTTTTAAAGGGATCATGTCACGCCTGCCCACTTTGGAAACTTTTGTCACTCATAGCCTGAACGCTGCACTACTTAACTACTGAACAATGCACACTGTGTTTTTAATGTGTGCAAACCTACAACCACACTCTGTGGTTTAATGATTTAATCACAGACACCTGTGCGAAGAATCTGCACATAAGAAGTACTTTCATTGTAGTGACGTTAAGACACACAAAACAAAGGCCGCTCAGACAAGTGACGGCTAGCTTGTTAGCGTGGATAGCATTTGCTTGTTTATCACATCTTTTTGTGCTAAACTAGGCCATACACGAACTGGAACCTTCTACTGACAAAAGGAGGTCACACTGAAGTGAGCCCTCCTCAACTAACTCCCCCCGTAAGGCAACCGATAAACACATTTCCTTTTAAATTAAATGTACTGATTTTAAAACAGCATTTGAAAGCAACACAACAAGCTGCTGACAAACATTAGCACCAGTTTTAATTGAGAAAAGTCCATGTGAACGGTCCCTTCCTATGGTATTGACATCGTGGGAGGAAGTTATCGAAGTTTGCACGTGTTTCTGATGTTTTCAGAAATGGTGAAGGTGGATGATTACTTAATATATTTTAATTTTCTTCTCCCACAAGCTTACGAACCCACAAGATCCATTTGAAGGCAGTATGTGAACATGTTAAGGCCATGACTCATTAAGCTAACGGTCGGCCATGGACAAGTGTCAGGAAGTCGATTAGCTTCTGTTGTGGAGAGTGTCCCATTTCGTTGGCCGTAGTTGGACCCCTGTTGGTGGCTGTTAGCTCTTTATTTTAATTTAGCTTAGTTCAGGGGTTTTCAATGTTTTTCAGGCCAAGGATCCCAAACTGATGGAGAGATTAAGTGGGGACCTCCTACCTATTACATGTGTTCTAGATTAAACTCGGCCTGGTGCTATTTATATAAATATACATTATTATTATTACTATTTTGCATTCAGTATTAAGCTACCCCTTTACTAAACATTTTGGGTTCATGTTAATGTGTATTTAAATAAATTTAAATTGGGGGAAATTAAAATAAAATGTATGGGAATGTCTAATCAACCAAAGATTTTTGCGACCCCCCTGTAGTACCTCTGCGTACCCCCTAAGTGTCACGGACCCCTTGTTTATTAGTTAATTTCGAGCATGTAAAAAAAGACAAACAAAATAATCATACATTTTAGAAAATCACATTACCATTTGGTTGTTTTTTTTCTCCTTTAGTTACCAGTGCTTCGCTGCAATTATGAGTTATTTGCCAACTTTGCCTCGCTATTATTCAAGCTTATCGTCGCTGAACATAGCAGCTGCAGCAGGAGATAAGGGTTTATGAATTCAGAGACGTTTTTTTTTTTTCTGCAAACCCAAGACATTCAACGGAAATGAGCTCACACGCTCTACACAGTACAGGGAAATGACAGTCTGCTCAAGCTTGACGCAACTAATTTCTTATGACACATGACGTGTAACATTTTTATGATTAGTGGAGAAGTTTTACTTCTTGACTGGAAACCAATTTGCAGAGAGACAGACTTTGAATGCTCGCCTAACTAAAAAAATAAGCAAAATAAAAATAAAGTGTTAACATTCTGCAGCCCGCTTTATTTAGAAGATGAAGGAAGTCGCTTGCCAAGGTTTTCTTTTAGTGGTTTGTTTATTTTGACAAAACCAGAAGGTGCGAAAGGCCACACAAGTAGATGCTTGACAAGTGCAGTAGAAAGATAATAAACTGCACTATTTCTCCCTGTAGTGTAATCTCTTTGTAAATGTTTCTCTGTAAGGGAATTATTTTGTCTGGTAGTGGGGGAATTATTGTTATTGGCATTAGAAACAAAATAAAAAAAAAAAAAAAACGCTTACTCCAAAAGATAAGAAGGCCTCTTCTAAAATGGCTTGCATGCGTAAAATGTGACGTATTTGAAAAGCAGCTACATTGTGTAATTGTTGTAAGCAGGAATTGTGTCTCCAGTCCTCACATTTGGTTTTCCTTCAAAGTACATTCTCGTTGGAAATATCTGTGCTGTTGTGCTTCAGTTCAGACACAAGGCAAAGGGACGGTTTGTATACAAGACTCATCGTCAACTACCACGACAGCAGCCAACATCTGGTGGCCTCACTCCCCCTCCATTGATGAGTAAAAGGACTTTTAACCATGTGTTGTGGGAAACCAGAATCCAGCAGCATCCTAATACGACAAAACAAAATGGACAAAAACAGCTGGACGAAAAAAAAAAAGGCTTGAAATTGTGATTATGTAAAATAGTAATGTGGAAACCGCGCACCACATTAAAATGTAATCGTTATGACGGAACAAACAGCATGTTACGTGCATGTGTTTGCCACCCTGACAGCCACGCTTTGTGGCTAAGTAGGAAAGGAATTGCAAAAGGTCAGAAACATGTCGGTTGCTTTCGCACGGTTCCTGTATGATGCGGAGTCTTTCAAACAAATCTTGTCGCATAGAAGCTGAAGAAGTATTATCTGGCATTTGTGGTCAGGAGGGACAATACATGGTACAGCCAGAACAATGATGGTGATGATGTGGGTAACTTTATCTGCAGCACTGAGGCTCTTCTGTAAAGCAATAAAAACGATGGTTAGAATAAATACTCCAAACTGTAATTCAATATTTCTAGTGGTAGAGTTTCCTCAAAACCTGTTCTAGGTTAAGATGGATGTAATTTGGTGAGTTTAAATAAAGGAGATGACAAACAAAGATGTTAAAGTTAGTCTACTTGTTAGTGTAAAACAAAAAAATCCAGCATGAATTAATTTATTAACTGCTCATAGTCTGGCTATTACTCTACTACTCTTGGATTGATTAGCTATCTACAGTTTTTCAGGAGACCTCTATCTATCATTGATTAAACCGCTTCTCTCCCCTCACACATGCAGTTTCACTTCCTGGAACATGTTTCTGCTTTCTCCCTCCCTTCTCATTACTCCTCCTGCGTGTGCTTCCTGAGGTTTCTGCCTCATCCGAGATGCATGGGCCCTTTGTATGCACCGTGCAGATGAAAGGTCCGCGGTGAAGCGGCAAACCGCGTGGAAACAAAAGGATTCTTTCTCTTGCACTCACACATTGGAGCAATCTCAGAGACAGCTGTTCCCCTCCCGGGCGTCCCGAACTTTCTTCTATCCCGTCCACTGTGCTTGGGACTGATTTATGAAAATCTGAATGTGACTGGGGCCACCAAAGTGGTACAGAGAAGAGGACTTGCGTCTAATCAAGCCCCTCCTCCTGTTTACGCAAATACTCCGACCAGTTCAGATAACTGCGATTCTGGAGCAGCAGCGTCATCCAACCACCGCAGAGGATGCTCCTCTGTCACAAGGTCCCCGACTGATCAGGGCAAATGACTTTTCAGCAACTGCACATTTAACCCGTGGTGGGCGGGTCTACGGGTAATGAAGGGATGTACATCAAAGTAGTGTACTGTGGGTTTGTTCTTGAAGGCGGAGGGGACTCTGCGCAGCGAAGCATGATGAAAGTCCTCATAGCGTGGAGCTCTGCTTGCTCATAGATGAGACTCGCGCCGTTTAAACCTTGTGTTGTAGCTTGAAAGGATTGCATATATTTGACAGAGCGAGAGCGAATGTTTTTCATTCATCAGTTTTTATTTTGTTATCACCGTTTTAGTGCCTTTAGATGGAAAGACGGCAGCCGCCATGATCAAATCCAGTCTGCTTGGTGAATCATCTGCTGAAAAGTGTCATAACTGACTCCAGAGAGAGTAGCAGAACTGAGAGTCTGTGGTGAATTTCAAGACTAAACTGAATCGCAATGAAGTGCACCGGTCTGAGATTCATCTTTAAAATATTTCAGTGTCTTCTGGGATGTCTGCACTTTGAGAACTTCCCTCTGCTTTCGATTAAATCAAAGGACAAATTCAAGCATCTTCTAAGTTATTGCATGAATCTGCATACTTCTGTTTTTAACTCTTGCAGAAGATATTGGACATTAGAAAAATCTACAGACAGAATCTGAATTCCTACCACTGTATTAGAATGGCAAGCTCGAGATAACATAGGCCAGCTAATAATTGTCGTTTTTAAAATTCTAAAACTATGCACATTTTTGCATTCAGTCTAGATTTTCTACATCATGTCAATCCTTGGATGCCTTGTGTGAGTAAGACAAATAACTGCGAGAAGTCAGGTCAAAGTCGGGTTTTGACCTGGCAGTCCACCACAAATCAGCTCCAAACTAAACTGAGATGGAGTGCAGCGCCACTTGCACCCCGGAGCTTGGAAAAGCGCAGCCTCCGTGTAGAGCGCGGGCAGGTTTGCTAGTCATAAACACATGAGAAAATATTAGCAATCCAAACACTGGGTACTTTTTTTATGGTACTTTTTAGAGGCATCTGGCACAGCTGAACTTTATGTGAAATGTGTAAACACTTATGTAAAGCACAAGTACCTCTGCAGTAAATTGGTCTGTGTAAATTGAAAAGTGCGTGGTTTTCTTTCTTAATGTGTCTCCTCACCAGCAGCATAACTCATCTGTTCTCAAACCATACATCCAAACACGGTCCAGGAAGGATCGGACATTTGATCCCTTTCTTTAAAAGTTAGATTAAATACCTGCATTTCTTTCCCTACACTTTGAAACCTCCAGCGTCATGAATGAGTGCTCCAGTCCCGGGCAAACCACTGTTTAATGCTAAATATGGTTCACTGAAATGTGCCATAAATACTGGCTGCGATTTACTATAGCAGAGGGATAAAAGCTCAGGGAAGCTCAAGTGGAAAAGCTGCTGCGAACAGCTTTGACTAAGGACAGAACTCCCAAGCTACTCGTTTTTAACATACACTAAATATTCCTCGATATGTACTGATGAGTAGTAGAAATGTACAAATATTGACTCAAATCATCTTTATATCAGAAGCTCTTCATTTAAAGTACACGTCAATAAATGTCATCCAACATAAGGGCATGTTTTTGTAGCTCAGACATAAACCAAAACCATTGTTGCTTTGCTTGGAAAGGGACTAATTATGGTGGTTGAAGCACTGGGTGAGGATGCGTCCTGGATGCATCCCCTTGGAGGTTAACTGGAGGTGTAGACCGTGGGATAGACGCAGAATTTAATGCAGGGATTTAATTTTGCTGGAAGGCATTGCTAGAGAAGGGGAAATACCTGCTTTGTATATTGCCACTGAAACACTACTTGGGATAAGCAACGAAAATGTATGGATAGTTGAATTTATAAAGAATACAGATGGCTTTGGTCTTTCAGTTCAATCCAAGTGATGAATTGTGAAAAAAGTGCCCGTATTATTCAAAGATGTTGACTTGTTAGTGAGTCCCAAATATTAAAATGGTGATTTAAGTTCTTCATCATTGGATTTTCTGATACACTGGCACATCAGACTTCCTCACCTGTAGTCGCTGACGATAAGAAAACCTCACGGAGGACTCTGGAAAATGTCTTATTAAAGGTGTCCCAAAGATGTGACTCAGATACTCCTTATGCTTCTATCAGAGACTGGTGGGGAGTTGAGCTTTAAATGGGAAAATTCTGTGGGTTAAACCCATCAGAAGAACCAGAAACTGGTGCCACTAATTGCCATTAATGGCAACTGAAACCGAAGAAGCTACTCGGATGAGTCGTGAAACGTCTTCTCCAAAAAGTCAACTTTTGGATTACCATGACCTGGAAGACGGAGAACCCTCACAGACATACTGTATCTAGTTTCAGTGAGGAACCTGGTCAGCTGCAGAACCAGTCAACCTCAGTTTTGAACACATTTCATGTGTAGTGGTTGGTTAGTAATGCTGCGAGTCCTTGACAGACCGGAAATATGCACAGAAAAAGCATTTGAGGTGCAATAGATCTTGTATATGAGGGTGTATTTAAGTGAGTGTGAAAACCACGGATCCATAAATGCTCAGCAGTATTAGGATCGATCGGCCTGCTCAGCTGAGTGAAAACTGCATGGACCTGAGGAAACGCTGTAGCTTTTTATTTATTTCAAGCACCCTTTTCCTTGTGAGAACAAACAGTCGGGAAGGGATAAATATGCGACACGCATTAAAAACAGCAAATATGCTTTTCACGCTGAAGGTTTGCCCGAGTTGAGTGACGCGCCTCTCGCATTCACGGTGTCAAAAAGCAGAAATGTACAGTCCAGGTGATCCCTCTGGTACGGTATGTACCCGTAGCTGAGAGCAAACAGCTTCCCTGAGCTGAACAGAGAGAATTCTTTTAATCTGGAAGACCCTGCCTGCGTCCGTACAGCATGCATGTCTGGCACTCCTCAGATGGGATTGTGAGATTGTTTGTGTTTAGTCAATATCCCTTGTATTTATGCACGCTGTCAACAGCATGGCTACAAGGCCTCGCCAGCAAGTTAAAAAAAAAAAGTGTCAACAAATCCATCTGGATAGTTTTCCCAGTCAGGTAATGTACCCCGAATATGACACCCCGTCTCTTGCCCCTGCCCACCCCCCACACTGTTATGCATATGCACACTGTAGCAACGAGTGAACCAGATATTTGACTTGGAAGACGCACAGCGCTTATCTGTTATGACAGCATTCAGAAAACGTCAAAATGTGATAAATTGAAGGAAAGGGGGGGGAAAATGACTACGAACAATGGTCAGAGATGAAATTCATGTTTTTCCCATTAGCTCTAGTGGATCCTCTCGTCCTCCATTTGGAAATGGATCTGAGAAGATATAGTTTTGACTCGGGGCGCTTCGAATATCATGCGTTTTGTAGGCCAGCGTGTTCCTACACTGACTGGAGCTGTGTTGACAGCTAAAGAATATTCTGTGTATGTTAAAATGACAGTTTTCTGCGATCACACTGATCTGAATTCAAGGAGTCAGCATTTGAATGATGTCGAACTTGCTTTAGCAGGAAATCAAAATGTACTTGTGAGAATACTAACTGCTATTTTTCTCTCTTTGTTTCTCTCTCTCTTCCTGCTGGACAAAACCTACTGCTTGCCTGACTCACTCCAGGTATGTCAAATCACTTTAATTCTTCTCTTTAAAGGGATAGACCACCCCTATGTGAAATTTAGTCACTCACCGTATTCCCCAGAGTTGGATAAGTGAGAAAAAGTGTTTTTAAAATCGGTCCAGGCATTGTTCTAATCCGGCAGTGCAGCTGTTAGCTTTAGCTTAGCATAGTCGCTGTAATGTAGCGTTGCCAGTCATTCGTAAAAGTGATAATGAACTCAAGAATTTTCCTAATTACTTCTTGAGACCTGTATATTCACATCAAGTACAAATGTTAATGCAGTTAACATGCAGGGATTACCTAGAGCAGATATAGACTCTGGACTATATTCTGGCAAAGCACTGCTGCCAGGCGCAAAGACACCACGTAGCTGGGTGGTATGACCAAAAATAGTTCATGGTATTTTTCAAAATTCTGACGGTATATTACGGTATTTTATTTTTCATGCATAATCACGTGTTCACAACATTTCCTACTGGTTGAGAGAGGAATTAATGTAGTAGACTGACTAAAGATGGACTATTTTACTGTAATGATGAGTAAATATTGTAGAATAAACCCATGCTAGTTGTAAAACAGGTTTGCATGGCCCCATGTTAGCACTGCCTGCTGATGTGGAAATCTGTGAATAAAAAAAGATACATGTTATCAAGATGAAATTAAGAAACGGGGACGATTACGGTTTCATTTATTTTGACATATTCATATTTCTCATTCATGAAAAGCTGAAGTTTTCAGGGACAGCTTTGGCTGGTGGACAGATCATCTCAAACAGGGACTGTCCCTAGAAATCGGGGATGTCTGGTCACCCTAAAAAAAACAAAAAAAAAAAACAAACAACCAACACAGTACTTTCTTTTGGTCTTCTCGTTCTGCTGCTTCATTTTTCGGACCTTTCCATCTTCACTACTCCTCACAGTGACTCAGTCACATCATGTGTGCCTGAACCAATTTAAAAACCTGTTTTTCTCACTTATCCAACTCTCGGGAATACAGTGAGTGACTAAATTTCATATAGGGGTGGTGTATCCCTTTAAGATTCATGTAAAATGATGCTCGTATAAGGAATCAACTAATTATATGTGGCATAATGCAGAATTTGTGGTTCCGGTTTGGAAACATTTCGGTTTACCACCATCAGATAACTCCACAGAAAGCTGAGCGAGCACATTCAGACATATAGCTGTTATTAGGAAATTGATATGTAATGCAAATGAACACTCGGATGAAAGGCTACAAAATGTGAAGTGGTCAGAATACCACACAGTATTCTTCCTATATTAGAGTTAAACCCCTCCCCCTCCCTTCAGCTCTTGTATCACTGCATTGTGTAACGGACAATTTGCACTTTCAACCTGAGCGCTAACTAGGCGAAGTGCAGTATGCAACCAAACTCTTTTTATTATTTTTTTTTGCATCCCCCTACAGTGCAGGAATGTTTTCTTAAATGACGTGATTTATGAATAACACACAGCGATGGCAAGCAGAGACGGACCCGGCTATATTGCATTCCTCTCAAACTTTGCATGTAATTCCTTTACAGCGTTTCGCTTTGCAGTGTAATGAGGACCGAGGGGGTGGCGGGATACAAAAATGGATAATGACAATATTCGGGGGGAGGGGTTAGCTTTAATGCTGACGAGAGAAGGATCAGTTCAAAAGACTTCTAATCCTGGAGGCTTCATTGCTGGATTCTGGCAGCTGTCTGAGGCAGCAAACAGCTTCGACTAGGGCAATCAAAATATAATCTCATAAATCTGCTTGATATGGTCATTACATTGCAGATTACACTAATGCACAATGATCCCTGCTCTGTTTTTTTTTTTTTTTTTTTTTTTTTGATATTGCAATATTCCCAGATTTAGTTTAAAACGTCTACAGTGCTAGCAGTGAATGGGTGCTCAGGAAAAAAAAAAAAAAAAAAAAAAAGCTGGTCACTGGTTCTTATAAAATAAACAAAACAGAAATGAGTTTATGTGGTGAACATGTCAGAGCAGTGAGTAATTTGTGTTTGGTTAGAGTAATTAGCCAACAGAGCTACAGGCAGAGCCAAATATGTGCACGGAGCAGCTTGTAGCAGGCCAGGCTATTGCTAAACTTCTGTCTCCATCATTCCTCCCTCCTCCCACCTCCTTCCTGTCTTACTATATTTTTTCCTAGCTTGAGTCATTTTACTTCTCAAACTCTCTCTACCTACATTGCACCACTATTTTCCTTTATTCTATATATTTTTTTCAATGTCTTCTCTCTATGTTTCTAAACCCAGCTTTGGTGTTAGTATTTTTGTTGTTGTTCTTCTTCTGTTATTTGTATATGTTATCTCTCCCTGCTTCATTTTCTGGCTTACTCAACGAGCTCACTATAAATTAATGCCACCTGTTGGGCTCTGGCCTTCATTACATTCATGCAACTGTAAATAAGCTAGCAGGGCCAATGAGGGTGCCCTGTGCTGGCTCGGCCAGTCATACCACTGGCCAGAAAGCTATGCCTGGCACTCACTGACTAATGCATTCGCTAGTGAGGCCGGAGGGAGGAGAAACTCTGGAGCAATGAGGCCAAGGTTAAAACAACCTCCGATTCTCTGCTGAGCAGGGATTTAAGATGTTTGGATTTTGGACAAGAGGAGCACAGTGTTCATGCAGCGCAAATATGCGCCGTGTGTTGCAAATATGATAAAGCCGTAATCCAGGATTTCTTAGTCCAAAGTGGCAGCGATGCCCAGCCGAGGAACTGGGTAATCGATACGCCTTTGGCACTAAAGCCAAAGCCCTGGCGCAAGGGTTAGGGGGTCAAGCACTTGAAAGCACGCACAGTGGGACGTGATCAGGGAGCGGGTGATGGGGGGTCAGAGATCAACTCTCTCAAATAGCCTCGGTGAGTACAACGCGCCATCGGCTCCAATGCCTTTGAAATGGGAAGCGGCACTAGCTCCTCTCGCATGCTGGTCCATCTTTCAGCATGCCACAGCCTGCCATCAGACACAGTTGTCGTGTCAGGTGTCTTCCTGGGAGGGGTTATTTTTAAGACGATTGCAGTGAAGGAGAGAACTCGTGTGTATTCGACGATCACATGCCGTTTTTACTGTACAATCGTCGAATTAACTTGAGAGAAAAAGGGGCATGAAAAATGAGCTTTTTTCAATTTTTCAATTTTTTTTTTTTTTTATTCGTGCAGTATGTGACACAAATTGCACACTTTCTATTGGTAATTTCCACAAGTTAGCAGGCAAGTTACTTTGTTGGCTGGCAAGTCATTAAGAGTTACATGCCAGGAGGAAAATACGTGGCTGGTTAATTAGCTCCTGCTACCCATCCTAAAAGAACAAATGCCATCAAGCTCCAAAGGACACAAAATCACAGTTTTCTCATGACATTTATCTTGAGGGAACTTTTGTTCATCTGCTAATTACTGTCTGATACAGCTACAAGGAACAAAACTGCTTCCCGTTCTCCTTCAAAGGGACACACCATGTCAGCCTGTTCTGTATGCCAAATCAATTAGTCATCAAAAGTCCCTCGGAGAAGAACAGTTAACCTTTATCTCCATCAATGTTTCATTAGTTTTACCCCCTCGCCAGCGTCGCATATTCTCCCTCGCTAGAATAAAAGCCGAGCCCCGTGGTGATTGATGTAAATAAAAACGTAAATGTGATCATTAGTATTCTCTCTGTCCTCTCACAGACACGTATCGGGGGCTGTTCAGAGGAAAAAAACATGTTTTAATGAATGTCTCAGAGCTCTGGATTCAGAGAAAACGGAGGTTGCTGAATGTGTATTAGCCAGACGGGCGTAACGTCCTAACGCCAGTGCTTTTTGTCTCGTGCGCACTCGGGTATCCGCTGTAATGAATTTGCCACCATATGCACAGAAAAAGCAAAGCGTTGTCCCCAAGAGGATGTGAATGCAGATACAGTTTGTGGCGTAGCAAAACGAAAGCACGATGTACAGATTAAAACCAAGGAGCAAAGGCCAGCGTCCTTTCAGCAGAAATACATTTCTTTGGCTTTTTTAGGTGTTTGCTTTCTTTTGTCACATGCATTGTGTCATAATTAGCTTTTAGTCTCCTTCTCATAACAGCGACTGTTTTTGGGTTATTATTTGCTTACATGTGAAGATTGGTTTGTTTTCACATCTGTGGCATGAGGAGCGTACACAGGGATTAAATTGATGCTCTTTCACAAACACTGAAACACAATAACTGACATTTATGCTAAGCTAACGGCATTCTGGTCTTTGAGCAGACTATACCGACTGTTTACCTCCATTAACGTCAAACGTGTGATTTTCATAGACTTAGTTTTTAGTGCTGGAGCTTCTAATTATTTTGCAGCAGCAATTTAATCGTTGAACCACTTTTTTATTATTTTTTTAAAAAAAGGTTGCTTCTTTAGTCCAACAAATGGTCAAAATCACATTGATATGGCTGTTTTTAATGGTATTTACTATGAAAAATCCATATACTTGCTTAATAAATTATGAAATGATCTCTTGCTGTCAGTAAAATCAACCACTTTTGCTCCAGAAAAAGAAATACCACCATGGAAAGGTTTAAAGCAGGGATGTTTAAACATTTTTCAGGCCAAGGATCCCCAAACTACCCCCCTACCTACTACATGTGTTCTATATTAAACTCTCCCTAGTCCTATTTATATTAAATATACATTATTATTATCATTTTGTATTCAGTATTAAGCTACCCCTATCACTTTACTAAAATATGTTGCATCCATATTCAAATATATTTAAAGAAATTTAAATTTGTGGCGGGAAATTAAAAAAATATATAACAAATGTCTAATGAACCAAAGATTTTGTGACCCCCTGCAGTGCCTCCGCAGACCTCCTGTTGCAGACCTATGGTTTAAAGTGTTATGATTCTTGGATTGTGATGTACTGTACATACTGTACTGCTATTAATAAGATAAGACGTGGAGACGAGATGGAGTATACCGCTTGTCTAAACCCAATATGCCTTTATTTCCCTGCTGATCTCTTAATTGGATCCTGAGAATTGCGAAGGCTCGTTGGAACCTCCCGCTGGTCAGATTTCTCCCCGCTCACGTAGCCCAATCTGCGAGGTCTTCCTGGCTGCTACGTCTCTGTCCCACTCCATTAGCAAAGCGCTGACAACACACACAAGCGACAGCTCCAAAGAGGAGGAATAGGAAGCCTGCTTTCTACCTCTTCCCTCTCTAGCGCATGCCGCGTTGGGATGGGTGGCAGCCAGACAGACTGCAGCTGGCTGTGCCTCAGTTCATCTAATCACAACCCTGCTCTCCCAGCATTAGCGCAGGCACGTCCTTATTTCTTGTAGGGGTTTTCTCCATGCCTGAAACTACTTATAGTTGACATATGACAGGGTAATATGGGGGAAGCTGGAGTCATTAATTCTGGCATTGTCAGCACCCGCATAACAAGCTAAACTATTGAAAGCTGTGGAATAACAGTGCCAGCCAGGTCTGAAACTGTGGTAACTCGCCTTTTAAACCCTCTTAAAATATCCCCACAACCAGAACATATTGACAGATGATTTCTGCATCTTTTGCGTCCGTAATTTTACAAACTCTGTGGCCAGTCACAGCACCTCAGATAGAGAATTTATGTAGATCACATTTCATTTCTGGTTCAAATCCAACACACGTTGTGCTGATTGAAGAGGACACAAAACAGGGTTGCACTAATTGTGGAGTAGCTCCTGAATTTCATTTGTTTCATTTGTTTGCTAGAGGGCATAAAGCCAGATCCACCATTAAAGACTCCCATCATCCCTCCCATCAAATCTTCTCTCTACTGCCTTCGGGAAGATGCGCAAGCGTCATCTGTAGAACATCTAAAAGCTTCTTTCCTTAGGCTGTGATAATGATCAGTAGACTGCCCCCCCTCCCCAAATTAATGGTGCGCTCCATTTACCTCAGAGGGCGGAAATCGGCACTGGGAATGACATCACACCTGAGTTATCGGCATCAGTTACAGAAGTCAGAAAAACACTGAAAGCTCTTGGCTTGTCTGAATATAACTTGGTGTGTTCAGTAATTACATTTTTTGAGTGCAGAGTGAAATAAATTTAAATTTATTAAAAAGATTCTTGACATTGTTGCTATAATGTTAAACTAAATTTAAAGTATTTAAGTTACGCAAATTGTAAGTCAAACAGATAACTTGAACCAACTCATGAGTTTTTTACTCGAATTATTTACAATGATGAAATTTACAAGATCACGCCAGAAATTTATAAAAAAGTTTTCAAAAGTTCCCATACAACACAGAAAAAACTTAAATTACACAGCATTTCAACTTATGTAGGCTATGTCAGAAAATACTGTTTGACCGATCTAATGCAACAAACGCTAATCACAAGTGCTAATAAACGTAATATTGCAGGAGCTTCTAACTACTGTTTACACACGAGGCGGCCATCTTGGTAACTCAACTTGGGGATAGTGAGGATTATACGACTTTCTGGGTCGAAAATCCGACTTCAGTTGAAAATTCCCACTCGGATCTTGGAAATTCTGACTTCTGAGTACAAATGGAACGCACCATTGCATCCTTTATCTTTTACCCCCCCCCCCACCCCCTCTTCTACCAGTTAAACCATGGATGGGAAATAATGTTATGATGTTCTCTGCATATGCAGGAGGAAAAAAAAAAAATTTATATATGACAACAATCTTCTGTATTATCGTATTGGTTAATTGAATTCATGTGCAGCAGTGAATTCTCTTGCTTTTCTTACAAGATGTTTTACCATCTTTTGGTCATTATTATCTAAATGACAAATTATGCCACAAAAACATAGCGCAGCTGAGGATACATGCTGTTTCCTGAAGAAATGTGTTTCAAAAGAATCACTTTCAAGCCCAAGTCTTTGAGATACCGGATCCCTTGTTGAAATGTTCTAAAGATAATGCTGCGGTAGAAAAAAAAAATATATATATTAGAAACAAATGGCTGTTCTCAGTGTGGGGTTTTTCCTCTTCCTTTTTATCTTGGTTTTGGTCCTTCAGTTCTCTGACTCATTAGCAGCAACACAATTTGCCAGACAAGAGGCAGTCATGCAGATGGGCAAAGGTTCAAAATGATGGGCCTTGTCAACACGCATCAGTCCTGCTGCGGATGATGAGAGATCCCAAATTCCTAATGACTGGAATGCTGATCGTGATGAGAAAAGACGCTGTCCGTCGGTCGTCTTGCTTGCTTGCTCTTTTTGTCGCCGTTGAATCACCTTCAAAGGAAAACGCCCCCCTGGCAGCGAAGTGAGGGGCAGGAATACGGTTCAACTGTAGCCTCACACTTGACAAGATTAATGAATTTGACCCCGCAGTGAATCGCCCGCATCTCAAAACAATGATGGCACTTTAGATGGCACAGTCACAGCCAGCAGCCCAGAGGTACTGTCTATTCTCACTGTTATGCAAGTCCTGAATAGTGCAAACTCTATCATTTATCAGTCATTTGGAAAAAAATAAAATAAAATAAATGGAGACAGATGTACCGATCTGTTTCACACTCCTGTCATGAACAGAACACAGCGTTCACATCTCCCCCCTCCCCATATTCCAAACTAAAAAAAAAAAAAAAAAAAAAAAACCTACTCAGAAACTGGGTTTTCCAACGCATCGAAAAACACCTATGTCAGCAAACTGGCTACTTCCACAACAAAGCCCATCAATTTTTCATTTTCAAAGTTGTTTTTATGTGGCATGCTTGCAAAAACAAGGCTTCATAGAAGGATAATTGTTTGCCTGCAGCACAGACCTGTCAGCGGGAGGAAAAAAAAAACCTTCCTGAGACGTCGGAGGAAGTTGCATTTTGACTAATGTACCTTAAGATTATTTGATGAGTTTTGTTCAAGCAGATCTGAATTCACCTCTCGTCGTCAATGAGTAAACTGCTCATTAGGAGGCTGCGCTTGTGTTACCAGTGGTAGTTGTCTGAGGAACATCTCCTTCTTTCTGTCTCTTAACTCATTCCCCGCAATAAAAAGAGGCACGACATATTTTCAATTTAAGAGGTTTTGCAGAATCTTTCTGATGAAATGCCATTGTAGTTCTTTACTGGGAAAAAAATATAACTTACTTAGATAACAGGACAAATATAGGTTGTAAAAATGCAAAAATTATGAAACATTGACAGCCTGTCATTTGGGGTTCATGAACGCGGTGTGTTGTGTGATCGGCGGCAGGGAGCCAGTTCAGTGGGATGCCATCAAGGCCCCGTCTGCTCTCATTTGAAGCCACCCCAAGTGATCCATTAAATGATACTGGTGACCCAAGGAGGTTTTGGAAAGGAAACCAAAACCGCAGGCATTCCCACCACCCGTTCCCACCATCCGCTCCTGCTCAGAAAATGAGAACGTCCTCTTTGCTGGAGAAATGCTTCAGTGGCTTTCCCAACTTCATTTTCTCCCTATGTGCTAAAATCACGCTGTAATCCACTGTGAACAGTCACAGCTTCCCACAGACGTATATCTGAAGAAATCAAAAGCCAGAGAGCTGTCTAATAATTCTAATGAGACAGTAAAAAATTACGCAAACATGTTACCATATTTATCTCTTATCCAGGGATCACTTTATACTTTTTAGTGTAACTTTAGAAGTAAATGCTGCGTCAGATCATAAAAACCCCACCAGCAAAGTAGCAAAGCTGCTACCAGTCCCAGACTCTAATCTGGTCGTAACCCTATCCCTGCACAGGGCCATTGTGTACAAACGAGCCCTCTCAGTCACTTCAGCCCTGGAGCTTGCGGTCTGCATTCCGCCTGTCGTAGACACAAGCTGTCTAAATAAATGCGCCTTCGCCTCTTTATTCTGGTGGCAGCCTGTGTTCGGGCGGTGGGGGGGGGCCCTCCGGGCGCTTTTATGCCAACATCCATGCTGCACACATGCTCGCGAACATCCGCAGACCAAAACAGTGGCGTTCTACCAGGCTAACACATACAGCACACAGCAGACACCAGCTGGGGACCTGTTAACAGCCAAATAACATCGGTCTGTCAGTGAACAGCTTGACGCTGGTGCTGCCTGTTCATTCCTGCGCTGAGCTGCGGCTCATGCAGCAGTCGGCCACAGGCTTTCAGTTGGCACTCGAGGTTGATATCACATGTGCTAAGTGTCGGTGCCAGACACTATAGCCTTGTGCACTCTGCTTAGGCTATACAATTATCCCGGAGGCCCGGCCCTCCAGAATCTGCAGACAGCATCTGCCGGGCTCCACGGGGGCTGAAGTGGTCACGCAAGTCTGTTAATGAAGAATTCCATTTTCGTGCATTGACGAAATGGTATTCTAAGGAGTCGCTGAGCGAAGCCGTTCGTTTAAACGGTGGTCGGATGCTGCCGGGCCACGGAATATGGTTCCGTTTAGTCCACATGTTAATATTTTGTATCTATTTCTGATTAATCTCACGGGTCTTCCTGAATCACTTCTCTCGTCTCTGCCTAATAACCTCATCCCTCACTCGTTCCTGTGTGGCCTGTGTTTGTAACGTCCCGGAGACTCCACCACCACCTCCCCCCCGGTTCCAAATGCCAAAACATGTCAAACACGTGAAAGGCTTGCGACAGGAAAGCATTTCATTTCATCAGGAATAATTGCGCCGCGTTCAAGAAGAGAAGAGACCTTCATCCCTTTCTTAATGAAATAATGATGGAGAGAAAGAACGAGCGAATGGAGCCGTCCAGCAGACACTGGATATGATTCTCCACAGATGTTCAGGTTTAAAAGAAGAGTTGAAGATCCCTTTTGCATGTATCTCAAAGGCTCCATGAAACTGATTTCCAGTTGTTGCTCAGAGAAGACACTCGCTGCGTTATATATGTTATATACGGTCATGGTCAAAGAAATGAAAGATGACAATAGCATGTGCGGCTTATGGGTTATTAGGTTATTTCAGCTTAAGAGGCAGCCAGTGGTCGTGATGCGTGAAATGTTAAGACTGGTTTGTTAAACAGATTTAGTTTTCAGTGACTGTAACAGTGACAATGTCATTTAACATATTCTACACGAGACATATTAAGGCCACAGCTTTTATCCAACGCAAAACTATCAGTGTTCGCAGTGCTCTAATAAAGTGGATGTATCTGTGACCGTTCTGGCTTCACGTTGCTTTAATTTCCAGTGCACATTTAATGCCTTTTGACAATCTTGGTCAACACAGATACAGGATGTGGAGGAAAATACTTTCTACGGAACCCTAAGAGTGTGTAAAGGCTGCAAAAGGAGCTGCGGAAAGTTTGTTAACTTGGACTCATCCCCGTCCCCCTCGTCCCCCCCGTCCCCCCGTCCCCCCTCCTGCGTTGAGCCGCGGAAGGAGCCAAAACTTTGGCGAATAAAAAGCTCAGATTGACCCCGTTCCATCTCTTGTCATCGAGTCTCATTAAAGGCTCGGTTTCTGAGGCCACAAGCATCTGGATTTAAAAATAGGATCCCAAATTGCCTTATTGTATCCCCATTTGGTTTGTTTATTTATTTCATGTAAGCCGTGCATCATGCAAAGCACTTTCTTCGGGCGCCTTTTGTTTATTGTACTTGTTTGCACATTGTTGCACTTCAATGCAAATACCTTGATGAATCATCCCAGATGTCGACACTGGAATGCCAGAGGTAGGCCTTGGCAAATGGCGCTTTGGCCACCCCTTAGCTCGGATAAATACAGTCAGCGTTGAGCATGTCAATTATTTCTGCCCCTGTAGCCAGAGTCAACAGCCACGCACTGCGCCATCCAGCAATTACAAATCTCAGAATTAATTTTATTGTAAATCTCGACAGGGAAAATAAAATGCTTAGGGTGCTGAGTTTTTAAAAGTGGTTTCTAATGACTTTCACCAGCGGTCGCTTCAAAAAAAAAAAAAAAAATGTCCCACCCCCAACCAGCAAGCTGTTTCAAGAAGCGGCAATTAAAATTCAGCAATTTTTTTTTTTTACGACGATCATTACTGCAAAGTCACTGCACAGTCCAGTGATAATGTCACGTGGGAGACGGAAAGTTGGACCCGTTTGTACGTTTCTCTCGCTCTGTAACGCATTTAAATGTCTGATATATTTGGATATGTAATGCAGAACGCAGCGGGTGACAATCGGGGAGTGTTGGGTAACCAGAAATCCCAGTTGAAGTGATGAGTCACGACTTGATCCGTGTACAAACCACAGTTAGGATGATTTGTTATAGCCAGTGTTGTGCTGTGTGGGTGTTACAAACATAGAAGAATCATAGTAGCCATGGTTTGACTTGACCTCCGCTTCTTTTGTTGTGAATCAAAGCACTGACGGTGTGTTCTTTCTTCACTGTGCTGATTCTTTTTCAACCATCTTAAGTTTATTTTTTTTCATCAAGTGCATAATGGTCAACATTTTCTATCACTGCCTTTCTGAAGGATTTACTCTTTCTTTCCTTACATTTTCTAAAAACTGTTTCCCTGAGCACCACTGACTTTGTATATGCTTTTTTTTTTTTTTTTTACCCCCCATCTTTACATTTAATTGCCGTCTTCCCAAACAAAAATCTGCTTGGCAAACCATATTGGATGAGTCCAGCGTCCAGGGTATTTTAGGTGCCTGCCACCACCTTCCAGCCCATATCTTTTTATGCATCAGCAGTCTGATTTAAAAAGGGTCAAAGCTTGCTTGCGTCCTGTGTCAAAAACATTTCCAGCAATCTTGCCTGCCTGTCTGATATCTGCTGCATTTTATTCAGCTCAGCGTTTCCTTTTTGGGAGAGCTTTATGAAAACGTTCTGTTTCCATGGATGTTCAACTCCAGACTCCTATGTGATATGAATGTAGAGTGGATATTACATATAACTGAATACGTAGCACACAAAAACATGGACGGACTTACCAGTCAAACGCATACAGGCAGTAAGTATAATTTTCCTAGTCATTGCCTTTAAGATTTTTTTTTTTTTTTGCGCTTAAATTGCATATGAATGGTTGAACGTTGGAATAACTGCTGCAGCCTGTCAACAGGTCACAAGAGTCGCCAAAGAGTTATTTGAGGGTTACGTACCCAACCCGGTTCCCTGTTGCTAATGTCAATCAGGTTAACAATAGCCCACTTATTTAGCAATTGTAGAAAGCGTAACTTGCTGACACCTAAAGGTCAAGCTCAGCTGCGTAGGAATGTACCTACGGCTGCTCGGTGTGGAAAGTTATTACCAGGTTCATGAAGTAAGATGTGAAAAAGTATGTGGACAAAATAGTGTTCTCTTCTGGACAGTATTATAAGCCTTTGATAACTTCTGACTTTGCATTTTCTTAGCCAAGTGCTAGATAATAAGCTGCAGATATATTTAACCTCTTATTAACTTTAATTCCATCCTTGGGCTTCCTAAAATAGATCGATACTTACAGCATTTACGTCGACGCTAGTATTGTGGTAAAAATCAGAATAAAAGAACAGTCTGGCCCAGCTGAAAGGAATTTTCAATCACATTGACCGGCTGATAATTAGTTTCATAGGAAAACATTAGCGTCTAACAACCGTGTAAATACTTGATCCAATCACTTCACTCCAGGGGGATTTGATGCATTCATTCTGTGTTTGTCTCAAGTTTCTGGGCGGGCAGAAACGTGGAAGTAGCAAAGAAAGCAACAAGTTGATCAGACAGGTAATTGAAAAGGGAAATGGAGGTGGAAATAATGTGGGCACTGGGGACTTCAGTCCTTTTATTGAATGTAAAGAACCAATATCTGCTTTTTAACCCTCCTGTTGTGTTCTATGTTCTTTATCATTCCGAATTTTGTTTATTTCTGGTTCATGCACACAACAAAAGATCTATTTAGACTGATGCTGAATTCGAAAAGAAATCTTAAACATCATCTGCGTAAATGCAGACATTACAAGTTAGGAACTTTACGTCACATACAGTCTTTTCAGTGCTGGTGACAAAAAATTAAAAAAAATTAAAGTTCAACTTTTTCCACGAGCACTCATGTGGGCCTATTTATAGTTCGGACAGTGAGATTATATTCTATGTTTCCTCTAGCCTCCATCCATATGATGCGGGGTTACTCGAGACTTATTACCTTAATGATCTGCAAACCACCCTGAATATAAAGTAGACACTTGTGTAGTCTCCGGGCCAGCGACTGAATGCTCAAGGGCAATCTGCACTCGAGCAGACCTGCCTGTCGATAATTTCCCAATCCCCTTCTCACTTTGCAAAGTAAACACACGTCTGCTCACCAATTAACTACTACAGTTCCCCGAGTGTTATTGGTGTGCGAGTGAGCGGGTGGTGGAGGGGGCTGACAGTTATTCAGTGCACTTCAGTGTCCGCTCACAGCCTCTCGGTACCAAAACATTTTTCTTTGCTGTAATTATCACCTTGGAACAGAGAGCAAATTAGGGCCTTTTTCATTGTGGGACTATTAACCTTTCTGGGGTTGACCTGTGAGCTTCCAAATGTGTTTGCAGTACATTTAATAAGCTTTTTGATGGAATGAAAAAGGTCTCGCCTTCAGAAACATCGTTGCCTAGTGTGAACACGTTTAAAGGCAATAAACTGTATTAAAATTAGATGATTTTGTTGAACTGGCAGAGAAGATGCTGTAAAAATGTACTCTTTTATACTCATTCAAAGCATTGTTGGGCTTATTGTCAGATTGTAAAAAAGTGCTAAAACATTCAGTGCTATGTGGTAAGCGGCATTTAACTGATTCTTAGCTTTTCTCACTTTGTTTTTCTTCTGTTCGAGGATGGTGCAAATTTAGGGGGGGCAGGTAGAGGGAAATCACTGAAAGAGCTGTTCAGGAAAAGGAAAAGTAAGAGGCAGCAGGAGGTTGTAATTAGCAAATTAGTTTGCATTTCGTAGGGAAATGGTTATTAATGTGACTCTTTATCAGGCCTGTTTCCTCCGCCTGCTGCCTCCTTAGTGCTCAGCCCAGATTTATAGCCCCACTGCTTGTTTTTCCTCTGCCTCCCTCCGTCTACCCCCTTTTGACATGGATACAGACGCACAAAGTCAGCAGCGTTATTGTGTTGCTTGCAACATCACCATGGTACACTTCGGTAAATCATCTGGTTGGGTCATTTAAGATCAAATGTGTAGGATCAAATTAAATTCACCCGCAAGTAGAACTGGTAAAGAAATCCAGTCCAGACCTAACACAGTCACGAGGTTCTGTTTTTTACAGATCTGCTCTTAAACCCCCTCGACAATCACTGCCAGAATGAATCCAATTGTAAATCTTCAGAAAGTTGTCTTATCCCTCGACTTCTATTTGGTTTACTTCCATTTCCCTGTGAAATCATGTGCCGTGGTGCATTCAGTCTTCCCTGATCTGGCGCTTTTATCTAGGTCATACCCTGTAGTGCGTGTGTTATTATTTTCAAATAGCAGGCAATTGTTCTGGGTTCCTGTGGTGGGGAAAAAAATAATAAGAAAAGAGGTGGCGAAAGAGTTTTGAGATCAGATATGTAAAAAGCTATCATTATCACATAATGATTGATGGAGGCTGTGTTAGGCCTGGTCTGGATATCTCCACACGTTCTCACCATTTCTAACCATAAATGAGCACTTCACCTGTGGCCCTACAGCACCTTAGGTCACCACTGAGTGTGTGCAAGTTTGAAATTAGAGGGAAGAGTATCTGGTTTCTCCTTAAGAGTCTGAGCCTAGCTTAAGCTGCACCGAACTAAACGCTTCCGTCTTTTTCTTCCATCCTTCATATCGTCACCACTATCTTCCTCGCAGCAGACGGCCCTATAGATATTCCCTCACCAATCAGAAACCTCCTACTGACACTCTTGTTTATGCATTCCTCTTTTTTCTTTTTTCTTTTCTGGAGGCTGACATGGGTTGGTAATGATTTTTCCCATCTCTGGCTTTTCTTTACAAATCCCCCGTCTCCTGTTTGTTGTGGGTGGCAGCTTTTCTATCACGTACAGTAAATAAACAAACTATTACTGCAGTGACCATTTACATCAGGGTTTTGGGGATCACAGCATTTTATTTATTTATTTTGTGACCAGGTGTTTGGTTTATGGAATGAAACTTACTCTTACAAACATTGTTTTTTTTGCTATTACCCAAAAAATATTAGTTGTAATTCAAAGCAAATGGCTCTTAACAAAGACAACTGTGTTCTCTTCTACTGTGCCGACCTCCTAGCTGTCACTGTAAAAGACGTTGCCTCATTTCCTTTTATTTTCCCTTTATTAGTAATTTTGATGAAAGGCAGAGGTTGCTACTCCAAATGTGAGAAAACGTCTTTGGTGGTTTTCCCTCGCTGTAATCGATACACAAGCCTGGATTTAATCAAGCTTGAAACGTCGGTGTTAACATAGTCGCACTAATTGGCTTCCTGTATAAGACACAGGCACAGTCTTAATCTTCGCTGGCAATCAAAATTTGCTAGACATTGTTTCGGTGCTGTCTAATATTAAGTTAGAATTTGATTTTTTAATCTGTTGGATGGATTCTCTGGACTACTGTTCTTGTCCGTATGGCCAAAAGTCCAAATTATCCCCAGACGGCTATCATGAATGTCTTCTTATTATTATTTGAAGTTAATAAGTTCAGATTTGTTTATTTAACTGAAGGTTTTTCCAAATGGTCAGGCTTTAAAACGGCTCCGATTATTTCAGGAATGACTCCAGAGAACTTCTTCGAATATGGCAGAAAAGGATGACCTGATTAGAATCTGACGGCCACATGAATGGTTGAAGGTTAAATGTGCTGCTAATCCCCGTCCACGTATCCTCGTCATCCGTGGCTTTGTAGCTGACAGTCGGTCGCTTCCATGCTCTGGTTGCCGAGGTAACCGCTTTGGATATTTCCCAACCACTGCGAATGTTTCCAAGTGAAACAAGTTGAACAGAACAATATTGCTAGAGCATGAACAGAGCTAGCGGTTGTTGCGGTTATCGCTCTGTTTGAAAAGAGACTACTGACGGCACAGCTCCATCTGGGTTTACGCGACGCCCCTTGATCACAAGAACCAAAGTTACGGATTTTTGTTTTCGTGTTTGTTGTAGCCAGTTGAAGTCGTCACTGCACACCAAGATAAGTCTGAGAGTACCTTTTGCAACCCTGCTCTCAGTTCCATCACCAATGCTGATCTTGAGGACAGCGCAGCTGGTGTTTGTGCACAACCACAAATCTCTAGCCTAATTGTAAACCTTTTAGAATTTTTGTCTTCATTAAATCGGATTCCTTTTTATATGCTTACTACAAGAAGCCACCTACTGTTATTGCTCCCTGCTGTAAGCTGGTACATGTCCCGTTGGTGTAGAAAATAACATCTTTGTTTGTCCTAGGCCTTAAGTGGTTTCTGCTTGTTTTACTGTTGTGGTAGTGTTGCAGCTGTTTTGTAGGCAAAGAATCGTTCAGTGTAAGCAGGGATCCTGATCGCAGTAATGTATGCAGGCTTTACAGATGTAAACATAACTGCGGCCTTGTGCATCATCATTTGTATTCATTTTTTTTTTCTTCTTTTAAGTGACGCTAGCTTCCTAGGAGAACTGCTTGTTAGGCAAAAGCACTTCCCCCACAACAATAAGTTGTAAAATGAAAATTTTCTTTACTGTCCTTCATGCCACGATTGTTTCCAAACTGCTGAACTCTCATGGATTGCACTTCTGCCCATGGAGCCTTGTGTTTTCCGTTTATCACTAATGTTTCGTGCAAACCTTGTCTGAGCTGCAAAATAATTTATTAGGAAGTGCTGAAATCAGAGTCAGACAACAAGGAAGTTGTCACTTTGCTCAGTGGTACAAGAAAAAGAAAAACAACATTTAAATAAGCATAAAAACAAAAGCGAAGGAAAATAGAAAAACTGTACAACATAAATTAGATATGTACAATGAATTTGAACAGTAGTATGGACATGTAATCAGAGTTATTTGGGAACGGTCACGTGCTCTGTGACTGGTCAGAGTTCGTCAGAGCCACAGCCCCGGGGGAAGAAACTGTTTTGGCGAACAGTGCTCTGTAACGCCGGCCTGAGGGGAGGAGTCTGAACAGATTTTACCGGCCCACTCCCTGACCCTGGACCGGTACAGGTCCTGGACGGAGGGAAGGTCAGTGCCAATAATCCTCTCTGCAGACCTGATTGTCCTCTGCAGTCTGTCCCTGTCGTGTCTGATTGTAGCATTCAAATACTTATCTCTAACAGTGCTCGCATATTTTAGCCTGTTTCTGTATTTCTGTGCAGAATATTAATATGGAGTGGACCATGGCTAATTCATTGCCAACGCATACTTTACCTCAAACTTTTTCATGGGTCTTTGTCTTAACACCTAATAAGAAGTGGCGAGGATCAGACTTTCCTGTATTTAGTCCATCTGAAGTGTGCATATCAAAAATAATCGCTAAATGGCAAGTTTCTCTTAACATACCCTTGCTCCAGTAAGACAGATGAAAAATGCATTTCAGTCCTTTAGTGCTGGGAAATGGGAGAGGAAAATACCTAATCTTTATGGTGCTCCAGAGAGAACATTTAGAGCTGCTTCATCTTTGGATTCATTGCCGTCTGAGGTATAGTGCATAATGTGATCTTGCGCTTTGGTCCCTTTTTGTTGCACTGGAAAGGATGGATGATTTGGCATGTCATTACCTCGGGCCAGCAAAGACCATGCCTTATCTCTGCGAGAGACAAAACGCAGCAATTATCGCTGAGAATTGAAATGTCAAGGCGGGTTTAGCATTTCCAGCGTCAGAAATTGGATTTCAGACACACCTCCGAACTTCGATAAAGTGAGGCATTGATGTCTGTATTCTCCAGTAAAGGTGCAGCATGTAACTGTCGGAGCGAGTTAGAAAACTGCTCGTCCGAGAGGAATTGAGTCTCTAACTGTCCACCGTTGGTGCAAAACTAACACTGTGCCTTTTGTTTGGTAATGTTATATAATGACCTGGCGTTTATTCGCTGCGCTTCAGAATGACCCGATGAAAATTTAATGACCTAAGCTGTTAGTAAAATGTTCTTTTTAATTAGTAATCAAACCTCTGGTTATGGTTGGTGAATAGGGCCAAGAGTAGATTAATTAATTTCTAAGGGCTCTGGTTTTAGTAGAACACTTTTTTGTGCTTTTCTTTTTATTAATACAACTATAATTACTCTGTAACCGCAGCAAGCAATTCCATTAAATTTTGCCATGGTTCAGGGACTCTGTGTTTGAGAAGAAAGGTGCTATTAAAACTCACAAGAGTGGACTTATCACTTTAATGTGGATAGTTGGAAGGAAGCTTCAGCTCCAAAACACACCATAGAATAAAGAGACAATGTCGGACATGAGGGTAATTTCAAGCTGTGTAACCAAGTACATGAACGTGGGTAAAGATTACCATTACATGTGCAACTGGTGAGTTTAAAGGTTTATATTGAGAATCCCTCCTCTCCTGCTTAAACCCTGCAGAAATCGTCTTCCATTCAGCTGTCACCACCTGCCAAAGAATTCAGAAATGCAGAGTGGTGAAGTCAAAACAGCTCATGACCTTGTCTGAAGTATCTAACCCCTCGCAGGTCTCTAGTGCGCTGCGTTTTGCACCATGGGAAGCACCTGTCTCTCCCGCTTCCTCTAAATACACTCAGCATATCACCAGTCGCTGTTTAACTACCCCTAAAGGAGTCTTTGAAAGTAGTCCAGAGGCAGAGAGCTTGGAGAGGTTTCTGTCTGCCTATTTGACATATGCTGGAGCATTACTCGACAAAATGGGAACAAAGCATTTTTAGAAAAGGGGGGGAAAAGGAAACGTCTCCCCCGTGGGAAATGTCAGCTGTCTGACATCTACTTTCATGAATGCATCATGTGCTTGACGACTTGAAAAAAAAAAAAAATAAAGGATCAGCCATGAATATGATGAGACAAATTAAGCCATTCCTTGATTAGTTATATTTGAATATGTCCAGAGAACTGACAGTGGAATTATTCTCGGAGATGTTTGTACTCTGTGTGATAACGTGCCCTTCAAAGAATAAGAAGAGTTTTCCCAAAGCGTTGCCAGTCTTCAGTGATAAAAGACAGATCCGTTGACATCCCCTTCCGTCTCTCCACACCGACTCCAGAACACCCCTCTATGTCGCCGGGGTGAACTTTGAGTAAAGACAGGTTGCTGAGGTTTGAGGCTCGTGTAGAGCTCCTCTAAATTCCCACACCCTTCTGCCCGTGCTTCTTTTTCCTTTGCATCATACGCCTGGCAGCGGAACAACCTAAGCAGGGCCCATGATGTAACTCCAGCTACCCACTCCACAAATCACACACAATGGGTGAAGGGGCTTTTCATGCCCAGGGTGTACTCTTACCCTTTGTGGTAAAGTTTCGCATGCGTAATGTCTTTTGGCAACGCCACGGTCATGTCCTACATCTTGTTATGTGACAGGATAACAACTTGAGCTGTTTACTCATTGTACAACAACTGAACAGTTGCGCTATTGTGTGCTCTTCGACACAGCTTTTTACAGTTTGAGGGAGCAACAGACAAACGTTGAGGAGTTTTTGGGTACGTTTCTCCTTACATCGGAGAGGCCTGACTGCCTGTGGTGTCTGTGTTATCCATCAGACTCGTTGGAAAAGAGCCAGTGATTTGAAGGAAGGAAACATTCCAGGAGAGGTTCAACATTTTGGGAACAAAAACTACTACTACTACTACAACTGCTTTCCTGCAGATAGTTGGATGGGATTATCAACAACACTCCATTTTCTGGCCAACAAGTATTAAATCTACAGCCAGCAACTGCTTAACTTAGCTTAGCTTAACATAGAACATGGAAACAAAGAAGAACGGCTATCCCGGCTATTACACAAAACCTGACCCATTACAGCAATGACCCCTGGAAACCCTCAACCGTACATTTTTTTATTTTTTTTTTTCCCCATTTTTTTTTTTTTTTTTAGGCATTAAACTAACCACACTGAGGAAATTCCAGGCTGAAGCTAATGGTTCTAGCTACCAGTAGCGTCTGTTTTCTATCCCCAATGTACGCTAAGCTAAGTCAGAAGTGAGTGCACTATCTTTGCATCTTGCTTTCTTTCTGACAGTTAGATGGGAAGATTGATGCCACGCATATAGTTTAAGTATAAGGCTACAAGGGAAACAGCCAGTCGAGTCCAGTCCAAGGTAAACATCATCCAGCACATCTAAGGCGCAGTAATTAATGTGTCAAATATTGTTTATATAATGTTATATTCCTAACTATAAGTTAGCCTGGAGCATTAACCTCCCATATTCTCAGTTGACTGGCTTGCAATTTCATGATGAGGCAGTTTTTGTTACCTTTGGACAGAGCTGGGCGACCACTTCCCCGTTTCCTTTCCCTCTGCTAAGCTAAGCTAAACAGTTTGTGTTGCTAGCATCATGTTTGCCAGAAGTTCAGTCTTAATGTTATTCTCATCTGATGTAGACATCTACTATATATGTACGCTACCAGCCAAACTTTTAGACGAAGCTTCTCATTGAATTGAATGAGAAGTTGAAGGCAGAAGGAGACTACTTGCGTTGAATTTCATGTTATTCGCATTTTATCACATTCGAAATCATATAAATGTGCATTCACAGAACAGTGAGGTCAGTTTTGGCAAAGGCCACCAACAGCCACTTATTAGCCCAGTCCTGCCCATAAAGGCCCATTCAATCAAAAGTTATATGGAAACCATTGTTGCAGGATTATTGTAGTGTGGCTGTAAATAGTATGTAAGGCTCATTATCAAAGGGGCCTCCCTGGCCGAGGTTTGGCACAGGGGAGCCTGACAAGCAGGGGTCTCACCATCTGTAACTGCAGTACAAGAAGGGGAAAAAAAAACTACTTGTGCTTCCACTGTGTTCATGCAGTGGAGAACTTTTCTCTTGGGCTAAGGCCAAAGCTAAACAAAGTTTCCCAAGCTTTATTGGAAATGGTAAAACCATTGAATATGGTGGATCAAGCTGCAGGAAGAAGTGAGCAGAACAAGGCGTGTGGTTGATCAGCAGTAGTGAGAACTCACAATTTGTTTCTTCACACGGTCAGTAAAGAGTGATACGCCATCTATATTTGATGTGCTACTTCTTTTTCTTTTTAGCAATATCATTTAGCTAATAAAGTATGTTAAGCAGTGTTGGGTAGATGGAGTTTTATTCTGATAATTTAGTTTTTAAACAAGACAAGGCAACCGTTGTGGCATCTTGTTTGTTCCCAGTAACAGAACAAATGAGAATTTATCCAGATTGATTCCTTAGAACAGGATGTTTTTATTCAGAGTGGTTTGAGTAATATATTCTGGTCACAGCTGCAGTGTGGAAGAACATGTAGATGCCTCTCATGTTTGCTAATGATGACTGCAGGTGTATAAGGGAACTGTGAAACTCTCAAGCGCTGCTCCCCAGATATTTTGCTGAAAGTTTTCTAACTCAATTTGAGGACCCTCGGGACTTCACTTGCAATTTCCTACCTGTCTGCTGCGTTAATTACTTGATCAGAACATTGTGCCTCTTAGTTGAATCAAAGCAAAGCGTGAGTGTGTTTGTTGAGATAAGGGCCGGGAAACTTGACAAAAGCATCCAGAATCAAGTTTATCGAATTGACAGGAGTCCCTTGACAAGCTGCAGTAAATGGTATAATTAGCCAGTAAGATAAAAACAAGGAACTGCTGGCATATTAGGAGTGTCCAATACAGAGATGTCTGCATCCGTTTGTCTGTGATTTTTGGGCAAATTGAAGCTTTCTGAATCGATGCAAGTCTATATTTGGCTTCAAACCAGCCACATCAGTGTGTGTTTTTTTTGTTTGTTTTTTTAAATTGATGCAATCATCCTCAAGTTATTAAGGTCTCTTAAATTGTTTGGCTTCCGTTTGTTGTTTCCATGTGCAGTTTGAATCTAGCACAGGCATATTAGACTATTAATAAAACGACACAGAATGAATATCTACTGTATTACTTAGAGATCGACCGATATATGGAATTTTTTTTTCCCCCTGTAAGATTTACAATGACAGGCACATCCGCAGGCAGCCCTGTGCTGGCTGAGAAGCTGCGGTCTCCAGAATTCTTTAAGTTAAATAAATGTTTTGGGTTAAATCTAGACTTGTAACATTTGTTACTGTTGTGTCATTTATCATGTAAATGGAGGGAGAAAAAAACAGTATCGCCTTCAAATATCAGCTCAGAAAAATCGGCAGCACATATCGGCCATCGGCCAATGCTGATGTAAAAACAAACAAACAAACAAAAAAACATATCGGTCGATCTCTGGTATGACTAAAAAGACATGTTGTAAATTATCTTGACACATCTGATTGTGGGGATCTGGGTGGATGCTTTTGTAAATCGTTTGGAAAATGACGAGCCTTTTCCAAAATACTTGGTACATTTTTGAATGAACACATAACAGATTGGGGAAGAATAAGAAAGACAACAATCTGCGGCCCGAATAGTTCTAAAAGCTAAAAGCTCAAGCCAGCTTTGTATTTAGCATATTGATAGACGATGCTTGTCGTCTTTTGCCTGTTGTCGCACCTGAAACACATGGTAAGTAGTTCCTCACAACACAGTTACTGGTCTGAATAACTGGACAGTAGATCAGCCTGTAGTACATAGTCTGAACCTTCGCCACATGGATCACATGATCCCACACATATCAAGAGAATCCTTCTGTCTCATAAGGTACACAATAAATGGCTCCTGCTACATAAGTACAAATCATATTAAATAACTTAATCCTATTGGGACCAGGAATAACATATTTTGACTTGTTCTGACCCTATTAAAATAAAAAACACAGACGCACCAGAGAATGACGAGAAGTCCTAGTTGAACTAGATTAAAATCTCCCATCACCTGTTTTTAATAATGCCCATCTGTAAATGTTCAGTGTTTACGTAAAGCGCAAACCGCCTCGGCATGCACAGAACGATGCACCAAAATTACAGCGGAGGGCCTCCGTTCAGGCACTTTCCCAGTAATGATTGATAGAGCGGCGCTCGTGGAAAAAGAAGGCTGCCAGGGTAGGTGTTACGTGTACAACATCACAGATAGTTAACCAGGCGGTACATGACAACGCTGCTCGTGCACGGGGGATTTGCTGTGCGTGATGAGCGCTGCGAGAACTGGGCACGCTGGAAGCCGGCTACAAGCAGCATCCCATGGTTTTCAGAGGTTGATGGATTTCAGAAAGAATTGTCAGGGATGAATTTGGACCAGAACATCTTCACGCGGAGGCTTGAAATAATTGAGCTTTTCTTTAGGAGTACTGTAATGCACTGCCCTTCCTTTCATCTCCTTCCCAAAAGTACAAGTTCTCATGGAACATCAGCCGCAATAAACGGTGTAACATGGCAATTGTAATGTGAACAGCATGCTGCCTCTCAAACGAGTAATTGACTTCAGCAGCCCCACAATCAGTGCCCTCTAAGCAGAAAGAAAGCCAACTCAACTCCCATAACGATGTCCAATATTAGGATGAAGTTTGGCTTCTCCTTCTTCATAAAACCTTGTTAAAGGTAATACAATTTGACCTCAGTCAAACAATGCTAATCTCTTATATGCTTTCAAAATGGACATTCTTTTAGTTTGTTTTTAACATAAACCATAGTCAGAATATATTTCTTCTGCTTGAAAACATAGAGCTCGAAACGCACCATCTTTTATCGCGGCATCTCTGACGGTGTCCTTTTTAAAAAAGCACAAAACTAATGGCCTCTTGCGTTCTGTGAATGGAAAGTGTGCGTGTCGCATGAGTGGCCTAGATGACGTTCCACTGGTCCCTTACTGTAAATAAGGAAAGCTGCATTTTCTACTAACTGTCTAATCCCATTTGAGTTATTGGAAATGGAACAACCAAGACTCAAAGAGATGCCAGTTGCAGTACTTGTCACTTTATTTGACCAAATCTGATCTCCACCCAAAAACTTTCCTCGGTGTCATTAACTCCGGCCTACTTCTGTTTTAATGAAGCAACCCAAAGCTTTGGAGTTTGATTAAACAGCGAGTTTGTGAAAGGTGACAGCAACATGGAGTCGATGCTTTGTGGACATGAGAGGCTTGGATGCATGCTGTACGCAGAAAAATGAATTGTCTCTCGCTGGCGTTTCTTTAGACTAAGAAGTTTGTGCGGTGGCTCATTTTGCAATGAAGGTAATCCACAACAGAATCTTGGCTCCTTGTGGACACATGAGCTCTAAATAAGAACAGATTTTATCACTGTCCCAACATCCATTAAGTCAAAAGTCACATTGTTTGCAGAAGGATTTTGACTGGACTGGAAGAAATGGGTGGTGGGGATGTAGCATCCAGGAAGGCAATTTATCTAAGTTTATCTAATAACAATCTCGATTCCGTTCTTGTCGGCCATGGTTACGAGTTTGCTTGCCTTTTAGTGGTATGTGCTTCCTCCCCAAATCTCCATTGTAAATACGCCTCGGATTGTGTTCAGGGTATCTGCTTTGGGGTGCAATTTCCGCGCTGCCAAGGTTAAGCAAGCAGGACTAATTGAACCCTCTGTATCTTGTTATGATTTATGGAGGAATCGAGCAGATTTAGAAGCTTGATCTCCTATTATCGCGCTCATTACGAGAGACGTTAGAGATGATGATGGTCCAGCTTAATTTAAATGTCAAATTTCTCATAACCTCTTTGAATGCGCCCTGGCTCTCGTTTGTGAACACTTTCAGCAGGCCTCTTTAAGATGCCAAATGAGATGCTCACTACACTAAACTTTAAACCCTGTTAAATTCACATGTGGTTAAAATGATGCAGTTTAGCTGAGTCGGACAGAGAGATAACTTGAATATACTGTGAAACACCCATGCGCACCTAGTTTATAATGCAGTATAAGTCTTGTTCATTATATTTTTTATGGTTTCATTATTTTACGTTTTTGTTCAAACATCATGTGTTCCTGGAAATTTATGGAAGTCCAACATTTGGAAACACCATTCTGTTATTGTGAACCGTTCTTTCTGCATTAAGCAGTCAAACAGTGACAGTTAGGAGGATGTTCATAATTCCTGCAGTTATTTCCTAATAGTTTGGCGCGTTGGGAAATGTACAGTAAATTCACTTTCTTGGCAAGAGTTCGATGTCGTGATTGACGACACTCACATCTGTCCTTTATACTCTAAATATCCCTACGGTGGACAGTTTATTACAAATATTCCAGAAGTTTGCAGGTGGCTTTCTTCTGTAACATTTTATGTTGCATTTTATGAATTAATAGGGTTTTAAAAGTTTTATAGTAAGTTTGACTTAACTTTCACCTTTCGAGGATGTTTTTTTTATTATTATTATGTGGCTGAGAGTTGGATGAGCTGCATATGAAGCTATAGCCTTCTGGCTTTGCTAAACACAAAGGCAATACTTTGATAACTTTGACACAAAGGAGTCCGTCATGTGGATACGTGTTATCCAGGGAGAAATTGGCTGAGCAGGCTCTCTCTCTGTCTGCTTTGTAGTCTCACCTGCAAGCTGCCCCAGTAAAACCCAAGTCCTTTATCGGGCTGCTGACAAGCTTCACCGAAGCACTTGGAGGTTAAGTTCTTCGCTCAAGGGAACTTTGAAATTAGAAGGAAGGGAGAGCGTTGCACATTTAGTTTCACTGCGCATTCTGTATTTTTACAGACAGTCATGGGATTTTAAAGTGACAGCCTTCTGGTCACAAATCTGCACTTTATCACTTTCCCCCAAAACTCCTTTAAAATCATAGGAAAACTTGTGTTAGTTTGGACTAATGTTATGTATAAAAATGAGCATGGTGTTTATTTCAAGGCATCCAATGCCATGAAAGCTGAGGAGTTGTTAGCATGGAGGTTTTTGGGGGTTTCTTGGTAAAAACTCTTCAGGATCAAACCCATAATAGGAACAATGTGTTCTGATGAAGGGCCCCTCTAACAGCTTTACCATGGCACTCCAACCACCTGAAACTACAGGTCAGGATTACAAATCATCCCAAGAGGATGAACTCCCCCCCGCCGCCTCCTGTAACCTTTGACTTGGTCAGTTTGACTGACACACAAGGGGGGAAACATGATGCAGACGGACTTTGCTTTAGTGTTTTCATAACACACTTTGTTGACTTTTCTGTAGAACTTCAAGGGATCATGAACAATCTCCTCCAGTCATTTCTCATGTGGCATTGTGTTACGGTGTGTTTGCATGTCTTTGTTAACCGCAGAACAAACATCAACCAAGCCGCGGGCATCACACATGATTTGCATTTTTAGTTTTATTTTTTCAAAAACATGATGAGCTAGTCACTATGGAATGCAGCCATCTTATTTAATATCAAATATTTTGGTTAATGCAATTACTCTAATGCATTTCCTCGTATTACTTTAAACTTTCCAAATGGTTTTATTATATTTGCATGGTGGCGTGTGCCCTGCGTCTGATGTTTCTCAGAGCATGAAAGCGATGGACGCCGTGGTTCACGGTGTGTGCCTTCGGTTTCACTTACAGCGGGGCTCTGGTGACGACAGTGTCCTTCAATGCCATATTTTCTGAAAGCTCTTCATTGTGTTTGCCTCAGAGCAAAGAACTGTGTCCCGGTTTGATATCTTTTTGTTAGTCAAGAAATATACTCCTGAATACATTGAATCAAGGACTTTGTTTATTCTAGGAGTCAGACAAGGTTTTGTTCTTTTTACTTAAACTCGACTTTGTGTGTTAAAACGAATAGGTCGTCATTTGGAACAATAGCAATGCCATTCTGACATCTGTTGAAGTTACATATTTAAGGACTATTTACCTTCTGTAATGTGAGACACTTATGAGTAGTTTGCTATGTGCTATTGGGCAGCCAGAATATTAATCTGATAATACAGCGCAGGAAAAAAAAAATACCCCTGGAAGAGAATTTAATAGTCCCGCAGTCAATTCACAGCACCCAAAGGATGTGTATGACTTCACCGCTGTTACTCTATTATCCGTCAACACATAAAGCACACCCAATCAGTTTGATCAGATCTTTCCTGGGGCATAATCAGTGACCCCAGACCAACTCTCGGCCGCAAAAAGTTTGTGGGAGAGACAAGTCGGGCTGGATTCCCAGTTATTTTTACTCACTTATCCAAAGTTGCAGTGACAAAAAGCTATTTCCAGACTTTTTCTGTAGCTGTGTTTTCCAGCTCTTAATGAAGGATGCTTAGGTATTCCCAGGTCCCTCCAGAGAATTCTGGGTCAACATTGTATCTTCCCAGTTGGGCATGCTTGGTAGACCTACAAAGGGGAGACACCCAGAAAGCATCACCTGTTGCCCAGTCCCATTCAGCTTGCCCAGTTTGATGCAAAGGAGAAGTGACTCTACTACGAGCTCCCTCCGGGGGTCTAAGCTCCTCCAAGATTATTTCATATGCTGAGCCTAGCCGCCTCAGGGAGAAAACTAGAAGAGCAAGCTGTGTAAAAATCTGCACAGTTTAAGATTTTTGTCTGTCATTTTACGACATTAAATGATGCACTAGGGTCAGAGTTAGTACTAACGTCTGCGTGAAATGCTACCTTATTGCCACATTACTCGCGCACCACCTAAATGTGATAGATCTGGAGGGTAATGACGCACTAACAATGGTGAGACCTCAACTGTGCTTTGCATTTGCTGACTTAAATGAAGAGAAATCAATGGAAAGCGCATTATGTTTGATGCTAACAGAAGGATTTTGGCGATCGCATCCCGCTGATGTATGCATCTTTGGGTAGGCCAGAGAAGAAACGAGATGGGGAGAATCCCCCTGGGTCTAGATGCTAATGGTTGTGGGAATACCCAGGGCATGGAGGCTAGGACTTATCATTTCTTGTGTCATCATAGAGTTTTAGAGAAACTAGGAACAAAGTCGTTCTTGCACAACATGACTTAACGTGTTAGATACAGTATATGCTGATAGATGGTACCGGGCTGCATTGCGAGCTGGCAGGAAACACAACTGCTTTATGAAATGGAAGCAGAAGGATTAGTGGTCAGATAAGCAAATGCAGGAAACAACATAACTGTAATGGGTGAAATCCATTCAAAACAGAAAATAAAAACCAAGGGACAGGTAACTATGGAAAACGGGCTGGAACACTAGGAAACAAATGGGTTACTAAACAGACTTCTTGAATGGGGGTTTGTTTTACATGGGACCTGGGGAAAAGTTGGTAGAGAACATAATTACATATTATATATTAAACATTGTTTGCTGGAATACTTATTTGCCAGGTGCAATGACTTGATTTTGGCTCTGCCAGGCAACCATCAGAGATTCCAGCTATTAAGCTTTAAATGTGTCAGTAGGCTAGTTATTTACCTCTATTTCCAGTCTCTGTGCTAGGCAAAACTAATTGGCCCCTGCAGGTTCATATTCACTTAACATCCAAGTTTTAGCAGGAAAAATGAATGAAGGTCAAGCTATTTCTTTAACGGCAACAAATTGGAAAAACAAGGAAACAAATGCAACTGGTGGTCTTAATCCTGAGGTACTTCTCAGGAGAAACTCAAAGTAGTAATGTGTGTAGGTTTTGTTTAACTTGACTTCATTTGAATCAAGGGAAGAAGAAGGCATTTTCTTTTATGCCTGTTTATAAGAGTGCCATGACTGATTGCAGCAAAATTGCCTCTACTGCAGTGAAAACAAGGGAGGTGTATATAAAGCTTTTCGTCAGCTATGACTCAGCTCCGGAGGAAGCTCCTGTTAGGAACTGTGAGTGCTTTGTGAAAAAAAAAAAAAAAAAATTGCCCTCATTAAGGGGAGCTAATGGCTCACAAAAGTAACTGATGGTGCAGTAGTTTGTGTGTGTCTGACAGAGGTTAGAAAAACGTGAGTTTTGTCAATTGCATGGAATTTTTGGCCTTCATACCAGTTCGTTTTTACTTGGGCTGCATGTTTCCTGCTCTAGACGTGTCTACTTTTACTTACAAGCCATCATTACAAGACCATAATGGAAAGATTACTATGATTTGTGGCCTGAAATAATCCCTAATAAGAGTGTTTCATTTTGATTTAGTTGTTTTGAGGTTGTCTTTTGAGAGGAATGCTGCTCATCCCTGAGCATCTAGAGGGTTTTCCTGGGTTTGGGAAAATAAACTCCTAGCTGGCTTAGCTCTCAGTGAGTCTAGGGCCGACAGCCCAATGATGACACTTTATTTTTGTTTCCACTCAGGACTCTTTGAGAGCTTGGAGACACTTACAGCTTTCAGCATTCTCCCAGAGCTCATCTGTTCTGTTCTGTGTTTATTTAGGGCGGTTAGGAAAGCAATGAAATGTGTAGTCAGGTTGTTCTCACCCGTTTTCTTAAGGGAGTTTGGGAAATGATGGCGCACATAATATCTAATGTGTTGTAGATACGTGCATGCAGACAGGGCTATCACATGTACCTCGCCGGTACTTATAGTTTTGTGAATAACTGCACCTACCTATCCGTCTCAGTCTGTCAGCGCCCTCAGGTCTGGAGAGATGAGGTCTCCCTGAAAGCCGGACTTTACTTACAGATAATACCACAGCTGATTTGACATAGTGTGCCATTATTTTATGAATCAGTGGAGTGCTGAATGGAAAAATTGGATTGTATTTTTTGCAGCTTGTGCCCAACAGAGGGTTAAATTGGCACTTTAGCGAGGGCAGTTTATGGTGCAGTATTTTTATTTGGATGGAATTCTAGGGTCAGACTTTAATTCTGTCCACGTTACTCATTCTTTCATGTCAAATGATAAAAACATCCCTTAGCTGCCATATAATGTCCAGTCTACATAACTGGAATGTAAAAGCCATAGGATCTTAGGAGTTTTATATGAACAATGAATTCAACAACTTCACGCAACAAGCTCAGAAAAACTTTCTCTAGACTTTCCACTTTGCCTGTAAATCTTTCATCCCTTCGTTCTACTAAGTGATCTCGTTCCTAGCCCATCCCTCTCACAGCCTGTCTATCATAGGTTTTCCTGTGCTGTTGACAAGCTAGAATATCTCCAACATAAGAGCCTGTACCCGTCACGCTTGCATGCTCAAACTGTTGCAGGAATAATCCAGCAAGGGTCGGTCAACGCTCAAGTGAACACCAGATTCAGACCACCAAGGTTGGCTGATAAGTTGAATTGCAGTGAAAGTGAATCCCCCGAGAGCTGCAGGGATGAAATACAGTAGAGTGGAGGAAAAAACAATATTGCACAACCGGAGGACAGATCAAAGGGGATAGGACCCTACCGCTTCCTAGTGAAATTGCAGGTTTGCTGACCAGAGACAGATAATGGCACGATGCTAGTTTAGATCAAAGGGCCAGTTAATTCACAGTGAAAAAGAACAAAGGAAAAATGAAATAAAAATGTTTATTTAATAGATATATTTGAATTTGGAAATGCTGAAAAGGTCTTATAAAGTCAGTGGCTGGATTTATGTGGCGCTAGTATTCCGATGATAATCAGAATATTTGCCCACTTGGAGCAGAAATGCTTCAAGAAACCACCTCAATCAGACCAGATCATTTTAATTGTAAGGAATTTGTGGCAAATCTGATGTCTCTGTGAGACCACTGTGCGCACGCCACAAAAAGTTATATTCCTCAGAATATAACCTAATCAGAATGATTTCTGCTGGGTTGACAAAATATTGTCTGTGTAAATGTAGCCAGTGACTAGCAGTAGAGCTGTCAAATGTTGAGAAAAAGAAAAAAATAAATGAGAAAATATGATTCATCTTTATAACTTCTCAGGGATCCTTTTACCAAAAGGAGAAAGGGCCATCACAGCGCAAGTAATATCCTACGAGGAAATTCAGGAAATCTGCTTTATAATTACCTCTATTAAGTGAAAGGTATTGTTACAGAAGTGACAAATTACAGTATGTAACAGCAGTAATATGTTTTCAAAAAGAGACAAGACATGTTATATGTTCTATATAAATCTACATGTAATTATATAGTATTTGATTGCAAAAAAATACATCTTGAAGAGCTTTTGTTTAATTTTGTTGGCACTGGACAGCCGACTATGCCAGGCTATCAAAATAGCTGAGGACTGCAACAGTGTTTCTGACTTGAGCTCAGTTGGCGTTTCTCCAGCGACTTGGTTGAAGAAGTGTCCTTGAGCAGTTTGGGGCCCTGTGGTCGTACTATTTAGCTCTGCATCTCTAAATCCATCCGCACGCCCCTGCCACGCACACATCCACATATTGTGCATATTGGCTCGCGCATCCCCGGTGTTGACGAGGTCAGCCAGCAGTCAAGTCATCTGTTAGCAGCAGGTATGGGGTTACACACGATTTCAGCGTTGCATCCAATCGCCACAGAAGTCTTAAACACAGAGCAGTTTCATTTGAACTTGAACAAGAGAGGGATCATTTGATGCTAACCACGCACTTTACGTCCCATTTGGTGAAACGCACACGCCGCCAAAGGCGTGGACACTCGCACACGCAGGTCTGTCTATGTGATACTACGCATGCCGTCATTGGTATTCTTGCCGCAGTATCCGCCAAACACGCCCTTTGATAAGCTTCAAAAGCATCTTCTGGCTGATTCCCAGGAAAGAGTCATTTTGCCACGTGTCAATGTGTCCTCACTTTCTTTGGATGCCACGGAGTTACATTTCCAAAGGTTAAATAAAGACACTGCCAGCTTGAATGGTTTGATCAGTTGATCTTGTAGAGACTAATAAATGTCAGACACTGTAGGTTTATATGCAGCTATCTGTGCCTCAGCTTCGTAGTCTAATTAGGAATATTGATTGATTTGCCATCGTAATCAGGTCAGCAGCTTAAATCAGTCGCTGACTGTGCTGCAAATCAATGCTTGTGAGGGTAGGCTGCGGTTGCTTTTCCTTCTGAATGAATATTTTGAGTCAATTAATTAACTCTTGGTCAATGGTTCTTAGTAGCCCGATGGGCCTTTCCAGCCTCTGGTAACCATGCAGCCAGCAGTGCACAGTCCTCTTGCGGAGGACAGGTGGAAGGCGATACGGTTCAGTGAAAGTTGACCAGACTGTTGGCTTTAGTCGACCACTTTGTCACGACAATTAAATTCGGTACTATTTATGTTGCGGATTCCTTAGCCGCCGTTCAAATGTCTGACTTGGTTTAACACTCGAAATAAACCATTAATTTCCACCGAGGAATACGTTTCGGGTTGGCCAAGCCGTGCAGGGCTATTCCTAGTGTTTTCCCAGTTTTTTTCTTCATTTTAAAGAGTTGAAATTGTGAAATCCTTTAAAGATCATAGCGTTCCCCAAAAGTAACAGTCCCTCGCAGGACAGCATAGCTTAGATTCCAGGGAATGTCTATGATACAGTGAAGCTTTCTGATAGAGCCGTCACGATGTCCGCATGTAACAATTTAACTCGTAGCATGAAGTGATGGGACTTGGCCGATCGATTGGCTTATTACTGACATTCCCTCATCAGGGAGTGTGTTCTGCTTCCATCTCGACCGCAGTCAGTACTGCGGGGAGGATAATTGCAGTGTGCAGCTAACAGGGTGGGTCTCAAGTATCCCAGCACTCCGAACGTTGCCAGAGGAAAACACATTGATCTCTGAAGGTGATGAAAAGGCTCTCTCAAAGGCCCCGGTTCCTCCTCAGGAGTGTTCCAGCCTTTACACTGAACCGGAGCAAAAGCGTAGATGATCCATGCATGCCTGCCAGCCATGGCTGTATTCATGTCATTTGTCTTGTCTGAGTGTATGTGTGTGTTCGCGTTTGACCAAAAACAAGAAAAGAGCTGCTTGTTCCGTAATGATTTTCAGTCCCTCAAACCGTGTGTCAAGTGTGACTGAGTGAGTGCGCGTTAAGAGGACGTATTAGTGTAACACAAAAACTACTGTAGAAATGCATTTACTGGAGAGAAAAAAAAGTGTCTGCAATTACTTTAAAACTATTGAGTCTCTTTTATTCTCGTGGTGCAGGGAGAGATAGATTCATTTTGAACACTGGTTTCAATCTATATGATGCAGTGCTAATGGAGCCAGCAGAGACAGACGATTCCTCGCATCCTAATGGATTGACTCGCAGTTTAATGAACTGATAAGTGGCATCTGGACAAACACAGTGCACAATCCAACACACAATAAACGGAGACATGCATAAAAACAAACGCGGGCTCAAAACAGCCATATTCATCAGGAATGGATGGAGAAATTAATTCATGTTAACAACATCCTTTGACCACTGCTGAGTGTACACACACAGAGATTTTCTGTTTTTGGAAAATAATTTCCGCTCTCTGCATCTTAACGAATCCTCCTTTTGTGTAATTAAGTTTCAGATTCCTGAAAGATGATGCCTCGGGGCTTTCTGACGTTAACAAGTGACCTCTACCGTGAATTAGTTTTAACTTAAACATAAAGATAACAGCACTGGTGAGGTTGTAAATGAAAATGAGTTTTGCAAAGTGGGCGACTCTGTTCATTACTCCTCATGACCGTTCATTAGATTTAATTTGAGGCCTAATCAGTGAGATGTCTTGCTTTACTGTAAATTTCCAGCTAACTAATCACCCTGCCTTGAGTAGCAATGTAAACACACGCTCGTCCGCTTGCAACAACACATTTATTACGGAGAAATACAAAGATGTTCTTTGTAAAAGTTGATTAAAAGTGAAATAAATTTTGTCAACAGAAAATAAACATTTAAGACACGTACACATTAAACAGACTGCGTTTCTGTGCGCACTCTTGAAGATCTTATGTGGTGACAAAATGAGTGGACGCTCCCCCCCCTCCCCCAAAAAAGGACAATGAGTAAATGTAAAAATCAGACACAATGGTCTCTTTTCTGGGCAACAAATTAAATATAATTGCAAATAAGTATTTAGGAAATGGCTGTAATCATCATATTTATTCAGGAAATTGTTGCGTTGGAGTTAAATACAGCTGGAAATAAGGATAATGAAGATATATGCCACAGAATCAGGAAATAATGTGGAGTATCCATTCGAACATTGTTTTCCTAGGTCGGGGTAGGATTCAAATGTGGGTCCTGGGGAAAATTAAAATCGGCCCCGAAATTCTTCTGCAGAATATGCTGTTTATAACGCATTGCCAAAATCGCTCAATTAAGAGAAATAAGTCAGAATTTAGCACCGAAGACTAGCAGCTTAGCACTCCTTAAACAGGTTAACTCTCAAACCTGCCCGTATGACCATCCAACAGCTTATTTTTGGCTTGCATGAAAAATAAACCCAAACAGCATGGCTCCTATTTAAAGACAGTTAAAGAACCACCGCCATTAAACAAGGCTGATAATAGGGTTGCGCTTTGAAAAGGCATAACGTTACATGCTAACCATGCTGTAGTCTGCTCCTCGTATCAGATTGCAGGAATTTGGAAACTTACCTCCAATTTCCAGGAGCTGAACTTCCAGTGACACAAGTGAAGCTCATTGTAATGGGATCACAAACATACCCATACATTATTTTTCCCAATGCAAACGTAGCTGCCTTTGGAAAGGGGAGGGGAAAAAAGTTTTTCAGTTGCAACCTTTAGTTGACCTCTTTTAAAGCCCTTAAATACATAGCATGCTTTCCGTATAGGAGGCAAGCACATACAGTTAAATAGGGTCAGGTGCATTAACTTCAGAGCACCGCAATCCACTGGTCATGCTACAAACATTTAGGGAACAATCTGCTAATTTAAGTACCAGCATTTAAGGTCCTCTTTACGAGAGGAAACTCTTTGTTCTTTTTGCCTCCTCTTCATCTATCTTCAGCTGAAAGCATTTCAGGAAGTTAGGGGATTAGGAAGAGTAGTTAGGGTCAAGAGTGGAAGGGCTTCTCTTGAGGGGCCGGTTTGGTGGGTCACAAGTTCGAGAAGACTTTCCTCCTTCGCTCAACGGTACCCATGACTGATGATCTGGAGAGGCTTGAAACTGGCGAGGACATGGTCCAGATCTTCATCTATCTTGATGTGCTGCTATCTGTTTGATTTCCTAATGGTGTTAGAGAAACACACATGAACTTCTTTGGGGTTAAACTCTGTTTAACCCCAAAGACCTTATTGCAGTAGTTTGATAAACTACTGAATGAAGCAAGTGCCTCGTGGGAGCCCCGTTATTAAGATTTAAATCTAGACCTTCTCGTCTGTCAGTTTCTTGAGGGGAGGGAAATGGTCTCCTACTGAAAAGCACACGCATTACATAATTCTTCGACAAGCGAGGCTTTCTGCTGTTAGACTTTCATATTTCTGACTACAATACACATCCACCCGAGGATGAAGAGAAGAGTGACATTCATAGACGGGGTAATACTGTGGTTAAATTTCCATTTTTTCCCTTTAGACAGTGGGCACAGTGTTCCACGAATTAACATTTTATATATTGATTTATTCATTGTCATGCGGCATAATAAGGTTTCTGGATCGGATTCGTGTTTGTCTTCGCCAGACGGTTCCGCAAAAATGTACTTGTAAAGTAACAAATGATTGTACAGTAGAAAGCCAGCTTTTGTGCAGCCTTAGTTCCGCTGACCTGAGTAGCCAAGTGTTGCCAGGTTTAATAAACTCATCCATCCATGTTGTGGGATTAAATGGACTATAATAAAGTCTGTTTTGACTAAATCCTCTGAAATCCCTGGAATGCCTATAAAGACATTGATCATCAGTAATTTTTCTAGAAATATTTTGAACATTTCAAGCTAAACTGAGAAACCTTGTTCTAAGATCTGAATGGAGTTAGAGCCTCGTTGATATGGTCCAGTGTGTTTTATATACTGCACAGCTGATGGCGTTTTAATGCAGAAAGCTTTAGAATGACGCTATGATTAAACCATTATCATTCACCCTTTGTAAATGGGGAAATTGGAGGCAAAAATCCTTTTTGTGCAATATTGAACAAAACAAAGTTGCTTGGTTAATTCTTTTTCTGAAGGAAGGCTGAAGACCATTTATTTCTCTGTTGTTGTGAAATTTACCGTAACCGTACCAAAAGCCAGAAATACAATTTCACATCAGTTTCTGAAAACCTGGAAGTATTGTACCACTCTGGCCTTTCTGCCAAACATTCATGCTGGACGTTGCGTTTATGTGACACGTACATAAACAGTAGGATCAGTGTGTGTGGTGTTCTTGGCATGCGTGAAATTAGCAATTTATTTAAAACACAAAACAGAAATTGCCTCAAAATGAACCATGGAGAACATTTAGCCGAATGAATCAAACATAAAAAAAAAAAAAAATCCTTTTATCTCAAGCAGGTGTTCGAATGTAAGAGGCTTCGCTTTCTATTAATGCAACAAACTGTGATTTTTAGGTTTTGTTTCTGCTTGAACAGCACCCACTGATATATTTGAACTATAACACAAAAGTACACTCTGCTGTCTTCATTTGCATTAAGAGCGACCGCAGCGACTTGCACAGAGAGTGTCTCGGATCAAAAGTTTTAAGCTTCACTCACGATGGCATTTCAACATGCTGAAATGAAAACAAACTCCTTATGATTATTGATTGCAGTTTCAGAATTCATTCATTTTACCCAGGAAGGTGCAATTGGGCTTAACTAAAGTCTAAAGCCAATTCTCTTCAAACCTGATTTGCTTTGGAGGTTGCTGCTGGTACTCAGTTTGCTATTTTTGGCATACGTTTTGACTTTTATTCTGGGGAATAGCTGTATTATTTTATGAGAGGAGCTTTGAGTGGTCTGATTATGTATATCAAGCTCTGAAACAATGCCGGTATTGTAAATGAGTCCGGCAGGGCCTGCTTCACTTAAAACTGATTGATTTGGGGGAAAAAAGACAAATGGAAGCCTGGCGCTTAGCTGCTGTGGGCCAATGAATATTTTATGGATGATGGGTAATGCTACATGTAAAAGGCAACTTTGTCTCAGTTGCATGAAGTACAAACAAGATATTTGTTATGTCAAGCAATTGTGAAATAATATTGAAACTGATAATATCTATGCAATACATTCACAGCTTAAAACAGCATGTGCTACAACGCTGCCAGCTACAAGGGGTTCCCTCGTGCTGAATAGCATTCAAACGACTTCTGCTATCAGAACCATAAACATAACATGGAATGTAAAAACCCAATGTTGTGTGACAATTCCTGCAAAAGCAGAAAATGCATTTTCAGACAAGAAAGGACTGTGCTTATGGTTTCATGCTGCTTTTACAGCTAGCCTGGTTCAAGACACAATCTATAAACAGCAGACTGACAGGTACACTGATTACTTTGGAGATGTTAAATGGTTCATTGTTTGACTAAGAATCAGCTAGGTTAGGAAACACTGAGGAGTAGGGGTGACATGAGTTCAGTGCTTACACTAACATGCTAATGCTGCTATCAGAACTTATGTGCGCAAAATATTTGGCGTTGAAGTCAATCAAGCAGTCATGCAACTAGCTTGCAAGAGCTTGCTAAGCTGTTAGCCTCAGTGGCATCTCAAAGCCACCGAGGCTAACGGTTAGCTAGCTAACAACTAGGTAACTTAATGTAGGAAATCAAGGCTGAAATGAAAGGTTGAGGTGGTTGTACATAAATATTTTTTCCTCAGACATACAAAATTACTCAAAAAATCTGTCAAAATCTTACTCAACTGAGTTACCTCCACTTCCACTCACCTTTGTCTGCAAACAACATGAACGCCATAAAAGTATGCTGCTCATATGGACTTTTGTCATGTACACATGACCTCATGTGAAGTATGCGTAACATCTCAAAAAAACACCAAAGTAAAGCATTGATATGTTCAGCAGGTTTTCGTCTTCATTGTGTCCACTCTTGTTTAGCCTGTTAGCACGCTAACACAAAGTAAAACTGGGGAAAGTCTGGGGAATCCATCTTACTTGGACACATTGAAAATAAGCCATGAACAGTTACGAGATAACCAAATTTAGATTTTCCTGTGGGGATAACCTCATCGATGGTTTACAAAAAAAAAAAAAACCTGGCTTATAAAATGTCTTTCTGCTGCTTACTATCAAAAGAAAAACACAATGTAAGGCAACACCACGGGATCCAATTTGTTGTGTCTGACCAAATATTTAAACATTTGGACGCAAGGTTCACTTTGATTTATTTCACTTTCAGATGCAAATGCTGCTGAAAAGGTTTCAGCAGATTGGCCATAGTTACTGACCCTTATCGTGTTTTTTGTTTTTTTCCTCAAACCGTTCTTCCATGACCATGCTTGGGATACTGTGAGGAAAACGCAGACTATTACAGTACCTGCCAGTAGTTTTTAAGTAAGAATGATGTTTTGCTTTAATGTCTTTCATCACTGTAGGATCCAGTTTAAATCCTTTTGATATCATTTATAACCAGAAGTCTTGGGCTGTTTTTCCTCCGTAGGAAATTTAAGTACATCTGAAAATCTGTTTCAGTGGTGCTTATAGACGTTGTCAGTTATTCTTTCATTTGTGTTTTCTAAACTGATATATTATTGTTGGCAAACCGTACTTTCTCGCAAGTCTTTCCACGGCGCTGGTATAGGTTGGCAGTCTCTCCTTACAGTCTATAATCAGAATGAAAAATATTGCGAGGAATACAGTGAATCATGATGATATCTGAAAATATTGTAGGGTATTTAGTTTGGACCTAAAAGTCCCATGTGGGGAAGGTTGTCTTAGCAGCTGTCAAAAATATACCACCGAAATCAGGAGGATGTCGTATCGTCACAGCGAACGTTCCTCTCGGAGGTGTCGAGTGTCATTTTCAAAGTGAGCAGTAATGAAGTGAGTGCCAAGTGCCGTAAACCTCCTTCTGTTTCTTTTAAAGCCTCAAAAAAAAAACAAAAAACACAAATCTATAGAGAAACCAGGGTTGATGTGAACCATAGTAAAGAGAGAGTCAAACTCCACCTGTGATTACATACTTTAAACTGTGCCTGGACCCTTCACTGGCAGCGCCTGACATGATCCTGGAAGCTGTTCAAAAGGAGTTGAGATGGAAGCTGAATCCGAGCCAAGCGGTGGGATCAAATTGAGGACCAAGCATCACACAAAGAGTTGTGCAACATAATCCTGTGCAACATTTTGCACCCCAATAACACATCTGGAATGTCATAAATCAGTCAAGGGTAGTGTAAAGTGGATTATTCTTTCTTTTTTTTTTTTAGCTCCTAACTTGCTTACTTTTGTTCTTATATACGTGGTGGAAAACCCTGGCAAACAGAGAAAGGAAGGTTGATTAGATGACATTCTCAAAGGGGATAGTGGGTCAGGTCGGGTTATCTAGATCAGTAATTAGTGTGATTGTTTTGTATTTGTACCTTTTGTTTTGTGGATACAGACAAAAGCTCATCCCTCGCAGCAACTGTTGACATCCATGCAATTAATGTTGAACTCTGCAGTCTGTTCAGAAAGTTTCACCGCGACCATTACATCACTGTGATTATCTCCGACATCGAACATGACTTAAGTGCCATTCTTTGACTGAATGGAGGTCAAAAGAAGGTTGAAAATGATTTGCATAATAATGTTCTCTGCATTACTGCTCCCTGAAATTGGATCGGTTTATTTCCTGTGATGCAGAACCAGGCAGTTTGTCTTACTTGTGCCGCTTTAGTTCTTGACAGTTCCTCTCTAAAGGGCGACTACACCTATTTTCAATAAGGCTTCCGTCGATAAAAAAATAAAAAATATGAAATGTATTATTATGAAGTTTATGTGTAGCTACCTGTAGAGTTATCCCCGTCTGTGTGGCTGCAAAATGTCAGATGATCCTCACTTTGAAGCAAAAAGGCAAAATGGCTTGTTGTGTGATTTCATTGAATGTGGTTCTGTTAAACAAACCATGTGACTCTCAGCTTAAAATCAAGATTCTGTTACGGATTGTATCTTCCTTGTGTTCTAGTTTTTTAAACTTGTATTGGCCGCCATCTACTCCACAGAATCGTGGAAGACTGTGAAGAAACAAACTGAAAAGCATTGACATAGGTGCTACTTTATAACAAGGATCAGGCAGGCATAACATTATGATCACCTTTCTAATATTGTGTAGGTCTCCCTTGTTGCGTCCAAAACAGTTGTGACTCATCAGATTATTGTTGGTTGGGGGCTTTAGGTCCTATTGTTTGAGGAGTGTGGGACTCTGTGGATCAGGCTTGTTCCAGTGCATCCCACAGATACTTGATCATTTGGCAACCTGGTGAATTTAGAGGCCAGGTCAACACCTTAAGCTGTTTTTCATGTTTAAATCGTTTTTGTCAGGCTGCATCCTGCTGGGGATGGCTGCTCCCATCAAGGAGGGTCATGGCTATGGGGTGGGGGTGCCTGGTCTGGTCCAGGTGGGTGGTGCGTGTCTAAGTAACATCCACATGAATGCCTGGTCCAAACATTTTGATTTTGAGACCATGCTCCACAGAAGCATGAGGTCCCCCATCAATAGTGAGTGGAAGGCAGAGTTTTACTTCCTACCTGTTATCCATCCAGTGCAAGTAATCCTCAGCGGTGGAGCCTACATAGTTTCTGCTTTCATAAAATAGCCCCACTATTCTGCAACTATCACAGCAACAACCATTGGCCATTTTCGTACGTGAACAAAAACAAAGTGCCACTTAGCAAAAACACCTTTATTTTTTAATGCGGAGTACCTGCAAACAAATATGACCTAGTCAAGCCTTTAACTTGTTTAACGTGGCAAAGCGTGTAATTGTTTTACTCCTCCAGCTGAGTTTCAGCAGCATGATGGTTTTGACAGAAAAACACAGTCTACGTAAACAAATTAAAAATCCAAAGCACCCATGTTGAAACAAAACCTGGAATCGAAGGGAGAAAGGGATTGAGATGACAAGTTGGTAGAGCGGCCACGTCGGCCTCACTTTCTCCTGTCTCGCCTTACGTCTAAATAATACTCTAAACACTCGATAAACATTCAGATTAAGGAGCATTTACTGTCCAAATACAACATTCTGCAGTGGTTCTTCCTCGCGCTGGTGTCGGTCAGTTTGACTGTGAGAATGTTTGAAGGATATGAAACTTACACAAACAAAGAGACAATTAAATTACTGACCAAACTGTATTATATTCTTCTTTTTTTCTTCTTTTTTTCTGCAGGACCTCCAGGAAAGCGAGGAAGAAGAGGCCGCAATGGAGAACCTGGTATGCACATTTGTGTCTATTTGGATCAGCGATCACACCAGTCTCAACCCAGAAATGTTTAAGGGATAATTCAGCAGGACATCAGCAAATCATACTACACTTGCAATCATGTAAAAGTACACTGTATATCTTTGGAGGCCAAAATAGGTTATAGATGTGTAATTTGTGGCCTGGTGGTTTCGACGTTCGCTTGGTCTGTTTGAGCTTCAGTCACTATAGAAACACTCGATTTTCACAGCAAAACTGAGCGAGCAGAAGTGACGCCCAAACTGGCTCGAGATGATGACACCTAAAGTTTGAGACGCTCCAGCCCTCCAGACACGATCTACATATGCTCAGCTCCAGTGTATGTTTTAACCCAACGCCCATTGGCCTACACAAACTCAAGTTGTCGTATTTTGTCTGGGAACTCCACTCCCCCTCCCCATCTCCGCACTACCTCCTCCCACACACCCTCCCCTGAAGCTGACTCAAGAAACTTGGCGCGGCCGGAGTGCCCTGAGTGTCTAGGGAAAAAAAAAAACAAAAAAAAGGACATGTTGTGCAGTGACACCCCCGCAAGATGGAAAGTGTCGCCACAAATTGAATTCGCAGCGAGAAACGTGTACTTGGCGGGGGGAGCCACATCCACGCTCGGCTCACCTGATAGCGAGGGCGATAATGGGCTCTGGAGTGTGTCACTGTTCTGCAGTGAGAGTGCAGCGCGGCAGAGCACAGCGAATGCCTTGGAACAAAACTGTTGGCCTTGTAAAAAAAGAAACTGGAGTCCTGGGTTTGAGTGAGGAAGAGTAATAAGGGAGCGGTTTGGTTTCACAGCCTGAGAAACAAACAGTGCGTCTGTAAATGGTGAAGGGGGGGGGGAGGGGGGCTGGTTTCACCTCCAAATTCGTACACTGCATTTTTAAAGTCATGGGAATTAAACCTAATCAGCTGAAGTCCGCTATTTGAGTATCATATGTATTGTGTTACTTCCTTTATTTTTTAGTTTGCCAAATTAATGTAGGATTTAGAGACGTGGATCACTACGGCGTGGCTCTGATCTTTTCTCATTTTTCCTGGGTTTCATAATAGTCAAGAGATCCAGTGTGCAGCTTAAAAGCCGTGGAAGATGAATAAAACGGGAACTCGAATGACAGTCAGACAACAGTTCAATGTTCTGGTTGGCTGCAGATCTGAAGTACCAACCCGGCTTTGTTTATGCACCGCTTAACTTTCCAATAAACATCCACCGTGCCAGCAAATTTCAAATGGCACCATTGTGCACGGACATTTTTTTTTCTTTTCTTTACCTTCTGTTCATCCATTGCAAATGTGGAGAATATGAATAGCTTCCTCTTGACAAACCAATCGGAAACAACAAACGGTCATGCCCGCTCATGATGTCAGCTGCTGGATAGGTGCAGTGGTCTGCTAAGGACAGACAGCGGGGAGCAGTCGGAAAGAGAGGCCTTAACACTTTGAATAAAAGCTCTCATTACCGTACTCAGTGGGATGAAGTACGTTGTCGGTGCACACACACCAGCTTTTTATCTCCATGTTCACTGATGCAGCCTTTTCAAAAGCGTTTCGTGATGAGAGCGAGCCTTTTGAAGTTTTCGCACAGAAAATGTCATTCTCATATTGGCACTTTCAACACTCCCAGCGTGATTCTGCATATTAGCATGCAATCATAGCGCAGTCATTTCTACTAAATTCACAGCTGAGATGCGTTAGCGAGCTTAAAAGGTGGAGAGGGTTCGGTCGGAAAGCCCACGAGCACTCAAAACAACAACTCGCGACTGCACCACGCAGCATCATTGGAACCTAGTGTCAAACTGTGTACCTTGTCACTGGCGGAAAAATGAAAAGATATATTTATGAGACATTATTTATACGGCTGAAAAATACCTTGATAGGCACAGACGTGCTGAATTCTGCACTGTAAGCCTCCTGCAAATCCAATTTCCCTCTTTTAACTCCCCAACACTGGTGGATGTTGAAGGGAGGCATATTTAATTCATGATTCACTTTAACCAAAAGTAACTGCCGAGAGTTTCCCACAAATTTATGGTGAGGTGTTTTGCAGTTCGCCCATCTACAAAGGTCTGGAGGAAGGTGGAGGGGGCTCTCACCCAGACTTGGCTGCGGCTGACAGTAAGAACAAATAGGAAAAAGAGGATATTTACCTATGCATTATAAAATGAATGGGATACTTCATTAGGATGGCTTGTTTGTTTACCGGTTAACATATGGAAAGGAAAAGTGTGGTTTGACAGTTTAGGATGAAAAAGGTTTTGTGGCAGTGAAAGGTACAGTCTCAAACTGTTCTAGCAGGTGGTCAATGCTGGAAACTGTTAGAAGTTTCCTCACATATTTTCCCTACGGGAATAATCAGGACTTGTTTCTCAGATACCTGCGCTCACAAATGGAGGAATTGATGTTCAACTGGAGCAGGTTGGACAAGATGAGAATACAGCAGCATTCACGTGGAAAGTATTAGTTCAATCCGATTATAATCGTCTGATCAGAGCTTCCAGCTTGTGTTTACACGTACGTCAAATATAAGGATCCAACAAGATAAATGCCCCACTACATCAGTCAGAATCTAACTTTATTTTGGCATGTGCAAAGTAGTTTCTACCCACTGTGGAGTGTCAAATGTGTTGGAAGTAGTTTTCTCCACCAAACTTTACTGACAGTGAGTTCATTGAATAAAAGAACATGACCGAGACTGACCCGTGCTTTTCAGTGCCACTGCCCATCACATTTCCGCCCACATCTATTTTTTTTTCAGACTCTGTTTTTGCTTCTGGCATGTTTCTGCCCCTCAATAAAACCAAGGGAATTGCCTAGGGAACAGATTATCAACAGGTTAACTTTATATATTTGGAGAATTATACACTGTATAAATATGGGAGGCAGAACAGCTCCTCAAAAGTGAAGCTAAAGCAAGTAGAGCTCCCCCTGGTGACTGGCTGCAGTATAGGTCATAAGCTCCACCTCCTCCATGTCAGTGGATGGGACTCTTGGCCAAAATAAAACAGTAAAATATATATAATATATATATATTTTTAACGATGGTTTCCGTCATTTTAGGAAGGGACAGTCCTTGGCATGGGCAATGTGGGGATCCACCCATGCCATTATAAAGGGTGTGGCGCGAGGGGGAGGAGAACAACTTTGTGTAAAAATCCGACAGTTTTGTGTGAAATGATTTCTAAAAAGTAATTAAAGAAAAAAACACATTATTTGGCCATCAAGGCGAATCTCACCCAGGGCACCATTCAAACTAGACATGCCACTGATTTTAGGTAGTAATATAATGTTGATGTATGTTCAAGTGTCATTTTTATTTATTTATTTTTTTTTGGGGTAGGTTTTGTCTCAGTTATTTGGTGCAATAGAAACAGGATGTGACATAACCACCAGTTGCCATGCCAACCACTACATGTGTGGGTTCTCTCCGGCCCCTCCAGTTTCCTCCCACCGTCCAAAGACGCGCTCATTAGGTTAATTGGTGATTCTAAATTGGCCGTAGGTGTGAGTGTGAATGGTTGTCTGTCGCTCTGTGTTAGCCCTTCAAGCATTTCACACTCTCCGGGGGGGTCCCGCCTCTCTTGATTGGATGGGCTCCAGCCCCCCCGTGACCCGGTTACAGCAAATGAATTAATGAATGAAGTGCATCATCCATTTCCTTGTAACTGGTGGAGGTAGTGTGGTCGGGTCATCGATAACGCATCTTCATGTGACTCTGGCTATAAAGTTGAAAAAATAGCGTCAGTTTGGCCAATGCAAGGAACACATTTCCCAATCTTTGATGTAGACATAGTGACTTTCAAGTGTGAGCAAAAGCAAAAAGACCTTTGGAAGAAAGTGACCATGGAAGCCTAGCTGCAGATGCCTTGTGAGCTTTGTGTCCTCATAATGTGAACAATCAAATGTCCCTTACACAACCTGTGCCATTGAGTTGAGCTACCAAGCAGAAGCAGGAGGTGGACCAATTTGTCAGGAAATGACCTGAAGTAGCAGTCTGAGAAAGGGAACTGAAACCTGGCCGTGGTGACTGAGTGAAAATGGAGCTCTGAGGATGCATTATTTAACATGATGTCACACTCTACAATATTTAATTCTGCATGCATCATATAATATTTTTTTGGTTTAACTTAGGCCATCAATAACTTGTAATAGACATAACCCCTAAAACATATGAGGTGTCTGTTATGTGCTTTGCAGGAAATTGTTCATTTTTATCACATTATTGCTTTGATTCTCGATAATTGCCAACTGAAACCCTTGTTCTGAGTCATTCAACACAGTTGGACATGTCAAACACACACACACACACACAAAAAAGAAAAGAAAAAATAGTGGTGCAGGTTTATTAAAACCTAAGTGGTCTACTGTAACTCAACCATCCATAAAAACAATGCTACAGAAGTGCAGCCCAGCAAGCCTCAAGCACACAGCCCCTCTAAATGGCCCAGCTGCAGGAGCGATTTGCGCTGGTCATGAAGAAGAACAGTTCAAGGACATTAGGACTTGGAAAGGTTGGGTCGAAGCAGCTGGGTACCTTTTTAATAAGAATCCAAAAACCCTAAAATGATTTGCAGGGTTCTGGGGAGCCCTGAAGTGCACCAGCATACGGTCCTTGGAGCAGCAGTAATTGGGGAGAAGAAAAAAAAGAGGAGTGTCACCTCACAAAAAAACGTGTGGTGGGGCGGAGGGGGTTTAACAAGCGAGGAACCCCTTGTTGTAGTGAAATCAGAACCACTTACAAATGTAGAATGTGATCGCCAGGCCTGGTGGCCCAACTGCATGGAAAATCGATAGGAGTCTTTTACCATATTGCTCTATAACATAGCTGTAGCTGAGAGAACCTCCTGCATCCAAAGAAATAATCCTCTTCCATTGATGATCAATCTGTGTTTTTTGAAATCGCACTAATCATTTCCTTTCTTCTTCTCTGTTTCAGGACCACCTGTAAGTACACCTGCTTCACGTCTTCTTTTGTGATTAGCCGTGAGAAGGTAAAACCCAACGACAACAGTGAAACATGAGATGGAAGATTAGAAAGCGTAAGATGCAATGTAAGGGCACGATGCAAGATGAGCTGGTCCAGCTAATTAAAACATGCAGTAGGAACCACGGTCTCTATGACGCAGTCTTTTGACATTCCAGGAAATAATCTCATCCATTTTCCTGTGTAAAACATAATTTACCTCGTCTCTCGTTCTCGATGGGAAGTTTACAGGGAGTCAAGAAATACTTTGGTACATAATTGTCCTGAAAACCATAACTTTTGGTTTTAACAATCCAGTTTTTGTACAAATTAAACAAACGAGTGATTACATTTTAATTAGCGAGGTAGGTGTTTAGCCGTTTCACTCCGGTCTTTACACTGATCTAAGCAAATCAGCGGCAGGGTTCAAATTTATGGGCTGTTTAAACATTGGTGGTTTCTCCACTGGGGTGAAGTAACGGCGGTCTGCCAAAGGGAGAAAGAGAGGGATTTTTTTCTCCTACCACATTCAACCATAATGTTCGACTAGCTTTCACTGACTTTAACTGTTGCGGACGATCCACGTGCGCGCGAATATAGTTTAATCAGCACAAAGCGGCGGTCCGCGGAGTACTGCGGGCCTGACATGCTGAGATTTCAACATGTCTGCAAAACACGTGGATCGCTCTCATAGACTCTCACGTTAAACTGCAGATGCTGCGATGCAGGCAGGATTTTTTTTTTGTTTTCAGTCACAGTTCAGCCAGTTAGCTAGCAATCAAGAAATTCCTGGGTAACGCAACATGTCAGGAATGTGCCACTGGCCGAGCTTTTCTTGGAATAGGAACCAGTCAGGAAAGGTCAGGAACATGCCACAATTTAATGAGAGGGTAATTTATCTTAGAATGAGAAATGTCATTTTAATAGGTGGTGTAATGGCACCAATCTAGAGGTTATTGTTGGTATTGCGACTCGAGTCAAACAGCCAACCAACTGGTCAATACAATGCTACAAAGACTAGCTAGCCTGCTGTTAAATTACCCATTTAACACGTGACCTTTAGCCATTATAGCAACATTGTCCACTATTGTCCACTCTCCCTTTCTCAGAGATTTGGTGGGAGCTGCCGCTGGCTGTAAATGCTCTGATACAACCGTTATATATTCAACTTTACAATTGAAAGGCTTATTGTGACAATTATATTAGCAGAATCCTGAGCTGCACCACATTGTCTGGCCGTGTTATTGAAGTAATCTCTCCATCGCGGCCGCTCCCTAATAGGGACCCGTGTCCCAGTCGTCTGGGAAGCCTGGTTTGTAAAATCCCTGCTACCAGCATCCATCGCCGCCAGCTCTCTGAATCCGAAGAGATTATCTCACCTCATTACACTGCTGGGTGATCACAGATTCACTCCTCCTTACAGATGGAAAACTTCAGAGGTTCCCCAAAGATGAAGAGAAACACATACATGCATAAGCACCGGGGCTTGTGACAGTTTGCTTTATAACTGGGTCGAGCAGGGCGCGATGTGTGTGTGTGTGTGTGTGTGTGTGTGTGTGTGTGTGTGTACATGTGCGTACGCTCTGTTTTTTTTATATTTAGTCCAGACGCAACTGTGATTGAATAGGTATAATAGCGTGTGCCGACTGAGCTGTAAAAGTCGTAAGTTAATCCTCCGAGCCTCCTCAGACCCTCGCTCCTGGACTTCTGGGACGTAAGTAAGTGCAGGTGGTCTCGCTTCTCAGGATCACTCGGCAGGCCTCGCATCTGACAAATAAAATCCTACAGTGAGATGTCTCAAGAGTGGAATGAAGTCCAACAAGTGTTTCTGATATGTTTGCATGTTAGAAGAGGCCGGATTTGCAGGTAAATATATGGGAAAACCTGTCACTGTCAGATTCTTTGTAAGGGTTTTGGTATGAAACGAGTCTACCACAAATACCCAGTGTTCAAGATCACTCACTGACAGAGTTATTTTACGTCGTAGAAACTGCTGTACACGTCTTTGTAAATCATTAAACGAAAATTATTTAATCGTTTAAGTATCGACCAAACGCACTGTCTTTAAATAAGTCCTCAGAAATATAATGAGCTGACGATGACTCACCCAATGCTCAACAGATCCGTTTCTTAAAAAAGAGACAGTAAGTGATCTCATGCGGTTTTTCATTTGCCGTACCCACCCGGGGGATGGCAGGGGGACACATCGCCATGAATATTCAACAGCTCCCCGCTATAACTCTGCGAACACTGCGTAAATTGTACACAGCCTTCTGGAGCCGACCGCTGCAGAAGTCGTTGCAGACCTCTGTGACTTAATGGTTAGTCAGCCGCTGATGAATGGACAGGGACCCGCGGTTACAGAGACAAAAAGAGAACAGCTCTCTTCAATCAAAACTCATCGGGAGTGGTCCTCGTCGGTGGCCTGTGATTGCCGTTTAGACACGGAAAAGTGATTTGCTTTGTTTTGCTTTCCGTTCTGTTTGTGCTGCTCGAGCTTTTGTGTCGGTTTAGCGTCGAGGCGTCGGTCGTCAAGTGGCGCTTTGTCACGCGTCTCGTTTGTAAAAATCAGCGAAATGATAATCGAGGCGAAATTATCGCGTCCTCGCCACTCGTTTTTATTCCCTTTCTCATGTTTCTGTAACTCTGTAAAGGGCGGTTCATGTCAGAAACATCCACCCCAAGCACCCACCACTGTGTGTGCACACCATTTAGCACCGATCAAGCAGAAAACACCATCCCCGAGGCTGCACTCGAGTCCCCGCTAATGGCGCATTATTTTTTTTATTTATTTTATTATTACTTTTTTTTTTCGCATAGACTGAAATTAAAGTTATACAGGCAGAGAGGGGGCGAAGCATGCTTTGAAATCTGCCCAAAAGGAAAAGGGAAACATTTGAAAATGATACAATACTGGAAATATCAAACCCGCAAAAGCATGTCTCCGTACCAAACTGGAGTCTCGGGCCAAGCCAGTTACATTACAGCACATGAGCCCTTGGACGAGTTCAGTTATCGTAGCAGTGAAGTAAATAAAGCTGGCTGTGCCTGTATTTGACAAGTAGCTTCCACTTTCTTGCTCCATTGGCTGAGTTTCCAGCGATGCAGGTCGTCGATGATCTGTCACACCGTATGAATTATGCATAGGAGGTACAGGGATTAGAGGCGATGTGGGGGTAAAGCGGAGGAGTCCGGGCCCCCTCAACCCTTCATCCTTCATCTGATATGCACCGCAGCTCCACACCTGTTAATAAAACATATTCCAGCTGGACTTTGATCACTTTTGCCTTTCAGAGTGGGAGAATGTACTCCTTTAGCTGAAGGGAACCTTTAGCTAGAGTTGAAGGAGGCCTTACATGCTCAGGAGTTGTTCATTAACACTTTTTGGCTTTATGTTGGGGACTCGGGCCAAGAGTTTGAAACAGAATATGCCTGTTTACAGGAATTACATCATAGGAGAGGACACGAGCACAGACACTCAAAGGCTTTGATACTGAAGAGGCCCCCGCCGAGAGCTGAAAGTGAATCTATATGACGTGACAGCGTTTATTTGGACTCATAAGGCCAGCGGTGCCTGAAGAAGCCCACTGGCACTGGATGTGACAACGTTAAGAGTATGACCTTTTAGATGTCAGTCCTCTGCTCACGCTGCGCACATCAGCGGCGCTTGTTTGTCAGCAAATGGCAATTGACAGCGCTCAGGCCGACCCTGAGGTTTACTCACCAGGATCTAAAGCAGTCAGCGGTGAACCTTGGCCGGCCGAGCAGGCTCGGTACTCGCGGGGGGAAAACTGACTGTCACTACCTTAGTGCGGTAGGAGAATGAACACAGCAGGAATGCAACGGTCACAGTTTAAAAAAGCTGGGCAGCTCCGTGATGGAGAGGAATTTTCCTCCAGCTCACGACATCAAATAATGAGAAAGGAGTCAGTATGTGGTTCTAATCGAATCAACAGAAGAAGTGAAAGAAATACTTTTCCAACGGGGAACATTGTCCTTCATTCAACTTCTCATATCCACAACAAGAATTTTGTGGCTCCGAAAATTTGCTTACGTATTGCACAGGGACAAATTTGGCTTCGGCGCTTGGCATTTTATGTCTGCAATTTGCGTTTAAGCCTTGTAAGCGTCTCCTTCCTCAGGAACGTGGAGACCCTCCCCGGCTGAGAATCCCCCCTCATGTTTGACTTGCATCTCCGGCACCGCGCTCGCACTAACCAGCCGCGCTATCAGTTCCCTCAGTTCACAGAGTCCCCGCTCCCACAAGAACATCCAACACATAACAACAAGCAGACACACGCTCACAAACACATACACGCACATTAAAGTCATTTTATGCCGGCTAATTGTGATACACTGTGGATATGGGAACCAGATGCCATTCCCAAGTCAGTTTTCCAGTGTGGTTTTCCTATCCCTGCCTAACCTCTGCGTCCAGATTCCACCGACGAGCACCAGCCACTTGTGGTCGTCCGTCTCTGCCCATTCTGCTCTGATTACTCACATCCCTGTCCTCCATTAGTTTCCCGCCTTGAAGAAAAGTCCCCTTGGGCCTTACGGTAATGTGATGGGAGGATTCCCATGCAAAACTAACAGATGGAGGTGAACATACGTTTTGTTTTTACTGGAGGTTTTTGCACATCTGAGACTGTGTGTGCGTGTTTCAGTCTGAGCGGCAGACTTAGGCAAAGACGGAGCTTCAAGTGGCTAAATGTGCCTCTTGGAGTTTCCTTGACGCTATTTCCACTCTCACACTATAATGCAAGAGTGGAATCCAGTCCTGGAAATACTTGAATAGCATTCCACGGTGCAATCATCAAAACGCTTCAACGTTCGTAGACTGATGTCGGAAAAGGCGTAGTAAAGCATCGCGGCTAATGCTTTGTTTTCTTTCTCGCTGACCCTTAAACAAGAAGATAGAGTCTACCGTCATGGATTCGCAGTAAATGTGAATCTAGAGCGCGATAACGCAGCATTTCCACGGTAATGCGATGAGGAAACGAGATTAATGTTCTTTCATTAGAGAGCTTTAGATGTGTTAGATGGCAGATTTAGCTTTGGAAGAGGCAGGCTAGCGCTTTACTGCCGGTTATATTGCTAAACTAAGTTAATTAGCTGCTAGTTGTAGTTACTGATGTCCAATCTGCCTTAAAACAAAAATAATACTCCCCAAAATGTTATTCCTGTAAGATTTAACTATTGTGACACTCTTTTTTTTTTAGTTTTAGCACATGCCAAATATGATGTATCACTTTCTCCTGAGCCAGTCGGGGTTTAGTCCACGCTAACCCTTTACTTTGGCCTTGGTCCCACTTAGTGGTAAGCAGCCTTCTTCACCTGCCCCCTCTTCACTTACTCATTACCTGTCAACACTCGGTGCCTGGAGGATTGCTTTGCCTAACTTCCTGTGTACACACATGTTTATTAATATTGTGTAGCTGTGAGAGAGAACCGTGCGCCTGTAAAGAAGAGGTTGTAAAAGCGGTAGTTGTTGGCCTGCGCTCTCAGAGATGCCAGTGCCTCGGGGTGAGATGATTGGATCCATGTGGCCGTCAGTTCGGTGCTGCAGCGACCGCTGCCAGCTCAGTTGGCGCAGCTTCTCCAAAGAGGATATGAGCTCTGTTTGATGGATTGATTTCCTGGACCTCGATAAGTTTAACAGGTCACTGTGATGAAAGCTAATACATCTGCGTCCAGACAGAGGTTGCATACAGAGCCCCCTTTCCTGACTTTTTTACTTCTTCTTTCTTTCTTTCTTTCTTTTTTTTTTTTTTTTTGCATCTTGTTGGATTATGTGGATTGCTTCACAAGATTGTACTGGCAGCTCGCAGCCAAACCCACGAGAATGATTTCGCTCATGTCAACAACAGCTAAAGCCGTGGTCGGGAGCCAGCCCCCTCGCCTTGGGCTGCACAGCCAGGCGAGCGCTGTCAACTTTTCATCCATCATGTTTTGACTAAATTATAGGAGAAGAGGACTGTAAAGAGCTGATGTCCAGCAGTGTCTTGATTTCTACATGAGACAGTTTAGAAATAGGCTAACGGGAGTTGGGTCCTGGGCTGATGAGTTGGCATGTGTGGTGCCTGGATATTCATAGTGACAGGTAAAACCGTTTCTGTTTGCTAATGGCAGAACTGCCTCATTATTGAGTTTTGATTATATTATAAATAAGCCCACTCTTGGCCTAACGTTATATGACAACAACAGCTTTTCAAATTGGATCCAGGAAAGTTATTGCATTATGATCACTTTAAACATAACTAAACTGAAACTAGATTACTTAACAAATTAGGGATCAGTAAATCTGCATGAAAGCAGTTTCAAAATAGAAACCATACACAGTTTTCAACACGACAGCAGATGATTACAGAGCATTAAAAAAAAAATATGATATATATGAGCTATATGAGCTATACCTCATGTGCCAGGATCATTTCATTGAACATCATTCACTCGTTGGTCGTAATATGAAGTGAAATAAGTGCCACAGTCAGATTTGAATGACATTGTTCTCCGCGTTGCCTGTGGCTTTGGCTTCATTTCATTCTGCCTTTTTATATTGCCCTGCAAACCTTTCCACATTTCTAACCCTGCTCTGTTTTAAAGGTGACAGGGTTTTTTTTCTCTCTCTCATTTTCGAACTAAGAGCTCGTTCAGATCTTTGCAGGAGACAGTGGTCATGGTTTGGCTTAGAATAAGAAGCCAGTCATGTGTCTGGGTAGAAGAGGGGGGAAAAAACTAAAAACTAAAAAAAACTAAAAAAAATGAGAGCTTAATCCCGATCCAGTGGTCCACCATAAAACTCGACAAGATCATGCGCGCAGGATGTTCTGTTACAAATCATCTCAGGATGGAAGTTTGACATAAGTTTGCCCAACGTTAAGCAGCAGAAGATGTGAGGCTTACCATCTATGTGATACGTGTCATTTCCAATAAACGGACGCGGCGCTCTTGCTTTGGGGCAACTGCATTCTGTTCATCAGCACCGATAAGGACATGTGTGGGATGTCTGAAGTCACTTACAGGGATTGATCGGTTAAGAGGTTTCCTGGAAAATTATTCTTCCATCAAGAACACACTAAATTGACTACCAGATACAAGAGGCAATCATTTTTAGAGGGACATTAGAAATCTGGTAAACATTTTATGAATCAGGCTGATTGTTAAGCATTTTATTAAAAAAAAAAGATTGATTACAAAACAGAAAACAGACCATGGCAACAAACTCCTCCAACACAGACTTCCCCAATCGACATGTTGTGAAGACAGCTCTAAACTATTCCTTTGCAAAAAACCTTTCTTTGCTGCCGCTATCCTCGCGGCTGCTCAAGAAGCCAACGCAATCTGAAAGGGTGTTGAAGGCGCTACAGAAGGTTAATCATTTTCAACAAAGTAATGTGCTGATGCACGGCGAGCAAGTTCGACGCCAGACGAGCCGCGGAGCACCTGCTGGAGGGCCGCGTATGAAACGGAGCCAGAGCAGAAGCAGTAAAAACAAGATGTGAAAAGCGCGCACAGGTGCTGATTAGAGTGCTTCCTCGGGGGCAGACTGAAACCACAAAGCGGCAGAGATGGTTTGACACATACAATACCCGCTGCTGCTCTACTGTATTACAGTCCCTTCGCTTTGAAATAGTCTTTGCAGGAGACCTGGTTAATAGTTTCTATTAAAAACAAAACCCCTCGCTGCACTCTTTTAAACATTTTGGAAACGCTCCAGTGGGCGCTGTCTCTCCAAGTGATGTGCAAATGATGGGCCGTATAATGAGCAGGTGCATAGTGTGTGGTGAAATCATTTCCACATGCTTTATGACCAGATGCAAGAAACGGGAAGCCTTCCCCTTCCACGTAATGTTAAAGTCTAGAACCATTAAAACCATTTAAAAGATTTTGAATATATATAGGTTAGAAAATGAGAAGCATTTTTCAGTTGCTGTTTGCAAACACAGTCTTCAAACTTGAATGAAATGAGTGAATGAAAAGAGGGAGCGGCGCTCAGGTTGTTTATTGATTGCTTCATTACTGCTGTATCCTAAAGCACAAATAAACAACCCCTGAGTAGCCCAGGGGAGCAGTTTTTGTGTGAACGGTTGCCAAAGGGCATTCTTTATCTGTAGCCTGTCTGCTCGGAGCTTATCCCCACGCTTCATTAAATAGGTGCACGGGCCGGGTTCCCCCCTTTATAAATGCACACAGACGGGGATGGAGCCCACTTTGTTAGCCCCGCCTGCTTACTGTTAATTGGCTGTAGATCATAGGTCTTCAACAGGGGGGATACGTGACCCCTTGGGGTACTACATATTTTTTTTTGTTTTTTAATTTTCCCCCCAAAATTATTTAAATTAGTTTTTAAGTGCACATTAACACAAATCCGACATATTATATACATACATATAATCCGATAAATTGAGGTTATCGTTCACTCATTCAGTGATACAGGAGCTGTCTCAACGGACCGTTTCACACAGTGCGCCACCCTAGCCGAGACCTGTCAATCTTAGCCTCCTGTACTCGGTAGGCCCCGCCCCTGTCTCTGCTGAACCAATCACGAGGCTGCATATTACACAGCAATTAGCCGAGAGCCTATTAAGTCCCCAGACACAGAAATGCTCCCGTCAGCCAACTACTGAGGCCAAAATGTTTTGGTGATTCACTGGCCCTACTACATTTAGCTACGTTTAAATGTAAAGAACATGTTGTAAATCTGAAAATGTATTATTTGAATATCCTAATACTGAATGCAAAATGAGAATAATAATGTATATTTACAAATAGCACTATGCCAGGTTTAATATATAACACATGTAGTAGGTAGGGGTTCCTACTTCATCTCTACATCACTTTGGGGGTCCTTGGCCTGAAAAACGTTGAAGACCTCTGCTGTAGATTGGCTGTAAAATAAGAAAATACAAGTGTTTAACACAGTCCTTCTAGAGATAAATGAGAGGGGTTATCTTAGTATTTTTGTACAGGAAATGTGTGAAATGACAAAAATGTGAGCTGTAAAAACTGGAACACCACATGCACATGTTAGCAAGTACGTATTCGCAAACTAATCGAGTAGCAATGGAAATACATAACTCAAACTAAGAGTGGCAGCTCTCTCAGATCATATTAAATATCTCTCATATGGGTCAGACATATATCTTTGAATTTTCTCCCAAATGAAAACAGCTCTGATGAAGTTTCATTGCTATACGTTTCTGCTGCTGTGGATTTATTGTAGCTCCACGTCGTATACTACAGAGTAATTAAATTTAGCCTTGTTGTTTTGCTACAGCTCCATATTTCAGAGCCAAGCATAGCACTTAAAACAGGCCTGCGTCAAACAACTACACTCGGCTTATTCATGCATTTCTCTGTTGCATCTACGTACATGCGTACTGTATGTTTGCAGTAACAGCCTGTCATAGCCTCCTGTTGTCCAAAGGCAATTTCCCCTCAAAACACACACACACACACACACACACACACACACAAAGGCACCGATTTCCTTTAGCTGCCTTCCATTTCCAGAAACACACTGGAAACTTATTTAGCCCCTGTGGAATGTTTCTCCATCATTATAAATGTAAAAGTCACATTTGATTCCAATGCGCTGCCTCCGTTATTCCTCCCCAGGGAAACGCAATCGGAAACATCGCTTTCGTAATAGCGCATTTTGTGTTTACAAGTGCGCTGTGGCTCTTTGTGCGGCTGGTCAAACAAGCAGCGGGACCACCTCCATAGACGCGTGTGTGCGCGCGCTGAAACCTGCGTTTCCTAGCAGATTGTGTCTGGGCTTGCTGAAGCGAGCACAGATGCCTCACATTTGAATAGCCGGGACGATGCACTGCACGTGCTCGCCGTGCAGGTTCACTAACCTCACACCACTGGAGTTGGGAACGCATGTGCCACTATACATAAACACAAAGATGCTTAGTTATAGCTAACTAAGCATCCGAAATGATATCCAAAGGCGCTGCGGAGGCAGAAATCTGGCTGTAAGTCTCTTTCCCCTGAGCAGTGTGATAGAAATTGGCAGGAGGAAAAGTGCTGAATGACCTCTGGAGCATTTCAGTTTTAGATTATACTATTGTGTGCCAGTGCAATGGAAGCCTGTCCGTATCTACAACCCCTCTATTCTGGGTCATCGGTCTATAGACTCAAAGGGAAAAACCATCCAGACCCAGGCTAATGTCATCATTCTGTGGATTAGTGTCACTGTGGTGCAGGGTCGTGCATTGGCGGCATCAGAGCAACGATTGAGATCCGTCACTTTATCTGCGACCAGAGAGAGAAGACAGGTAGAAAATACAGATGAGCAGTGGCTTTCACAGTTTCCGCGGGCAGGGGCTCTGGAACTTTGCAGCTAAGCGGGTGGCCACATCACCGACACTGATCTAATACCGAGTTTTCAAAAGCTAGCTCTCATTAGGCTCCAGAGCGCAGATGCACACCTCATCGTCAAATCCCCTACTTCACCCGTGATCTTTTACGGAGCCCACCCAGGAGCCACCGCCTGCCGACTGACAGACGTTGGACGCGGAGCTTTTCTCGCAAAAACTGCTGCGTAAAAAGGAAAGAGGAAAGTGTTCCTCTTGTTCAGGGCACATTTTTACAACGTGCTTGCCAACACTTGGTTAGAGATTGCTGGAATTGATCCTCTAAGTAAACATGGACTTGATTTGGGCCTGTTTTATGTTTTAATTGTATGTTTGTATAAGCTCTGCTGTCTACAGCACACAAGGTACTGCTTCCCAGTCTGTGACAGGGGATTTTAATCAAATGCTGAGAGAGATGTCAAAAAGTACACAAAGTTAGTCTCATCAAATCTCAGTTTGTTAATCATCCGATTCTGTCATCTCTCTCTTTCAGCTCGAGCCTTGTTTAGCAGCTCTGTTTGTTTTTTGGTTAATATGATTTGTCGCTCTGGTTTTTTCACAGTTTGTTACATTTCCAAAAAACTCATGGCTGTCTCCAGGATGATTACACACGAGGCACAGTTTGTCATTTTTTTTCCTATTTATGTTGTAATAGTTTGAACAATACTTTTTTCTCTCTTCTTATAGGGTCCCCCAGGTCCAAAGGGTGAAAAGGTGAGGAATTTTATATTTCACTATTTATATTCATAAGCACTTTGTTAAAAGATTAATACTCAGTGTCTGCGTATCCAGTAGTGGGTTAGCGTGGCTTAAAACAAAGATGGAAGTAGAGAAAAGCAGTTAAGGAGTTTGTCCAAGTCTATTTTCATGGTACGAAATATTTTCCATTTACACTTTCAATAAATGAGAGGAACACATAATCCTCCTTCCTGCTTTTGTCTCGTATTGCAAACTGTTTTCTTTTTTTACATAAAAAAAAGAATTGCAGCAAACAAAGCACGCCAGACTCGTGAGGAAGTTCTTTTTTTTTCTGTTTTGCTGAGGCGATTATGCATGAATGAAACGATAATTATAAATGCTGTGTCCTTAATTCCTGCACACCGGTCCTTTAATACACATTCAGGTCTTCGGGAATTTAAACTGTGGAGTCTGAATATTTAAATTCTTCTGCCATTCATTCACAACTCCACAGCACCAAGCATGAAAGACCAAAAAGCCAAAGCCCTGAGGTGAAGCCCTTAAATGCCTCACTGAGCGTTCCTCCATAAAAGAGCCGCGGAGCGTGCAAAATAACCCCACTGTCCCTTTAAGAGTCTGCAGGATTTGGGGACAAATGCCTGTGGAATTGTACCAAAGTTGATGGAGTCTCTGACTTCACGTATTATTGAAGCAGGTTGTCTTTAGGACTAAAGTGACAATTTCTTTCATGCTAGTGAGGGAGCGTTTACACCAATCTATGAATAAATTAAGCTTTCATCTATATTTATTATGGATAACGAGCAACAACTTGGTGTTAACTCAATATATTTAATTGATTATTTCCTTTCTTACATGCTGCCCCTGAATGGGACCGAATAGCACCGCCCAGATTTATTTGATTGTCTAACATCCGTAATAACCGGGTCCCGCTGATTAAATTCATGTCCATGCCTCTCATGTGAACCACTTCATCTGCAGTTTAATGAAATGAAAAACAACTGTGCGGATTCTTCCCACCCAAGATGAATAAAGCACGCATCAGTGTGGCCATTCACAACAGTTTTCCCATTAAACCCGCTTCTGGAACAACAGCCCAATGAGAAATTACAAAAATTCCTAGAGCTGTTTTATTTGAAATTGCCCAGGCATTACATTAAAGTTTGTTTGAGCACAATTCCCATCCATGTGCGATGAGCTGTTCGGTTCGTTTTACTGCTGTGGCTCAACTGTAACTCGGCCAGCAGGAGAGAGAGAACCGCATCAACTGAGGCTGTTTAAGGATGTTCACATATCCGATTGTAGACAGATTAAGGTAATAGCCTGTCTAACGTTTGGTCTTTCTGCACCGATTTCAAACAAAAGCGCACTTTTGTTTCGGGTTGACTCTAATGTGATAAACCCGCAGTCATCACCACTCAGGTTGATGCGAAACCAAATGTTTCCTCCGTCAGGATTTTGTTCTGTCCACAGAGATCCAGGCTCCGAAAAAAGGCAGAAAGCCAAAGATCTCTGGGGCATAAAATGCAGCCTGGCAATGCAGCGTGCCCACACTCAACCCCCTCCTCACCAAACCAACCAAACCTCACACCACGGCTCTCTTTCTCTCCCTCTTTCATACCCAATTCTTGTCAGTCCATGTTATCCTAAGTGATTTTACTTTTAACCACCAGGAATAGTTGAGGGGTTTGGTGTTATTTTTCTTTATCATCGTGCTCCTGATTGTGCCTCCGTGGTGCGATTTATTTTTTTTGTTTATTATTGACACCGAACCAGACTCATCAAGTATGTATTGACTCTTACATCTGTATTCTTTGTTCTTGCCTTCTGCAGGGGGATCAAGGCGACCAGGGACCACGGGTATGCGGTTTACTTCTTGTGATTAGCAGATGAGTTTGAATGTGTGTGTCTCCCCCAGCAGAATTGTGGGCAAGAAAAGGTTTGAGATGCATGAAATTCCGCGGATAGTGTTCTTCCAATCCGGCCAAACACAACAAACATTTCAGCACTGCTTATTTCTGCACCAAGAACAGGCAGACAAATGTGCAAGATACTTTGGAATGCATGGTGTGGTATACATTTCAAGATGCAAAAAGCTATTTTTCAGCCCTTGTCTGAATATGAATACATGCACACCACCAGAAAAAAGCTCTGCTCAATCTCAGTAATAATCAAAAGCCAACTAGCGCTGTATAATTACTCATGATTCACTTCAGTTCTCAACGTGACATGGCGTATTCAGTGCTTTAATCATTTCCAGCTCTGTAGTTTGACATTTCTATAAAAGTGCAGCTTCTAAGTGATGATAATGTGAGTGCTTTTCCATGCTTGACAGACTCTAAAATGAATTAGTCTATCTCCGCTAGCAGTTAGCGTAGCTCTCATTTTTCTCAAATAAAGACTAAAAAATGAGCCCTCTCTGAAAAACAGACTGCACAGGTTTGTTTAAAGTAGACTGCATTAACTGGGATCACGTGTGCGCACGCAAACGCACACTTTCACTTCCTCTGCATCTGCTGCGGTTGATCGGGGAAAGGTTGTACGACGTCAAAGTCGCTTCGAATTGATTTCCAAAGATTGGCACAGATGAACAAAGGAGCTCAACAACACAGTTTGTCTTGTCACTAGAAAAGCAGCCATCTCCCGAGTGGATCTGATCCCAATTCAGCGCTGGCGCCCACCCAGACGTAGTTTGCCGATTAGGGCTGTCAACTCTCCTCCGGGCTTGTTGTGCAAGTCAAAATACGGGGTTTCTTTTGATTTAAAAGTCAATACAAATGACCTTTTCTGTGAAATTCGATTAGTGGTCTCAGAGTCTAATCTTAGCCGCTCTCAATTTACAGCCAAGTTCTCAGCGGTTTCCCATTTTCACAAGATCCACAAACACATTTTCAACTCTGATATCTCAACTCCGATAGCCTTAGTTAATTTTTAATGCCATTAAAAGTATTGTATAATCATTAAAGTTGCAAGAACTGCCCCGCTGAAACAGACAGAGAGGAATATGTTTGCTACGAAACACCCGCTTGGTCTGGATAGAGTTTCTTGGTTTAGCCCATAATTTGTACCCTTTTAACCTAGGAAATGGAGTCATCTGTCTCTATCACTTAAATGATTTATACTCTGGAAACGGCAGCATGGCTGACGGAGCTTTAGCAGGGACCGGCTAGGTCCTATTTGTCTTACAGAGTAAATAAACAAAGTGTCCACTTCAAGATAGCATTTCATTAAGTTCCAATTACTACAAAATTGTCCTCTAACAGGTACAAATTAACACAGAGTCACAGTCACATATGAGGGACCACAGGGGCATGGAAGCACTCTGGGTCACCGCTAAATTGTATTAGCTTACCAGAGCAGCATATTGACTTTGCGCATTAGATTAGTAGGTAAGTGTAGTGGAACAGTACTGGGAAGATTGTCTTAATAAATGAAGGCGTAACAAGACAAGTGCTGCCTGACCTTGACTCTATATCCGTCTGGCAGAGATGGAGCTCATTTCATTGCCAGTACGGACTGCGAGCAGGGGGTTTATTAAACCCACATGGATGAACATGTAAACAGCAAAGCATGTCAAGAGTGTGTCCTGCTTGCAGCGCGCTCACATTACATCAAACCTAAACATTTAAATTAATATAAAGGACAACCTTGTAGTGTTTGAATGCATGTGTACACCAGTGTGCACTCACTTGCCAGTTTATTAGGTACGCTGGTGAAAGCTAATGCGTTCTAATGTAGCGGCCCTTCGCTAAACGCCCCTTTGTGAGCTTCAGGCTTCAGAACTAAACGCTAAAATGTTTCCGTTTTGTAAAATAAAGATGTCAGAATAATAGAAACGTGTTGACTGAACACAACTCGATTCAAATGATCTAAAAACCGCAGACTGCATAATGAAAACACAGTTGAATAAACAGCTTTCTTGGTTATTTTAATCAAATGCTCAATGCCACATCAGGAATCTAAAATCTACTGCATGAGTGTTGCATTAGAGTGGATTTCTTTGCACTGCGTGCAGGACATATGTCTATAGAGATATTCCAAGGTAGAGCATCTGTCTTTGTGGCCAAAGACAGCGTGAGAAACGCCACATAGCCGGCAGAATTTCCATACAGACACCCACTTCCTCTGCCTGTTCGCCACATGTCAGGGTCAGCCATTTGTCTGCCCTGCAGGTCAAAGGCCTCATCCGAACAGCAAAGGTTAACAAAGCAACAAATAATAAATTGGCCAGTTTTGTGTGGCCACCACTGGAGATGCACTTGTGGGATAAAATTAACAGGAGCCACTGGCTTTGTGTATCACCTAGAAAGGTGTGTGTGTGTGTGTGTGTGTGTTTGTGTGTGGTCCTCGTGAAGGATGGCACCAGCCACAGCTGTCAAGCAAAGGTCGGAGAATTACTGGGTCAGTTGGAGGAAAAATTCCTCTGATTTCCCAAAAGATCTGCCCTTGTTTGCGCAGTACTTCACTTCTCACAACTTTGCAGTGTGCTTCCAAAATAAAGAGGCTTATGTAATTTCCAGGATTTTACTTCTTTAAAAAAAAAAAAAAAAGAACAAATAATTATTTTTGCAGTCAGATATTTTCAAATCCTTAAAATTAATTTTATTTCAGACGCATTCGATTTGTCACAATCAGGCTTCAAATAAATATGCTATTCCACACTTAAATGTATTAAAGCCATCTGTGTGCAGAGCTGGTAATCCACTCCACATATAGATATTCAGAAGTGTAGTTTCTTGAGATAGTGTGTGTGTTTGGTGCGGTCGAGGAGATGCTGGGTCTGGCCAGCGCCCTGTAACGGCTGATCCTGATTGTCCTCATATATGGCTTTTTGTTTACTACAGAAGCGCTCATCTCGCTGCAGGCGAATGCATAGCATTAGACCTACTCACCAGATAATCAACATCCGATTTGGAGGAGAAAAACAAAAACAAAGCAATCTGTAAACGGTTAGGATTCTCTGTCAACCACCATGTCATCGTTGTTCTCACACATCACCGTGGAGGCAATGCAGGAGGAGCGTTAACCCACACCACGTCCTTTACGGAAAGATAAAAATGCTGGTCGGATATAATCATTCGTTTTTTCCACATTTTAAGCACACATTGGTCAGTGAAGTTGTCACAGCCGCTCCCCATTGTCTCTGCTTGGATTTACCTCAAAACCCAGGAATCAGTCGGCCACCCTTCACATGCACTTCACTGCATTTAATGCTTGGATTCTTTCTATTGTCCGTTCCTCCGCAGTCATTATCCAGCACTTTGTTTTCCGTCTTTGTCCTCAACATGTTTGAGGTTGTAAATAACTTCAGAAATACTTGCACAGTTGCGCACAGCTCGGCTATTGTCTGCACTGTAAGAGTATCCCTTGCTCAGTTCTGCTGCAGGCCTGAATCGAACCAGCCTGCCTTGAAAGCCATGTACTAAATGAGCCATGCTTTTTGAATTTTCTTTGGGGAAACCAAAGGGATGGCACCAAAGCAATGTTTGGATAAGCAAGATTTTATCTGGAGCTTGAATATTGATGAGGATCTCTCTTATACAGGGCATGTTTATGCGAGGGTTATTTGTGGCAAAGCAATCATTGTACAAACAGAATGCTGCAATATTTGCATATTTTGCTTTGCACTATTAAAGCCAAAACATTTACCTTTAGCACTTACTTACCACTTCTAGACGTGGTTAATTGTAGTTTACAGTGATACTGCTTAAATACATATGCATACACATGCGGCTGTGCCCACTAAAGTAGTTTACCACCACCGGGGTGTGACTGTGTGAGTGGGTGAATAATGTATTCAACACCTTTAGGTATTTAGAAAAGAGCTATAACTGATGAATTATTATTATTATATATGTCATGAATCATGAATCAGTTAAAATACTGAGTGCAACTGGCAATTACTGACTAAAAATAGACACTTGGTCTTTAACATGCACTTTCAATATAATACCATAGCTAGCATGCTCAGCTAATTGACGTGGAAGACATGTAAACACAGTCACTCACTGCCTGGTTTCAAGCTAAATACAGATATGGTATTTTCAAATGTATGCTTCCAGTTTGAATGTTAAAAGAGCTCGAGCTTTTTGGACTGATGAGGAACTGATGTGTTTGGCAAACGCTATTTGGTGTAACGCTGGCTGTGCTTGCTTAGTTTCCATAAATCCAATAAAGCGGCAAGACAGTGCAGCTTACATTATCCTAATCTTTGACAGCATCCAGGATCAGCTTTCAAACGGTGGGGAAACTCTACACTGTGAGTGTGTTAGTCAGCAGCTTTTTTTAACCTCACAAACTAATGTCGTTAGCGAATTACATGCTTTGGGAGAAACTCGGTTACAACAGGAGAGCGAGCCAGTTAGCTCACGTGCTAACGGCTCTGGTAGTGCCATCCCTCAACCTTTAGCTATTGCCTCACTTTAAGTAAAGCCCATGAACGTCGCTGCAGCTTATTGAGAATGCAACAGAGCTTTGTTAGCTTTGCTACAATTGTTCAGTGAGGGCGTTAGCAAGCAGTCAGTCAATAGTTCAGCGGACAGTTTTACGACATCATTTGACTGTAAAAGACTTGTCATGATCAAAGACCTCGTTTGACAGGCACGCAACCAGTGTGCAGTGAAATAGAAATATAGTGTCTTGCTGCGGACTCTAACCGTATAAAAATAAAACGCAAGGGGTGTATTTATTTGACTATAGCATCGGAAAACCATGTTTAGCTGACAACATGTCACTGTTTCTGGATCCGGATCAAAGTTACTACGCAGCTGTAAACCATTGTTTCCTTTTAACAAGGAGAAGGCCCGATGCTTTCTTCTTTTATTCAGTTTTCATGTTTGGATCACATCTGTCATGAAGTCTGTCGACAAGGGAATCGGACGCCCTTTGATTGAACATCCAGCAAACATCTCAATCTTTGAATCTCAGTGAACAATACAGCATGTCACCACTCAGTAGTCTGAGTCTGTTGTGCGATAATCATCTCTGTTCTGTTTGTATAATTGGCGGACAACAAGGTCAAATGGTTACTTAGCTGCATTCAGCTTGGTTCAATAACATTCAGTCTACATGGTGTGTAATTAACTAACAAAAGTTAGATGCATAAAATAAAATTATTGTCGTTTAGGTCTGGATTGAAATATCTGGTTCTTTGGCGGTTAAGTTTGATGCGCATCCACACACATCACTGTATTCCACATATTTTAAAGCTTATTTCAAACATTTGTGAGAAGAGTTAGGATGCTTATCTTCTTCTTCCTTTAACTGTTTTTGTTCACCCAGTGTTTGAATGTCATGCGTGTGTTGTGCCATGTTCTGCTGTTTGTTCCTTTAGGGATTGCCTGGTCTCCCTACGCTGGCTGCTTTGCACAGCAATCAGATCCTGACTGTCAAGGTTTGTCGGTGGTGGTGCTGCCGAGCTGCTCAGTTCGACCCCACTGCAGCACACACTGGAAGTAAATGAATCACTGTCGGCTGCTTTTCTCAAAGCCCGATGATAGAGTATGCACGGGAAGGCTAATTAATCACATGCAGTTCGTTGTTATCCTCTTCTCACCACTGCCACTACCAGTGTTTCACTCCAGTGCCAGATCTCCCGCTGAAGGCAAGCGTGGACTTTTTCCACCTAGTAATGACTGGAATGGGAATCAGCATCTTAAAACCAAGACATGGTCTGGCTTGTGTCCATTGATGCTGAAATTAATGTAAGGAACTCAAGCAGGAATACCCTTATGGTTGGTTGTGAGGGACGCCCAGTGGCAAAGTGTTTTTTTTTAAAGCCCTTCCCCACAGTTCACCACAAATCCTTCAATCGCCCAAATTGTCCTTCACGATTGTTTCAACGACGGATGAAGTCACTTAATGCCAATGGACACTGGTAGAATAATAGACGTAATGAAAGAAAGAAGGTTAAAAGACGAAGCCTCGGCTTAGAAGGTCGATCACGGTGGTTTCAGTGTGTGCTGCTCTCAGGGTCTGACTTAGCAGCAGGCATGATGATGATGACAGTGCTTTCACAGAGAAGGAGTAATTCCCGTTTTTTTCCCGAGCACTGCGAACGCGCCGTGGCACGGTCGCACCCCAGAGGTGGTAATTACGAGCCGTGGCTCCAAAAAAACTGAGCCCAGACATCCAAATCAAACCGCCACGGTGCTCGGAAAGTGTGGATTTCTCGGCTCGTCTGTGAAAGCGCTGGACCGGGGTTCATGAACATAGGCCTTTCTAACAAAATCTGTTTCTTTTTGCATTTGCCTTCCTCTTCCTCGCTTCTTCTTCTTCTTCTGGGACCTCATCCTTGCTCAACCTTCTCTCACCTCTGACCTCCGACCTCTTGACCTCACACACCTGCTCAGATGGTCTTCCCTAAGATCAATCATGGCTTTCTTTCCGCTGACCAGCAGCTCATAAAGCGACGGCTCATTAAGGTAGTGGGTGTGTCTTCACTTGTCTCTCTGTCCACCGTGCCAAGTCTCACCGAACTCTCTTCCCTGTGGCCAGTTTGCATGCAAGCCTTCACACAGACCTGTCATAAGCACTTGTATATTACTTCTATTATTGTTGAAGGGTCTTTAAAATAAAAACAATGTGTTATTAAGGTAAAGAATTATTGTCCTGGCCTGACTCGCAGGACTTTCTCTGCAAGTTAGATATTTTCTTAGGAATTCTTATACTGCAACAACATAATGGACCACACATTTTCAGTACATTTTCCTCATTATTGTAGACTGAAAAATGTGACATTTTCAGTCTGTACCTAAAGCACAGACCTTTATTTTTTTCAACTCATTACATCCATTTAGGATTGCATGCATTTTAGGGGATTACTGTTTCAGCTATAAATCATCATAATCCTCCATATTTGTGTATCCTCTCCATGTTATGAATGGAGGCAGCCCATAGCCACCCACAAGATCATTCCACCACTCTCTCTTCATTATCATTTTAACTGTAGTGGCTCCAGTCTCAGTGGGTCCAACAAATAACAAATATCGCACGCAAAATGACGCCGGGATGTGTTATTCTGCCACACAGGGAGATCAAGGGCAAGCAGGACCACCTGGGCCGCCGGGGCCACCCGGCCCTCCTGGACCGAGGGGGCCTCCGGGGGACACTGGCAAGGATGGACCCCGAGGTGTTCCAGGTCTACCCGTGAGTTTTAATTTTGCCAACTGCGTTATTAAAATGTAATTTGTTTTGCAAAATTATCTGGATGTTTGGTTGAAAAAAATAAAAAAAAATGGAGCATTGTTTAAACGAAGTTGAGCTCTGCGTCAGTTTGATTTTGACTTGTTGCTGGGAGGGTTTATTGCAATGAAAACCTCTAATGAGGACAAAAGAAGATTAGTGTCTAAACATGAATATGCTCCCAAGAGTACATTTTACTGTATAGATTTACGTTCTCGTGGCTGTTTTTTTTTTTGTTTTTTTTAAACATAACGTAACATTTTCCATGTCTCTTAAAGCCTGTCACTGGCATCACACTAATTTATGTGAACTCTGCCTGTGAGAGAAAGACGAAACAGAAAAGGCCTGTCAGTTACGCTGAGCCGTAAAACTTTCTGAAGGCTCCAGCTGATCTTTATTGTCCTGGCATCAATCGCAGCGCGAGTGCAAAAATATTAAGTGTTGTTTATGTGGTCCTTTCCAAGTTTTTGATGATTGCCGTTTTCCGTTCTTCCAGTTGCAGTCGCGACCGTTGTTGTTTCTCCAAGAAATTAGACTTCTCTCGCTGTGTCGCTTCATGCTTTATTTCTCTTATGATTTATTCCTGCTGTCTTGAACCGCTCGAGGACGACGGTGACACAAATTGCCCTGTGAATATCACAAAGAGGTAAAAATTGAGTAATGTTCAAGCACCGCTTTGGCGTACGTATCTTGGCACAGCATGTGCTTCATTGTCACAACGAGAACTGAAGCAACGTCCGAGACCAAGGCCTGAACCAAAAGACTAGAACAATTGTTGCTGGACTGGGACGGTGGATGGTACAGGTAGCCCAGCTTGATAAATGCTTCTCAGCCAATTTGGTATGTGAACGTAACAATCCTGAGCTTCTCTTGGCAACCTGGATGGACCATATAGTGGCTATTGAACACTAAAACAGGGGAAAACAAAAATCATGTGAAAACAACTTCATTTTTATCCAGAAGATTAGTTTTATTCTGAATTCATTCTGATTATTATTATTTTTTTTTTATGTGATTTTACAACTCTTTAATATTCTCAACCTTTCAAGGATCCCCCTGTTCCTCTATTAACAGACTGTTTTGTATGTTTGTTTTTTTAGGGTGATCCAGGAGAGCCTGGAGAAACAGGACCTATGGTGAGCACAACTCTTCCTTTTAACAGTCACGTTTTCATCGTGGAGTCCGTTTCACTTTGGACACTAATTAGCAATGTAGCACGAGTGGCTAAAGAAAGAGAAAATTATTTTTTGATATTCTGATCGTATAAACATTTTGGGAGATGTACTTAAGTGACTTAAATGAGACGAATTACCACTTTCAAGTTTGTTGAAAGCCAGTAGCAGTTAGCTTAGCACAAACCTGGAATTGAGGAGGAGACGAATGGGGAGGGGGCTGCTAGCCTGGTATTCTGCAAAATTGCAATATTACATATTGCTTGTTTATGAAACTTCTATATTTACCAGAATGGAGACCATAAGTTTTGTCCTGTTTCTGGGCACTAACCTCCTCATAGAATTAGCTTTACTTGTACATATCCTGTATCACTCAGTATGTTTACATTCACGTGAATCCGACTTTAACCGGACACTCTGGACTGAAATCAGAGTTCTCCTTATCCGATTAACGCCCAGATAATGCGATTGGAAATTGACTTTCTCCGTTATCTGTGCAATTAATCTGACTTTTCACTGGATAATGCGTGTGTGCATGCTCCACTAGCCGGTGGTGTATGATCCCGAACCACATGAGGGATAGCGGCATCTTTTCTGCACCAGAAGTAGTGCGCACATTACGTATGAAGTTGAACTATTATCCATCTTGTTGTTGTTTGAAATGTCAGTTTGCCACATGAATAACTCTTGTTTATTATATGACGTAATGAGTCAACCGGAAAGGGGGCCGCATTAACTCGCCGAAAAGACACATATCGCCACCTAGTGTGGAGGAGGAGGACATGTTCACGTCAGTTATTTGATTTTCTCCTTTGCATGTAAACTGGAACAAGGACCGCATTCAGAAAGTTGAATTTTGAGCATAGCTCCATTAAACTGTGCATGAAAACGCACTGTGTTGCTGCCTTCAAATAGAGTCATGTTGACCGTGTTTATGAGATAAATAAAGCCCATTGGAGCTATTTTGGTATTCACAAAAACTTGAAACTGAGTCCATCTGTAGTGACAGGTTTTCTGATGTTTTTTGAAACCGTGAAGGTGGACGACAGGCTAATATGCTGTATCTTAATTATGCTTTTGTTTATTATTTTATTAGAAAGAAATGCTAATATTCCTAACAGCCCCTGGTTTTCCTACATTAAGTTACCAGCTTGCTAAACTGTTAGCCTCTGTGTCTTCTGAACAGCTGTAGTTGCCTTGCAGCAGTATTCTTGCAATTAACGGTTGATATTTCAATTTAAACAATGAGCATTTTGAGGCCACGACTTCCGATATCATAATCACAAGCTGACAAGTTCCATCTGAAGGTAGCATGAGTTTTTAATATACCAAAGCTTTCCAAGACGATATGTAACTTTTGAGACGTTCATAAAACGGTTTATGGATATTACAGCGAGTATTAACAACACATTGTATCATAACCTGCAACAATGTTTTCCCTCACAAACCTTTTACACGGCTGGGCCAAGCTGTTAACAGCAACTGGACACTGCTTGCGGTGTTAAGCAAATAAAGCATTTGATTAAAGTTTCCAAACCAAATTCCAGTGTCGGAAAACGTGACACAAAACCACTTGGTGATGTCAGATTTCAAGAGTGCAAGGGAGTGAAGTTAAGGTGACAGAAGGGGTATTATCAAGCTTTTCTTCTTGGATTTAATCTCTAATGTTTTTCCATTGTGTAGAAAACATTTGGAGGATTAGAGGAAAAATGGCTCGAAGATAAAATCGTTCGTAATCTTTTGATCACAACAATCATCTGTAAAGCTGACTCCCTCTTTCATTTTGAATTTGTCTCGGAGGCAGTTTGTTTAAAAATGTATTTAGTCATGAAAGTAAAATATAAAATGATTCAGTGAAGGGTTCCAGGTGCGCTCCAGTAGGTCTCTATTTCTATAAAAAGACGAATGGTGAATCCCATTCAGAGTGAGCTCATGCAGGGCTCTGAATAAAAAAATAAGCTCTCTGCTCACTGTAATTCCTGAAATAAAGCATGCTTTTTCTCAAGTGCATACACAGCATGACACTAATGTACTTTTAACAGGGAATAATGCCTTCATGTGGAAATCAAACCCCCCCTGTAAAGCAGCTTGAGATGATCCCAGGTTGTAAAAAGATGTGACACGGCCGCTCACTTTGCTCCAATACAGTTCCAGACTTCTGATCTCAGCCAGCAGCTGATTGTTTGCTACTCCTCGGAGAAAAACAAGCAAAGATAAGATAATGGATAAGAGTGAACTGTTTCTGTAGCTGATCATTTGAGCGGTTAAACCCCCGTAGAGGGAATAAAGAGAAATTCTCCGTCCAGACAACACGCCCTCAAATGGCCTTTGAGAATCGGTATGAATGAAATCAGCCTAAATAACCAGAGCAACAGGCTTCACTTTTGAGACTTTGCTAATCTGTGGCTGGCACTTTTATCTCAACAAGTGAGCTTGAGGTAGGCAGGGATTCTGAGGTGACTGCTTAACCAACTTTTGCTCCTTTTTACAGTGCACGAGCAGCTAGCGCCCACTTGACACAGCTCGCCGTTTTTGATGTCGATGCTATTGTTAAAGAGGCAAAAGTAGATTCCAGAGTTTTCCAGCAGCCTTCCAGGACATATGGTGCTGGTTAGAAGGATTAAGCTCTTGTGGAGCAACAAGGAGGAGGGGGGACGGTGAAAGGGAGAAGAAGAAGAGGAAATATTTTCAGGACTCGGTTCAAAATCATCAGTGCCATAAGGTCTCTCTGTGGTAAATTAAGGGGGTCTTCGGCTCTCTAAAGGTGGCTTGCAGCCTTACACACAGTTTTCATTTGGAGCATGATTTCACTCCAAAAAAAAGACAAAATGTGTTCCATCCAGAACTAAAAAAACATCCCATACGCTTTTTGGTGTTATTTTCAATTATGCTGCAGACGTTCACTGATCTCCCTCTGCGTCCTCCAAAGCTACCCGCAATGCACTAGTGACTCACCTAGGACATTTAAAATGAACCCCAGGCCTACGTGAGGGATATACTTTTCTTAATATGCTTGTCTAATGAAGACATGCTTACACTATTTTGGTGTCCTTGACTAAGTTTTCTTTACTGTGTAGCCAAACACAAGGCACAAACATGTGAGCACATGGTTTAGGACATGCTCCGTGGAACCAAACAACGTTGCGGCAACCATTGAGAAAAACATTTGTTTTCTGTTTGTTCTCAAAGGAAAAGTCCTATTTTTCTATAGCTTTGTGTCAGTATACCTACAGACAGGTCCGTAGCTGGGATTTTATAAACGCTGAGGCCATTAAGTTGAGTTTATCTCGCCAGGGACTGGAAATGGAAGGTAGCTAGTAAGAATTTTACACAAAGCCTTTCTCTTTATTCTCTTATAGCTGGATAAAATGGAAATTTTTAATGTAAATGTAGGTCCAGATCTTGTGCAAAGAGCAGAATAACTCAAGTCAGCACAAAGAATGCTGTAAATTTGATCTTCATATATATTGGTACATAATTATAATAGTTAATGCTCTATCCTAATAATTTAATATTCTAACTGATATAGGTTCCTCCTTGGTCTTTAAAATATGTCCTCCAAATATCTCAAAACAGAACCAAATGAAATGCAAGATACAGTGTGTGTAAATTCACATTGAATGCCATTTTGTACCCTAGGTCCCTTAAAGAACACACAGAGAACTGGCCTTTGAGTCCCCTGTGGTAGTTAAGGCCGTGTCTGTACAGTAGGTTAGCATAATATTGTGCTAACTGCTGTCATCATAGACCAAATGGACTCAAGTGCTCCTCTGGAAGGGTTACGACCCAAAGGAATACTCCTTTTAGATGGCTTTAACCCGACCCATCACAGCCAGGTTTCTGTACTTCCATCAGACGTTTAACTGGCCGTTTATAGCTGTAAAGTGGCATGAAACAAGTGTGATTGGAAGGTCTTTAAATTTAAAGTCACGTCTGAATAAAGCACACATTCTCTACAGTGTTGGTCGTTAGCACTATGTTATGCTAACCCGTAGCTGCATTGCCCCAAACTTAAGGCGATAAGACCCAAGCTGTAAAAATAATACGTTTCCTTTATAGGTTGAAAGTACCGTAATTTAATGTCAATAGTATAAAGTTGCAAAATTTATCTTCTAAAAGAAACAAAGGCTTTGAACAGAAGCTACTAAGCTGCACCCCAAAGCTTCGACATGTAGCTTTTTTTTTTGTGCCTTGATCAGCCCAAATATTTGTCCTGTAAATGCTCAGAGGGAGAACTGCACACTCTGGAAGTCCTTCAAGTGAGGAAGGTTCGAGTACCACAGGCTGAGTGTGGGAAATGACCTGGCAGTTGCCTCATTGTTTGTCATTTCCAAGTCATGAATGAAAGTACCAAACATTCAGCGCTTTGTATTTGTGCTCGGATGCTCGACTTCAATGGGCGTCCTGTTGACACTGCACATTTGTGGATTCTCTCCCTTCATGAATGTTATGAATGTCCCTTTATGAATACTTCTGGTTGAAATAATTATCTTTTTTTTTTTTTTTAATAACAATCTTAGGATTTTTTTTCCTCATTTTCTAGTGATGTCAAAGCCCAAAGTTGAGAATAAAAGAGCCAGGACTTCCTCAAGGCCTCTTGACTTTCTGAAATGTTTCCTTTTCAGCCAGTAGCTCCTGAGTGCTCTCAGATGTAGCCAAGCTAATTAGTGCTCAGGCGAGTGGCACATGCTCTCACATACCTTGTGGGTCATAAAGATGTTTACCAAACCCTACTGAGGATAGCTAACAAAGGCTTTTAAAGGCGAGCAGGAGGAAAACCTTTTTCTTGGTTGGCCGGGGCGAACGAAAGCTGTTCATTGAGGTTTTTGTTATAAGTGCAGATGGAATGCATTATAAATGAGCTGTAACTGTGTGTGCCATTTTTGTAAATGTGAGAACTTGCTGCTGCAGGGTTTTTAACGGGCTAATTTCGGAAAAATGGAAATCGAGAACGGGAAAGTTTCAAGCTTCAGTTACTTGGTGATCGCCTTGTTTCGTCAACAAAAGTTAAACAAGATATGGAATGATCCAACAAACAGCTTATTCCCAGAAAGTCCATCATTATTTAGTCATGAGTTGGCCACCACCAAACTTTGCTTCCTCTCCGCTGAAATTTACCCTGACAGTCAAACTTTTCAACCTGAACGTATCTTCGTCGGCTTCTTTTTTTTTTTTTTTTTTTTGTAATACGCACAATGTTTACAGTAATCAGGGGAACATGTCTTTCGTTTTGCCGGTAATGCAGCATCGAAATGAATAAAGCTAGGGTATTTGCTGTTGTAGAGGCCTTGAGGGGCACAAGGTCTGCCTGGCCTTGACCCAGCTGCGAGTGAGAAGCCAAATGGCACCACTTATTATAAATGCTGAGCCGAAAGTGAGAAAAAAGCTGGCCAACGCGAGCCGTCATAACAGCCAAGTGCGAAGGTGTTGATGAACTGCTGAGACACTGCAGTAGTTCAGAGTTTTAGCAACGTGGAAAGGACCATCTTTCAGCCTGCTTTTATTCACCAAGCACTTCTGCTCTTTTAGGCTGATAATAATGGAGGAGTTTTAGGATCCAGAGGCGCTTCTAGTCTTTTACTGCAGCAAACATCAGGTTGAAAATAGACTCTGTCCTCCCAGACACTGATTTAGATCACAGTTAGAGATGTGGCGCCTTTGTTGCCCTGGCAAACTTATTAGCTTTGCGCTGCTTTCCAGATATCGGCCCATTTAGGTAATGAACCTCTCTATGTGTTGGACGGTAGGCCCGCGAACGCAGCACGGCCAAACAAGACAAGTTTTTACGGTCTTTAGAAGGAATAAAGACAGAGATCAACATAAAAGATAAAGCCATAAAAGTTTTCAGTTATTCACGGTCTCATTAGAGACTCATGTTTATGGTGCAGTACAAGGGAAGGAAGGCACAGAGCGAGTGGATTTTCATTCTTAGCCGGAGACGAAAACAAGGGATTGATTGTGATTCGGTTCTGCCTGAAGGGTGTGTGCTCTCCGCATGAAATCCTACCACAAGCTCTGCCAGCCTCTCTGCTATGACCATGTCGGCTGTGGAAATGATATTATTTTATCTGACGTGGGCTCTCTTTGTTCTCCTCCTATTCAATATCTCTCTGCCTCTCTTCTCATTAACAGGGACCTGAGGGGCCACAAGGACAGAAGGTGAGTATTTCCAGTGATATGTTTTACTTTGAAATGAGCTATATATATTTCGGACTCGCTTCTTTTTTTTCCAGTCAAATTCAGATATTACTCAGAAAGTGGTGTGTTTAGCGATAGAATAATGTTCTGGGATTTGGTGGGGAGTCTCTCGAAGCTGCACAATTCACTGCAGACACATGTTAAGTATGTTTACACGGAGATGAGAGCTAGAAAGCCACAGTCGGTGCGAGTAAACACGAGGAGGGAAAGAGTGACAGAGGAGGAGGGCGAGACGGAGAACAGAGAACCTGGAGCTAAGTGCTGCGATACAGGCTGCGGGTCCCTGGTGGCGCTGATGTGGGGAACAGATGTAAGCCATATCCAGCCATCAGGTAGCTGCCAGTGTTTGTTCAGTGTAACCCAATCAGACACTTCCTGTCTGCGCTGTCATCTGTCGGCAAGGCCTCCCGTCGGCGTGGGAGGGGGTGTGTGTGCGTGCGTGTGTGTGTGTGTGTGGGTGTGGGTGGAGGGGTCAACGATGACACGCCGCCGTGTTAATGACTCATAAGCCAGGCCCCGAGGCTACTCAATTAGATCGGGCTATGGATGATGCGCTTTGTTTAACAGAGGAGTCGCGTCAAGACTTACTCAACTTCCATCACCTTCGTGGGAATCATGTTCAGTCACTGTCAGGCATTTTTTCACAAAAAAAAAAAAAGTTAAACAAAACAACAAAGGATCCTTTTTTCCCCCCAAGTTCAACCTTTTACCACTACCTCACATACATCTCTAATAAAGCTGTAAATGTGACCATGGTAACAGTAAGTCACTTTTATTGTGAGGGAGCCAACACAAACAAACCACAAAGAAGAGAGTGGGAGTTGAAGTTCATGTAAACATAACAGTATAGATACATAAAGCCTTTTTTTATTATTATTATTTTCACTTAGTATTCTCAGTTTATCAGAGCAGCAGAATCTGTCTGTCTTAACGTTTCTGTAATGTCCGGACTAAAATTATATGTACATGCAGTGTGCACACCGATCAGACATAACATTATGACCACCATCCAAATATTGTGTAGGTTTCTGTTGCGCCTCCAAACCATTTGTGACTCATCAGAAAATGGACATGGGTTTTCTGAGGGTGTCCTGTGGAAATCCTAGAGATACTGGATCAGTGTGTGACCTAATGAATTTGGAGGCCAAGTCAACGCCTTGTGGTGATTTTAGCTGTTCCTAAGGTCATTGCTATGGGGGTGGAGGTGCCTGGTTTAGTCTAGGACGGTGTAGCAGAACACTGTATCGTCACAAGATGCTCAATGTTATTTACTTCCCTCCTCACTCCTCTCAGTGGTCATAATGTTACGCCTGATCGGCGTATATTCTGGTGTGATCTTGCGGCATTATTGCCAAATGTAATAATGTAATTACCCCTTTAATTCCCAGGGTTCACTCGGGCCTCCTGGTATCCCAGGTGTTGACGGGCTAAAGGTGAGCGCACTCATACTTTTGTTTTTTTTTTGTTTTTTGGACGTAGTTGTTCTTAATTGTTAATCGTCTTCATTAACAAGAGCAAGAAGTTCCCCTTAATGCTATACAATGTTAAACTTGTCCCCTTTGTGCACCCTCCTTTGTAAATTTCACCCTTTAAACACCTTTCAGACTCCCCTCAAAAACGCTCCACATGAACCTCAGAGAGCCAATTTCCATCCACACCTGATAGTATTTTATCTTGAAAAGACCCGCTCGAACATAATACGGGCTTTCATTAATCCTTCTGGCCATGTGTTGCATTTTTCATATTAGAAAAGTTCTGACAATTTCAAACCACTATTGCATTTAGGAGAATACCCCCGGGCTGCATCTGCAAGTCTTAACCACAAAGTACTGCGCTGGCTGCCCCCGTGAATCTGTTCACACACTTGTGCTCATTTGCGCATTTCATTCTCAAACCAAATAAAGAAGACACAACGCAGGTGGTGTTCGGCAGCGAGGAAAAAAAATGGGATATTTATTCTCGAACGATAAAATGAGTTACCAGAATGAACAGGGAGATTATTTGGGAAGAAGGGAGCGCCGCCTTTCTAATCTCAACCGCGCATTCATGAAGATATGAGGGAAAAAAAAAAAGAAGAAGAAAAAAGAAAAAAGCATGCGCGGCTGTAATAAGAACCAGAGTGAAGTTTCATTTCTTGAGCGAAAGCTTTTCTAACTCGGGATGCAGTGAAAGCTAAAGGCTTAATTCCATACTTGTGAAGGGACCGGGGGTTTGCCAGCACCCATGAAATAGAACTCCCAACGCTGTGCAGTGCAGTTATAAAACCGAGTATGTTATGGTGTGTAAGTCTCACTCATGCAGAAAGTTGAACTCCAGCAGAGGCAGGTTGACTGGTAGACATCATATTGATCTGATATCCACTAAAAAAAAAAAAAAAAGAAGGAAGGGAGGGGGGTGATCACTAATGCAAACCTTATCAGACAAACTTTAGGTGGCTTTAATCAGACTCCGTCATCATTGTGGCAATAGAGCATCATCATTACGTCGATGACTCCCATATGTGGGCTGATAAGTGATACAAGGTTTCAGTCTTTATTAGAGTTTCACCGTTAGCTGGGCGGATACTCCTCGCATGGATCAGACAGGCTGGAATCGAGAGAAAATGAAAACAACAACAAGAAGCTGGAAAAGCTTTTTATTAATATGAAATAAATGAGTGTGCGCTATATTCCAGTTTTCTCACAGTACAGCTGGTCCTCAGCGTCCGTTATAATCAAAATAACAGATTGCTTTATTTTCCACCCTACATTAATCAGCTTCATCTGGTTATAGTCGCCCGTCCAGGCTGAGGAATAGCTGCTACGCTTCTAAAAGGCTAATGATGTGGTAGGTTTGCAGAGGTCACCGGGTTAATTGTTTTTGGCAAACGCACCGGCTGAGGTTGGCTTCTCGGTCAGAGCCGCGGAGAACGGAACGGGGATCCGGGCTCTTAACGGCACACTGGCATCCATCAGACGGACTTGGCTTTCTTAAGCACAGAACCAGAAACCAGAGATAATTAAGCTTTTTATCAACTCATTTATCCTCTCTCCTCTCAGATTTAGTTTACGGGTTTTAATAATTTAATACTCCCTGTTTGAATTTCATGCTATTTACTTGCCTCGCCGCACTGACAGTCCTGCAGCATTCTCAGCTATCCTGCAAACCCCCCAACACCTGTGCACCATCCCCACCAAAACTTAATCTCTGATGGGGTTAAAGGTTATCTTTATGCTGCAGGAGACAAACAGCACACTGAATGAAGACCTTGTGTATATGTTGTGCTGTCCATAGGGGGATGTTGGCATCCCAGGATTGGACGGTGTCCCCGGAGCTAAGGTCTGGTGCACACCTTATCTGTGTGCTCTTATTTTTGTGAATCCATTTCATTCTTATTTGAAATTATTTCCATTTTTCCCCCCCTTTTCTATTCAAGAGAACTTTTACTTTCCTTCCATTTTTCTTTTTGACTTTAAACTTTTTCCATCGTGCTCTTTTTGGTTTCGTTGAACCCAAATTTTTCACAGCACGTTCACACTGAAACTTTGATTGTTTGTTGTAATGATGCTTAAGGGTCTGAAAAAAAAAAAAAAAAGTAGCTATAACACAAGAGAATTTCGCTAATCTAACATGAATTTAACCCCAGATATAATCTGACCCCAAGTGGCTGCGATAATTCCCCAGCCCAACCCAACACCCCTTGAGCTCCTCTGCGTTTTAACACTCTGCTTTCTTTCCCAACAGGGCGAAATGGGAGAACGAGGTGAAAAGGTAAGGAGCTAATTCCGATCTCCTCGTGCTTATCGCCGGCATCAGTGTGATATTCCTCCGGCCGTCGCGGTGAAAACACGGCAGCTCTTGGCTCGCGGCTTGTTTTTTCAGAGGTGACTCCCCATCTGAGATCTGGCCCATACATGACTGAGTCATGAAGCTGCAAAAACCCTGTAGGGGACAAAAAAACAAAATAGCTGCTTTATTCTCTCCATTCCCTAACTCTAATGGTGCCCTTGTACAGTGTTGCTGGGCAGCAGCTGGTGAGAAGTGTGAACACTGACCAGGGAGGGAGACGATGACTCAGCTGTCATCAAAAGCTGGCTTTCAGGCGCTCGGGCCGTCTGCAGCTGTTTAAACCAGATACTTCTACTCTGTTTATTCCTGACACACCTGGCCTTCGCCGAACCAGCGAAGACGTGTGGAGACAATCTCCTAGCAACCGCGGGCCGTCAGCATCTGGATGCAAATAACGGATCGATGTACGGTTTTAGAAGCGGCGGCCAGGAGATTGCGATGATGCAAGATCATGTCATTGCACGAAAACGGCAATCATAAATCAGCTGGCTGCAAGGACGGAAAATGGTTTCCAGCGTTTCAGTTTGTGTTAGAGTGAGACTGTTCTCGTGTCCAGTCCCCTCCCACACACTTTTTGTCTTGTACTTTTCACTTAAGAGCAGAGGTTGCCAATTATCTAAACCTGATTGCTGGTTTTTCAGACGCATGAAGAGGGATTTATAGCACAGATATAAACCCTGACAGTCCTGTTGATCATCTTGACGCCTGTCAAACCCCTTAGAGGGTGCACAACTCCAAATAGTTGCACTGAAATACTATGAGAATTCATTCTGTGGCAGGCCGCTAGTCTGCTGTCTTTTTGGCTTCGTTCGCTAAATCCAGAGCCAGCAAACAAAACCTACCAAAGCAAACTCTTTTAATCCTGACGCTCGTAGTCATTTTAACTTCTAACAGATAGGCAGTGTTGAGCGCAGAGACTGTTACAGTAATCTGATTTTCTTGGAGTCCTTTTTCATACTCTCCACAAGGACACAACCTTTGATTCAACATCCCTGGAACCGCTAGTCTTTGTGTGATTCGCAGTTTAATAGTAGTATAAAAATCTTGTGGATTTATTAAAAGTGAAATGATCTGTTCCCTGCCAGACGGCGCTAAAACTTGGCCCAAAACACTCTGAGCTTTTATTTTGAGAGGAGCCAGACATGTTAACATAAACCGTAGTTGTGTTTTTTTGTCTTTGGTTGCATTGGCCTGTAGGCAGATTCAAGAAAACAATGTTAATCTGAAGCACAAAGCCTTTTACAGTAGGTTTATTTTAATGAGGTTTCAGCATTACAAGGATGAAATCTTCCACAAATACAATCCACCCTTTTAAGTTATTCAATTTTACATTTGTCTTCAAAATAGTTGCCTATTTCATTATACTGATAAAAAAAAAAAAAAAAAAGGCCATCAAACTGAATCTGTTTCTAGGACACCAGAGAGACTCGGTGATGTAGTTACTAACCTGCATGTTAAAATGCAGACATTAAGAAGGTCTAATGCTTGTTTTGTTCATTTTAATTTCCGTTGTTAGCATGCAAACTGTTGCTGAGGTTGATGCTATGACTTTAGGACCTCCACAGTTACATAACCTGATCCTCAGCCACATAGAGATCTAATGACCAGAGTAAAGATGAATGAACATCCACTAGGTCTGAGCAATGAAGCCCATGCCAAGTGCAAAAAGCTGCAGTTCATCGAGTGGCCACTTGAGGCTGGTTCCAAAAGGGAGCCATTCCCCATAAACTCCCATGTTAATAACCCAACTTTACAGCGTTATTAATCATGTTTACAACCCGTGCAAAACGATTTTGGTCTCAATAGTTTCACTCTTCATGACAACTCTACAGGGGTGAATTTTTTTTCTAAGTGGAGATTTGGGTGGGTCTCAATGCCCGACACGACCCCCATGTTCTCCCGTGCTCATCCAACATGGCGACCGCAGGCTTAGCCCACTTCAGGCTTCATTTTTTCATGTTCTGAATCCAATGGGTCACGATGGATTTGTCCATAGTATGAACAGTCAATGGTCGAGACCCTGGAGAAGAATCAAGGCATCATCAGAGTCATTAAGTTGAGCATCAACATGTTTAAAAGAACACAAAAAGAAGTTCTTCAACCACATACTGACTCGGTGACCAGAGCGAAGTAACATGACTTCGCATGTGTACATCGATGATCCTTCATCTTTGCTGAAATGTACTTGGCTTTGACTTTTTTTTTTTTTTTTTTTTTTTTTTTTTTTTACATGGCAGTCACTCAGAGAAAGAAAAATGTCCGTCCTTCTTTGTGCTATATCTGTTAAAGCAATCAGGCAAGCTTGTTTAAAAGATTTTAGATTCTCACGTAGCACATTTTTTTCAGTGCTGTCTCATCCCTTCATTCAAGAGGCCGACATGACATGTGCTTTTTTGATCACAGGGTGATATGGGTGAAGACGGACCGAAAGGTGAAATGGGAGAGAAGGTATGTAAACTCCACTTCGCTTTTTGATCTCTTTGTTTTTTTTCGTCTTGGAGGTAGAAGACGGCAGAGTCTGACTGCTAATGTTAGCCATCTGAGAAGAGCAGGCTGAGCTGCAGAGGTCAGGGGCCATCTGTACTGTAGTCAAAGCTGTGCAACAGCACTCGTCCTGGCACTTGATGCTTCCTTTGTATTTAATGTGGACTTAATTGCCACGCTACGCTGACGCTCCATTTTCTGGGCGGGTGGCTCCTGCATTAATTTGGGACCATTTATCATTGAGACGGCGGCTTGTCAAGTCCAGATACATTTCCAGCAAAAGGCAGATTGGAGATCTGCCGGGCAGATTGTTCAGAGCTAAACTAATAGATTCATGTTTCTCTACAAAAGGCTTTTGTATTTGAGAAGAGTTTTTTTTTTCTTGTTTTGTGTTAGTACAATGACATCATGTCCAGAGGCAGATTATCCTTCCTATCCAAATCTTGCCACGCTGCCTTCACTGTTTTATTTCGTTAAAGCAGTGTTTATGAAAATAGGTCAGTTTCATTTGTATTGGGTGACCTCATGGCAAACATTAGCCCTCTTTACCCATTGAACATGTGCTGAAGCGTTTCAATAACAAAACAGTATTGAATTTGAGTGAGAACGTTGATTCACCTCTTGCACTTCGGGGAAAAGATTAATCAAAGTTGCTGAGAACACACAGCTGACAAAAAAAAGCACTACTTTGATGTATTGTAGACCAGAGGAGCTTCCCCTCCCTCGAAATACTGAGTTAGGTATAAAACCAAAAAATATAACTGATAGGCTAGAAGCAGCGTGCTCAAAGTGTCATTGCCAATTTATTGGTGTTCAGCGGAGAGCAACTTTGATAACTTCTCACTTTATGGGTGCTGTGGTTTTTAAAAGACTGCAGAACTCAGCAGCCAAGATAGACACCGTTGGAGGGAAACAGATGCAGGATATCATCTGTGGAAAATGAGTGAACAAAAAGGAAAGCAGGAGGTGGGGGCGATAAAACTTTGCAGCGCGAGCACGGCTTTGATCTAGTCTACCTCGGTGCAATAAAAAAAAAAAAAAAAAAAAAGCAGAGAAAAGTGATGGATTTTTGCTGCAGGAGTGAAAAAGCGAAATTGAAATTGAACACCATGGGACTTGGTAGCCAGTCACCTGCCATTCCCGTCTACAAGTGAATCCTCGTGTGCTTTGAGACAGATGGCAGCGTAAAGAGAAAGATTTAGCCATTAGCGTGGATGCGATTACCTCATCGCACAATGTCAGGACCGGAGGAGGTGTTTTGTTTAACACGGTGCGCAACATATGGCAGGAATAATTCAGTCAAGATACGTCCAGATGAGTATAACACACAGTGCGTCATAAACACACGGGGTTGATTGATTTCCAGCGCAAGTGAGGAAACCGTACGCTCGAGCCGAGCCCCCTGTCATCGGAGTTTTGCGTCTGATCAATTGCTCCTCCGTGATATTGTTGTTGTTTCACTAGTGAAAGAGGAAACCAGAGAATAGTGGGACTGAGGGGGGGGAGCAGCAGGAGCAGGAGGAGGGCATCCTTCGTCCTCCGCGCTGAAGACGCCAAAGTTAACAATACACAGCACGCACTGCGGGGGAAAATGCGGTTACACAAGGTTAGAGATGAGGAAGGGAAAGCTTTGGTATGGTGGAGAGGAGAGATCTCGGGGAGAGAAGAGAGTTGGAGGGGGGGTGAGTAAGCAGTCGGGCAGTGCGTGATACTACGGGAGATTGTTTTGGCGATGGGGGAATCCAAAAGGGACGCTACATGGTGTGTTACATGGATGCTAACTGTCAAACAAGTTCAAATTCTGTCATTCTTTAAAACTACTAATAATATCCTAAATAAAATAAAGTCCTGAATAGATGATACAACAGATACAATTGTTATTCTTCTTCGTGGTTTTCTTGGTTCTCCTTTTAATCTTAAGCCTCATTTTGTGTACTGCGGGACATAGACGTAACCTACGCACTTTGTTGATCCAAAACAATCAATGCGACAATCGCGGAGATGGAGACGCAGGCGGAAATGAGCAGAAACACACTACTACCAAGCGGACCAATCACAGCTCTTGCGGTCTGCGTCACTGGTGAGCGTAGTTCGTCAGAGCAAGCAAAGTCTCTGGCCACCGAGTGGCCTAATGACCGAAAAATAACCTAAACTAACTGAAACTGAGGCTAATCCGCTTTTCCATATCCATACTAGCTTGTATGGATCATCCAATTGATATGGTAATCCACATTTTCCCTGGTCTCTCTGTATTTCCTGCTACATTTCACCATGTTTTTGCCACTCAGGGGGCGTGGCCCCGGGCGACAGTGACGTCAATTCATACCCTCAATTACACTGCATTTTCTGACCCGTGTAGCTTAAAGAGCAAACCAGGACTTGCTTTGTAGTCTGACTAACCTTCGACTAACGTAAAATATCTGTCTGTTTAATTAGTACAAAACACATGGTAACCATGACCACGACTGTGTCTTTTTATGTAGGCATTTGTGCCCATAAACTGTAAAGTCACATTAATTACAGCTAGCAGATTAGTTGGTTATACTTAAGAAGAGTTGTTTTTTTTATGTGAGTAATTGCACTCACTTGCTTCCCACTGCTGTTTCTACTATGCATTAATGTAATACATTACCTGCTGTGTTGCTTCCCTAAGCCGTCATCAGCTGGGAAGAAAAGTGTTTCCAACAGCCTCTGCATGTCCATCTCTGGCCTCATTTAAAACAAATCATTACCGCAGTTAAAGGCTTTAGTTCTAAACCATTTACTCCTGGTGCATTCTGCCTAAGTATTTAACTAGGTGTGAAATTAACTGTGACTCCTCCTGTAGCAAAAGCTGAACATTGCAAACAACAACAACAAAAAAAATAATACCATAAATCTTTTAAAGGTTAATTGTAAAAAGAAGAACCCCAAGTAAACTCTTGGTTTTGGGAAGTTCCAGTCTATGAGTACTTGGCTCTGGCCAGTGTGGCACAGTGGTTGGTATAATTTCTGAATCCTAAGATCCGGTGCAAGCTCTTGTGAACTGGCCACGTTTCAACTGCTGGCAGAGCCTTCCTGCCCTGGGAGCCAGTCATAATTTGTGTTGCCTCACATACATTCTCACTCTGTGACTGAGGGTTGATATTCCAGCTGAATTTGGCCATCTCTGCTAATGGCCGTAATGTGGAGTCGTCGTCATGTTTTGAAGGTTGGAGTGGTTTTTAATGGTGGCATTTGTCACAATGGCTTCGTAGCTCGCCAGTCTCTCCCCCTCTCATTTAAGTCAGCGAGCGTACGGCTGGAAAGTGGCCCAATTTACCAAGCATACATTAAGAAACCATCATGTTATTATCCTTAAACGCCAATACGCAGCGACAGGTCTGGATGCCTGTTATGAAGTGGCGTTGTGGAGACAGCTCTCGGTCTCACTCAGCTCTGTGGTTAAATCGCAGGCTGTAGAGTCACCATGGTAATTGGCCCAATTGGGACATTTCAGCACTCTGTGCCACACCTCAGCTCACCTCCCAACTCCACCGCTTTTTCCATCTCACATTGCTACATTTGGAAGAGATTAAACTATGGTCAGAACTCTCGCTCGGTTCTCGGGCTTCGTGTCACTTGTGTGAGATTTGTCACGACAGAAACTGTCAGTGGGTTTTTCACTTCAGCAGCGGGGGATTGAAGTGTGTTGATTGCTTATGTAGCATCCTCTCGTACTTGTTTTCACATGAGCGTTCTGGTTAAAATGTGTCTAAACTGCGTTGTGAATTCAAATTTTTCCTAACATTTTTAACACATTGTGGCCCTGCTGGGATTAATTATGCATCGGATGCTTCACGCCTCTGCGTCGTCCATTCATTTCTGATAATGGACACCTCGTCGGGCATAATCGTTTACATATACTCCATATATGCATACTTGCATATGTGGTTAACAAGGTGTAGATACTTTGGCATAAGATTAAGTACAAATATGTGAAATTCAATCCAATCCTGCCCAAAAGCAGCAGGTGTAAACCAGCACTGACTTTGATGTTTGTTTTGTTTTCAATGAAGACACCAGAAGTCATGAAAATGAGCCGCTGTAAAGTTTCCCTTTTTTTTTTTATTATAATTTGTAGGCTAACCACAACATGACATCATCATTGTTTCTGAAGTATTTGGCCAAAAACGTTGTGTAAAACCATGCGAAAGCCTTTCTTTTGTCTCTCTGTAATACAAGTAGCCTTTCTTTTTTTTTTTTCTTTTTTTTGCAGCTCACTGTAAAAGTTCATCCACTTAGATCTCGCACCGTCCATAAAATATTAAGGAACTTGTGAAAATACTCGTATAAAAACGGAATGATAAGTTTTAAGGTACGGAATGAGGCACCCTTGAGTACGCAACAAAGCCCAGCTGTAAACAGTAACGCAGTTTATTGTCTGCAAAAAATTAAAATAAAAAAAAAAAATGCCGCAATTAAACACTGCCTTGTGTGCTATGCATCATAATGACTCCCATAAAAAGCTGAGGGCGAGAGGCATTCCTGCAGCAACTTCTGAGCACGAGGCGTATGTGTAGTGAAACCACAGAGTCCACACCAGAGCTAAAGACCCGGTCTCATTCTCCCCACTGCGTTTTCCCACCAACCGCCTATAATTACACTTATTGGCCCCTTGTTTTATGTCTGTTTTTACTGTACACTGCAGTAGTAATGCATAGGAAAGGGCCTGGGTTCTGGGTGTCTGGACGACGTTGCTGGAAAATTGTGATATAAGTAGCTCTGTCTCCTTCTAGTTCAATACTTCACCTGGAGAGATCAAATAAAAAAAACAAAAAGCATACACTGTTATGGACTGCTTCTTATATAGTGTTAGATTTCATCCCTTGTGTCATCACCGCAACACAGCTGCAGTCTGACAGTGTAAAAACAATGAAATGATTCCCAGCTCTGCAGTTATAAAAATGCTGTCTCCAGCTCGTGTTAGAGGTTACGTTCGATGTGAACGCTGCTCTGAATAGCAGACAATCCTCCTTTTTTTTTTTGAAATTGGATTTTTATGCAGACATATGCCGCAGTTGTCAAATTATGTTCTGCATTGTTCAGTAAATTGTTTCGTAAATCTTCATTTTTGTAATTGCATGGCAACGTTCGTTCCTGTCGTGACCTCAAAACCATCAGGTCTTGTAATGAACTGTCACTTTGGGCTTTTTTATGTTGTGCTTTTCTAAATTTTGCTTCTTTGTCTTTATTTTTTTAATCCTTAGGGCGACGCAGGTTCCTCTGCAGCTGGCATCAAGGTGAGAGCTAAGCTTATGCCAAACGATATTATCCTTTTTTTTTTTTAGCTCCTCATTAGAAGTTGGTTGCACCATCTGTTTGTGAATTCAAAATTACATGTGGCGATTAATGTGTTGATTGTTTAAAAGGATTAGACAAACTAAGTAAGTTCTGTTTCAGTTCACTTTGCCAACCACACTGGTGTTATCTATAAAAAATACTGAAAGTGATATCATGCTAAGGCTATAATGGAAAGAAAATAATAAAACCAGACCATCTACTGGTAAGTTGTAGCAAAAACAAGACATTACTAGGCTAGTTTCAAAATTTTAAGCTAGCATCAATCGACGCTATAGACCCCTTCATGGTCTACGTCACTGTGACGTCACCATGTTAGCCGGAGCCAAAACAGAGGGAAGCTTGAGGCGAACACTGTCACTTTTAATCATGAAAAAGTCATCTTGTTGTATTTCTGATGCCAAAACTGACAAATCAAAAACACTATTGCATACCCGCCACTGCCAAACTTTGGTTTGGCTTTGCTGATTAAAAACAAAAAGAATTGGAGTGAGACAATCAACAATGTGCGCACTTATTAGACAAGATTAATGTGTAATGCACCATCAGTTTCAACCTGGAAAATATTGTGGTTAGAATAAAGTTTGACTGAAATTACGTTAAGTTAATCATTATTTTGGGGGTTCTTGGTACATGTTAATGCTAATGCTAACCGCTAGGTAACGCAACATTAGTTGTGTGTTTCAGGGGTGTCCAAGCAGAAGTTGCATTTGAAACACTACCCTCCACAGTGGTTCTGCTTACTTCTTGTAATATTTTTGTTGGAGAGGCTTCGCTTGGACTCTTCTGTGTCCTCCTTTGGTCAAATTGTCCATTCACTGAGTGAGAGTGTCGGGGTCGGTGAATATAGCCCCATCAGTCAGAGTCAACTTTTTAAAATAACAGTGTATTAGTATAGTTTTCCTTGTCCACTCATGCCAAACCAGTCCAATGCAATATGCTAACCGCCATTTACAGACTATAGCGTTTGAGATCTTTTGCCTCCAGTTAAGCCCCGCCCCCAAAAAGACATCATATTATTTATAAACCATGAAGTGGTCTATAGCGAATTCATTTTTGTGATGCTAAATATGGCAGTTAACTGTGTGACTATCTAATGAAAGCAAAAGGAAATATAAATCTTCCTTTGACCTTGATCCAGATCACTTTGGAAAGAGCTTTACAGGAAACTTGTAGCCCTTATAATTTAGAGACGCTTTATTCTACAATCCTGGTCATGGATTTACAATTAGTTAGCTGGTGCAACGCAATCCAGAAATGCAACATCTGACAAGAGAACTCTTTGCATGTATTGCAGGGTGAACCTGGAGAGCCTGGACGAGGTGGACAAAAGGTAATAACTGCAATCTGATACACAACAGAGAGGCAGCAGTGCATAAACACATGTAGCCGTCACACTAGTATGGTTTCAATCACATGGAGTAACCGCAGCTATATTCTTACTGTTGATAATGGCTTTGGTATTAATAAATGACTATGGGAAGCAGAAACAGAAAGCACTGGACAGGCCGAGGCTCTCTGAACATATTTATTTCTACATCTGGTGAAGCTCTAGTGTATGCGCAAGACATAATGGCTGAAGGGGAACCTCACTGGCTAAAGTGCTTTATAGATGGCTGCACATGGGGGGCCTCGCTGAGAAGAAACTGCATCACAATGCGTCAACTCGTTTTACATTTACTTTGGCTTGATACAAGCTTCAAGCCAGGTCTCCTGTATCATTTTAAAACCTCTGGATACATTAAATCTTTGGGATATTTTTTTTACTCCCCATTACTGTGACCTGATCGAAGACCACCAGATCATACAGATATGTTGCTCTGCCAATAAGTGCAACCTGGCAAACAGTTTTTTTTAATTGTTTAAACAGTCTTTTTTTTTCAAGTATGACCTCTCTCTTCCAACTGCTATTTATTTTAGCGTTTAATAGACTTTTCCAAGGTTAGTATTGCTGAAAGCAGCTGCTAATGAGAAACTAATAAGCGGCTACTAATAAGCAGCAGCAGCAGCAGATGAGGAGCTATTTCCCTCAAAAATAAAAGCCATTACTTGTCCTCTGACCAGACTGCTGCCGAGATTGCACCATTGCCTCGTCTAATTACACTTTTTAATCCCACGTGTTGCACCCCATTAATTTCCCTTCTCTGTTTGGACAAGCTGGCACCAGACAGACAGACAGACAGGCTTTACGCAAATGTCTATTTTTTTTTATTATTTTCATGTTTTTGCTCCTGCTGCACAAAACAACTTGTAGCCAAACTAATTATCGACTGCTTTATCTCATCCTTCACTTGACATCCACTCTGCTTCGGCTGACACGCTTCCAAACGGTATTTCTCTTCCTAATGGCAATCACAAGGCCGACATGTTGTTCCTCGTTAAATGTTGCCATTGGATGGCATTCACTAAGTGTTGGTGACATCATAGTCCACAAGAAAGACTTTTAGTCCTTAATTTTACAGTCATTTATTAGCCAGAATGGAAATTTACGGCCTCCTCTCTGATCCCCACAGTGCCATTACTGTTGATCATTCTCGTGCACCGCTAATCTTTTCATACGCCCATAAATACAATCTGTTTTAATTGAGCGTTAAATTATCCCAACTTGGATATTTATTTTTATTTTTTTTATTATTTTGAAAGTCTCACAGAGGACTCACAGGGGACTTGACCTCCGCATTTTTCACAGTTCAATCCATTGACTGTGTGTTACCCAAACTTGTTGGTAACATGAGGCGATGGCGTTCTCAACTTGACAGTGACCCGACCTTGGTAACGGAGAAATCCGCCAAACTCTTGACTTCTCACTTCTCTCCAAACGCTCTCGCAAACGCATTTCGCCACTTTAACCCACAGTATGTGACAGTTTTCACCTCCAGAAACCAGAACTTTTAACACCTGCCCAAACCAATAAAATCGCAAAAAAACGAAAACTCCACTTGCACTTTGTGAAGGGTTGAGTGTAATAACCAGCACTAATCACACTGTCAAAGCCGCGGCTGCATGAGTTGATATGAAATTGCATGTGTGGTACCACCTTCTGCTAATGACAGTCAACATACACTCCTGGATGGCTGGCCACCTATCAGAATTAGCTCCGTAGCCAGAGAAAACACAAATAGGGAGCAAACCGCAGAGCTAATGGAACCCAAAGAGCCGACAAATGAGGCTTGACTCAGCTTAGCTTGGCTTGGCTGTAACGTGTCACACTCTTCCTGTGTAGGGAGAGCCAGGACTTCCAGGGCTGCCTGGACTCCCAGGGATAAAGGTAAATGCTTCGCTGTTTTTATCACCCCCCCTCCACCCACCCCCGGTGTTGTCCCTGTCCGTCCACCTCAGCCCGTCTTCAGCCGAGTTCAGAGCAAAAGCTGAACTGTCATCATGCCTCACGTATGACACATTGAGGTCTCGTAATCCTGCCTTTCCCGCTGCTTTGTGGGATTTTGCACCGAGACTTGAATGTTCCACGCACAGCAGTAGCTTAGCGGCGCAGCATTATCTATAACATTCCTCGCAGTGAAGAGCGAAGAGCTAAATAAAGCCAGACGTCTCGATTCCGAAACATGCCAAAAATTAAGATTTCCGAATGGCATCTAGGAATGATTGGAACACTGCATCCCTGGCAAAAACACGTCTCTCTTGTTCCTGGAAGTGGCAACCGAGAGACTCGATCCAAAGTGTGTCCAAACTACTGCTTGTTAAAAGAGGAAGCTGGATTTTTCTTTTTCTTTTCTTTTTTTTTATTTGATTATTTTATTGTTTTACATGTACAACAGCAGATGGAGAAACTTAATACGCAAATGGCTCACAGTAAATCACTGCCTAAAGAATACTGAAGCAACCAAATGTATTTCAGGATCATTAGCTCAAAATATTACACATGAATGCAAGGAATGCTCACACAGGCATGATGATGATGCTCGTAACTGTTTTTTTTTTTTTTCTTTTTCTCTCCGTACGCTTGTAATGTGCTGGTCTTGTGAAAAAAAAAAGAAAAAAGAAAAAAAAAAGCCCTTTCATTTTACATTTTATACACTCCTGTTTTTACTTAAGAGGCCTGTATGCTTGATGGATTCTAACAACGTTTTGCTAACGTAGCACTCGTGGGTTCTAAGCTCGGCTTGCACTTTGTTCTTGCTGCGCATTCTTCACTGTTCATCCAATTACGGTTTCCAAGTTTGAGAAGCAAACGTCCGTCAGGTCTCCGAGGGCTTCCAGAGTGCTGTAGGTGGGAGCTCTGGTCGCAAGTGGTGTAATAATGCATTCAATACAAGTGTTATGGGATGTAAATCAAATCCAACGTCCTGGATCCCTCATGGAGGATCATTCTTCATAAGTGTTTTTTTTTTTGCACACTTAATCAGAACCTTTGTGTGTTGCCCTGAGTTTCTAACAAGGTCGCCTCTTAATATATGTGAATCCAGGGTATGAATTAGTAAACCACTGATAGCGTGTGTGATTTATGCATGCTTCCCTGAGTGTGTGAGTGTGTGAGTGTGTGTGTGTGCATGAGCAGTCAGTGCATGCATTTTGTGATGACTTGCCTATGTGTCGTGTGTGTGTGTGTTTAGCGCTCTTTAGCAGTGCGACAGAAACAAAATAATAAAATACGAGTAACATTTGCTGATTTATTTTACTTTTTTTCCAGGGTGAGCCTGGATTCCTCGGTCCTCAGGGAGAACCCGGCCTTCCAGGACTCCCAGGAACGAAGGTGGGTGACTTCACGGTGACCGCGGTCGCCCCATATGTGACGTATCGCGTGTTTCAAATCCATTTTAATGAGATGCGACCGCTTTGCCAGAGTTTCATCCCCTCCCAGCGGCCTCGTGGCTAATTCCTCCCAGTTTCTGCCCTCATCATCCATTATTAACAATTTGTGGAGGTGATTAAACCTCTGTTGCCTCAAAATGTCACTTGGAAGTGGTCAGAACGAGCTAATCCTTCCCCGCTACCTTTGAGCCGTGACATTATCACACTGTGGAGCCAGCAGTGATAATCCAGACACACAAGAATTAATGCTCACATTGTCCTTTCGCATCAGGCTTGATTGCGGTGCGTTGATCATGCAAATAGTCTTGCGTCATCCTCCGGCACATCTCTGCTAATTAATGAGTGAAATGCGTGGGTGAAGCTAAAACGAAAATAGAAATTGCTATTAAGAAGTAGCTATTTGAAGAGAAACACAAAACACAAAAAGTGTTCCTTTAACGGTAAAATGTCTGTTTTTCTCAATGGGATTTGGTGGCTTGAAGGAGGCTGTAGAAGGTAAAGTGGTCATAATATTATATTGTACTTGTGTTGATTGAAAATCAATTTTGCCGCTGACTCCGTCCACATCAGTTAAATTCTTGGCTTCGGTGCCAGTATTCATCTCTGCTTCTCATAACTGGTACCATCCATTGTCGGTATCACACAGATAAGAACTTCATCTCTCTAAGTATGAGCAATAAGTAACAGACCTAATGGGATCAGAGCTGTACCACATCCCCCTCTATTGGGCGTTTTGTGTCACTTCTCAATAAGAGAAAATCAAATAGAAGAAACAACATGCATTTATTCTTAAATATTCAACTTGAAGGACAAAAAAAAAAGCTTGGTCCAGGTGTGAGATTTAAAATTACATTCAACCTCCTCAGGGGTCACTTGCGCAAGGAAGCGTTTGTGCCGATCCTGCATAAATATCTATCTACGAATGACCGTGTAAATCTGTTGACGGAGCAAAGTCATAAGAAATGCGAGGAGTTCTTGAAGGAGGTTGCTCAGACATGTCAGCGCTGCATAACATTAAGGAATCTGAAGGCCACGCTTCATGTTCAGGAGATGCACCGCAGCTCTTCTGCTAACGAGCTGAGCCCTTGATCTGCGGTTGTTTATGACAGGAGGACGTTTAGTATCCCACCTTTGCTAGCGAGCAGTTTGTCCTTTTGTCTGTTTAGGGCGAGAGAGGAGACCACGGGCCCCCAGGAAAGGGCGAACGAGGAGACATTGGACCCGTTGGATCAAAGGTCAGTAACTGAAATATACCAACCAGCAAAAACATTAAAACCACTGACAGAATGAGATATTGACCATCTTGTGACAACTCAGTGTTCTGCTGGGAAACTTTTGGACCTGGTATTCATGGTTCTTAGACGTGTAGCACCCACCTAGACCAGACCAGACACCTCCAACCCATAGCAATGACACAACTTGATGGCAGCATCAAAAATGGTTTAGGAACAACACAAAATACCATCCCTCAACCCATAGGACCCAAATAACCTGACTAACAACACTGTGTTATCAGACACCACAGGACACATTCAGAAGGTCCATGTCCATTCTCTGATGAGTCTCAACTGTTTTGGAGGCACAAGAGAAATCTACATGATATTAGGTCATAATTTTATGATTGATTGGTGTAAAAACCTGATCCTTTAGTCGTGTCTCTTTGGATTTTTCTTCTTCTTGTTGCTTTGCTGCCACCTGGAGCCTAACTAATGATAGCACATGCACTGAAGTTGCTAGACTTTCGTTTGTTATGTTGTCAGGGTTAACGAAAAAAAAAAAGCAAAATCCTAATCAAGGGTTGACGCAGTTCAAAAATGCACTTTTGAGAAAGCTGGCTAAACTATTATGGCGTGTAAGAAGTTCACGGCTTTCCCTGGGGTCCGTGTAAAGTAAACCAAATATAAATGAGTTTACCATTGTTTATGTCTGGCATTGTCCCAGCAGGTAGCTTAAGCTCCAGTCTAAACTTGGACAAAGCAGAGATCTGGTTCATATCCTATTAGAAGCCCCAGAGGTGAAACCCCCTATTTTTATGTCAGTGACAGAGTTCAAATAAACACTCTTTACATTGCTTGGCAGTTACGGCATATTAAAGGCCGGTTATTTTAGTGAAGCCAACCACGTTGCTCTCTAGGGGGGGTGGGAGTAAGAGAGGCAAAAGACATTTCTTTGTGAAATGTGCATTAGGAATACGTTTCGCCGTTTTATGTTGAATTTGGACCAAACCCAAAAAGAGAGTTTGCTTTATATTTATCAGTTTTACGTTTATGCGCCAGGTACTTTACTTTTTACAGTGTGATTCTCTTCATGATCTGTGTTTTTTTTTTTACTCATAACAGGGTTCACAAGGAGAGGCCGGCACACCTGGTCCTAAAGGGTCAAAGGTGAGCACGGCGGATATGTTTTCTTTAATTTAATAGAGCTGATTCTTGGTTTAAGAAAAACAGCTTAATACGTTTGCAGTGACCTTCCGCTGCTAAATTATAAATAGTGCTCGCAGGAATGTCCACTGTTGTATATTGAACTTGTGGGGGAATATGCAGGAGTCATAACTGGAGTATTATTATCACTGATACCAAATCTGTATTGCAGTGGGATATGATAGTTTTATTCAAACATATTCAAATTGCATGACAGATTTATACAGCGTCTTGTCCTCCAGAGCATGTAGCAACAGAATTTTTTGTTTTTCTTTTAGGGGGAGAGTGGAGACAAAGGGGATATGGGGTCTGTTGGCCCAAGGGTAAGCAAATACTTCCTTTTTTTGAGCTGACTAATGTTCAGTTTCTGATAACATCCCTCAGCTCTGGTGGTTGTTATTACGAGTGCAATATGAGTGTTGTCGCCACCAGGGGGCAGCAAATAAGCCCCATCGGTTTAGTCCTTATATTTCGCTTTGTATAAATCAGGTCCATATGACATTAGGCATGTTTAAATGTGTGTCTCTCGATGTTGACCATGTGCAGGGCCCTCCTGGGCAGAAAGGAGACCAAGGAGCTACCGAGATCATCGACTACAATGGAAACATTCAGGAGGCTTTACAGGTCCGTCAGGCACAGCTCCTTTCACTCACTTTAAATGCTTCTGTAGCTGTAAGAGTAGAGGACAGGGTGAAATTCGACAGTTGTGTTTGATTTGGCTACTTCCTTGTGTCTTACGCTATTTTGCAGCATATTTTCTCAGTTAAAATTTCAAATTAATTCTATATTTACAATGCAATAAGTTCCCTTTTATTTACTTTAACGTGTAAAATTAGGACCGAGCGATGATCTAAGCTTTTGCCCTTCAGCACACAAGCTCCTTTTGTCGACCGAAAGCCAGATATTATGCACATTAAATTGTGTACATTGGCATCGTGGGTTTTTGCTTCAACTCTCAGCGAATCAGTCAAGTATAATATGTCACATTTTTCTTATGAGCACGTCAGTTTACGTCCCCTACGGATAATTAATTTGTCCTTTTAATAAAGAATCTGTTCTGAGGGTGAGACATGTGCTGACACTAAGGTTTCTTTCCTATGTGACCGCTGCAACCTTATCTCTCACCTCCTCCCTCATTTCCACTCCTCTGGCCCACTGCAGAAGATTACCACTATTACAGTTACGGTAATTAGGCTCTGTGTATTCTGTGTATTGTGTCATCTCCATAAGTGATTCATCTTTTTTTTTTGTTTGTTTGTTTTTGTTTTTTTTTTTTTGCACTGCTCTATCGCATCTGTGCTCCCTCTTCCGGCAACATGTTTGCTTGACAGTGAATGGAAGAGTTTTCTGTGTGATCGAGCTTAACGTACAAGGCTGCCCAGGTTCAGCTCCTTTAACCTCTATGAAAAATCCTTTAAGGCAATCACATGAGATTTATTTCATTGTCTGAAATTCTCAATATATATATATATATATATATATATATATATGTATATATATGTGTATATATATATATATATATATATATATATATATATGTATATACATATATACATATATATATATATATATATATATATATATATATATATATATATATATATATATATATATATATATGTATATATATATATATATATATACATACATATATATATATATATATATATGTATATACATATATATATATATACATATATATATATATATATATATACATATTTTTTTTTCTCTTAAATATGTTGGGGAAACACACCCTTTTAAGCCACGTTTAAGCCCTTAAGATAAGTTGTGCTTCATTATCTAATCTTCAGATTTCGCCCAATGTGCAGTTCTGAAACGCTGCGTTATTTCCAGTGTCAAGTGTTTTCTTGCCATGAGCCAGAGATTTAAGTATAGAATTCACTCAAGTAAAAGAATCATTTATTTTCTGCGCCAAAAAAAAAAAATGCAGTCTGTTCCCTACTCAGTGAATTTTGTTTTTATGTTTTTAGTGGTGTGTTAGGAGAAACATTGCATGTTATATGCATGGTTAGCAGATTAGCTTGTTTAGCTTCACACGCAATTCAAATTGGGAATCAAAAGGACAGTTGGGATATGTAAGTTATATGTTATATTCTTTCTACATGGCAAAATAAATAGATAATGTAGTCTGGAAAACTCCTGGTTTTATTCCTTATTGATTACGTATTATGATGGTTAGCATGCTAGATCATTAGCATGTTTAGCTAAGTTTCTTTGAGAAACATTTGTTGACCAGAACTTCATCATTATTTTTTTATTATTATTATTATTTTATGTTTTTCTGAAGCCACCAAACCGAAATCAGCATTTAGAAATTAACTTCTATCTATTAATGTCTTCTAAATTCTTGCTTTAAATGGCATGGAGTTCATGGTTTAAACCTTCCCATCCTCCTAACATTATGTTACCCAGCCACTGATAATCATAATTTATGTGTTCTCACTGTTATGACCTCTGCATGTGTCTCTCAGTTGAGCATCTTGTTCATAGTTCATGATGGTGAGACGAGATAGACTTGGTGCTAAGATGCAGAAATAGAATTGATTTACTGATACATTATCTGTGTTCCCTCTTTTTGTTTAGGGTCCTCCTGGTCCTCCTGGGCCAATTGGGCCACAGGGCATTAAGGTAAAAAAACAATGCAAAGTGGCACCTGTTCTTAGTCATAATAAAGTCATATTTTAGTTTTAATTCATGTTTCTTCTGTCATTAAAGGGGGATCGTGGTATGCCTGGTCTCCCTGGACTCGATGGTGAAAGAGTGAGTAAAACATATATGTATAGAAGAGCTCAGTTGCTTTGGTTTCAGCTGTTCACTGACATTTAAGCTCTTGTCACCAAAGTCTGGCTCGTTGTGCAACATTTTTTGCAAAGAGTGAATAGTTAACATATTTCATTTTAATAATGTGTATGCACCTCTCTGCTCTGTCTCAGGGCTACAAAGGATCCAAAGGGGATATGGGAATGCCTGGAGCTTCAGGGGATAAAGGAACAACCGGTTTACCTGGTTTACCTGTGAGAGTCACACTCAGCTTTAAAATTCTGCCATGTCATTGGTTTAAAAACAACTTAACAGAGATTTCTTTTCTTTTTTCTTTTTTCCTCAGGGTGTCAATGGTGTGAAGGGTGATAAAGGAGATTCAGGACTAACTGGTCCTCAAGGTCCTTCCGTAAGTAGCATTGATAATAACAAGACACAGATGCGCTCAGTGCTGTTTAATCAAATGTCACTACCTATCAATGGCATACTGTACCTTGATGATGTGATTTCTGTGTCTAATATTTTTAGATTACCGGCCCCCCAGGGCCACCAGGGCCCCACGGACCCCCAGGGCCTATGGTGAGTGAAAAAGATCCTTGTGTCACCAGAGAACATGCTGTACTTCCCTTTGACACATCCTCACACTCTGTTAATCATATAAACCAATTAGCGAATGTGGTCCAGTATACCAGTTCTTCCAAAGCACAGTTTTTTTGCTTGACGTCACCTAGGAACGACATAAAAAAATAAAACACAAGCCTGTTGCAGTGTCGCCTGAGGGAAATCTCACAACGCTACGTTTGTTCTACTTGAGTGATTTGTTGCTGTAAGGAGAATACACAAAGTGTCAGAGGTGAAGAAAGCACTGTTTCAGCTACATATGAACACGCACAGTCAGAATTTGATTCCGGTTACATGTTGCTCTTCATGCACATAAATAGAATAAGGTATAGATGTAATAGTTAGAATTAATATGTGTCTCCTATTCAATGTTTTTTAGGGACCCCATGGCTTCCCTGGACCAAAGGTAAATCTCTACAATACACGTAAACACTATGAAGTACACTCTGCAATTGTTATTCTCAAGGTTTGTGCTTTATCATCTGACTCTATGAAGACGACTCTAACAACTCTTCAAGATTTAAGATTCAAGATCACTTTATTGATCCCTGCAGGGAAATTATTTTGTCCAAGAGTCCTGAGATAAGAAAGAACATACAGTATATGAACCAGACATGAACTTAAGAATGAGAATAAAAATAAAATAAAATGAGAGAAAGAATAAGAATGAGATAGTAAAAACTCACCAAAATGCACAGTCCAATCTACGATCCAATTTAAATGAGAACATTTATATACAGACATTTTAGCTAAAGCATCTCAGTCTGAAGTTAGATAACGCTTTTATTTCAGTATTTTGCATTTGTTGTTGTATTAAAGTGTTGAAAATGAGCATTTGTAGCATCACACAAAATTGTTACTTTTTATTTTAGTGTCACATATTCTGCAAAGTTGGGTTCAATGTTTTACCTGAGGACACGTATCTGCACAGAGAGGGGCTGAGGATAGAGGAGTTAGTGTTATATATATATATAAAATTGTAGAGAATATTTGTATAATTGCTGATTTCTGTCCAATTATGCAAATTATTGGCTCATAATTAAAGAGTGATGAGGATCCACATGAATTTTTGCTCTTACTTTCGGAGCTAACTGTTCTTCATAGACACAAAGCTGCAGTAAACTGTGTGCAAAGAAGGTAGGATCTATTCAGGAAGTAATTACAGTTCAGCAGACAGGGGTTGACTGGTTTATGGAAGGGAAATAAAGAAAAATATCTCTGGCCAGGCAGAACTTTTACAACAACTGTAAAGCAGGATCTTGACGTTAGCCAGCCAAAGAGACACAACAGCAGCGGGCACATGTGCATTTACTGGTGCACTTACCGTGTTATCTTCTCCTGCTAACCTCGTTTTCCTAGGGTGAACCTGGTTTGCATGGCATGAAGGGCATGAGAGGAGAACCGGGGCACAAAGGCGACCGTGGACCATTGGGTCTCCCTGTAAGTAAAGCCATGCACCACATAATAGCCCCGGCCGAGCAGCCAGACACCCATAGAAATACTTCACTTCTATTTTTAGCCCTGTCTGAATTCGTTTTGTGCATTAGCGCACACATTTGAGTGTGTGTTTGTGTGTGTAAGTGTGCGTGTTTCTTCATTTTCTGTGCTCATTTTTCATTTGCCTGGACTGACTACTTTGCCAAGCTCCCTGTAACACACGGTGTAATTTAGTTGTTGTAAACCCTGCCATCAACCTGTCCTGATAACAGTGTTCATCTGGTACTAATCCCGCCTTGTTCATGTCACTCATACCTCCATAACCACACAGGGAGCCTCCGGCTTGGACGGCAAGCCTGGAATTAGGGTGAGTGTCATGTGACCAAGAGGCTTCACCACCCACCTTCTATCTCCTTCTGTACCGCTACATGACCCATGTCACCTTCATTCTTTGTGTGCCATTATGACCAAAGAGAAAGTTGTGTAAGCTTTCGTCAGACGTGTATTTTATGTGGCCTAGGTCTTATGAGTTGAATCAAGCCACTGTGTTTAGTTCACGGGGCAATGACCACACACAACGCAGGCATTTCAAGGCTCTTGTTTCGTCCCTCGTTGCATTAACTGAGCATTAACCAACACTCATACATTAACTGTGTCTGCAGTGTTGTAAATGTCCTGCACGTCTACAAGTTCTATGTGTCGGTTCTAGGTCAACCACAAGTGGGAATATTGCACATCACGTGGAGGCTAATCATGATTTTTTGCTTTCCATCTGATAATTGTTTGGAAAAAACGTAAATCGTTCCCTGAACTCATCATGACAATGCTGGCTCTCTGCAGGGTATGGATGGGCCTTCTGGTCCAGCCGGTCCTGCTGGCCCGAAGGGTGATATAGTAAGATCGACTTTTAATATTGACATCATGTCTGGCTGATGATGCATTTTTTTTTAATGTCTCATTTTGAAATGCCTGTAAATGCAACACTGATTTATGTGCACTAGGGGGAGAGAGGAGCACCAGGCGAGCCAGGACCAAGAGGGCCTTACGGACTGCCTGTAAGTCTGAAAATCATTATCTAAAATGTTAGACGGCAAACTGGTTTACAACAAAAGTGTGTATACACATTAATCAGGCATAGCATTATGACCACTGATATAAAAAGTGAATAACATTGAGCAACTCGTGATAATATAATGCCCTGCCGGGAAACTTTTGGATCCGGCATTCATGTGAATATTACTTAGGGCTAGGGTTAGGGTTAGGCACCATCACCTTATGACACTTCTTGATAGCAGTAGACATCCCCAACAGGATGCAGCCTGGCACAGACACACACACAGTTTAGGAAAAACTGGGGAAAAAAACAAAAAAACATGAAGAACAGCACAAGGTGTTGACCTGGCCTCCACATTCTCTAAATCCCAAACTGATCAAGTATCTGTGGGATGCACTGGCACATGTCTGATCTCCAGACCTTACCCAGATAAACTTGTAAAGAATCATTGTCCAATAATAATGTTTTTAAATATTACATGAGATAAATCCACTAACTTTGACAGTGTTTCGTGAAAACACCTGCGACCACATCAACTTTGCTCAGAGATGCTCCCAGTGTTTTTCCTATTATTGTTTGCATAAGGAGGCCTATGATGTGCGTAAATGTATACATTTGAACATTAAACCATATTGTAAATTTCTGTCCACTGTTTATTTGATAAGAAAGTGATGACTGTGACTAATTCTGTTTATTTTTTCCTCCATACAGGGAGCTGCTGGAACACCAGGCTTGGATGTGAGTCAGTTTTACTTTGACAGCAGAGAGGGAGACACTAGAATTAGTAATGCAACAGTGAAATGGCTTCCTCAATTATAGGATGCTTAGTGGATAATATAAAAACAATGAAATGTATAAAAAGAACTTCTATCAGATGCAACCACATACTGTATGTACCATACTCAGAGTTTACTATGCACTATGTAAGGATGTAAGGAAGCCTTAAAGTAGCTTGTTTTTAGGTACATACATTTAAACAGGAGCCTGTAAGTCTAAAACTTGCTCTTTGTATTTCAGTTATAGATGTGACACAAATTGAAGAGATTCCTTTATGGATATTAAATGTTGCTCCATGATAAGTAGCCAGTTAGCGATGGTTGGGAATTCACCCGCTTGTTCCTGCTCAAGTTTGAACTATTGCGGGTTCAGTGCTGAAGAAAAAGTACATTTGTGCGTACACTGTTGCACATTTTATCAGATTTTTCATTCTTTTTCTGTTTAAAAGCCAACCACAGCTCATCATTTAGTCCCTTTCCTTTTCCGCATCCCTTCAGTGTCTTGGGGGTCACAGTTTAATTCATTGATCATCGTTCACCTTCAGATTTGCTTTTAGTTTGATCCTGATGTGACGTCTTGTTAAAAGAACAAGAAGCCCCCCTCCCTCCTCTTTTATTTTTTCAGTAAAGCCAGAGTAATCAAGCAGAGTTGTGCTTTTTCAGGGGTTGCCAGGCTTAAGGGGAGAGAAAGGCGACGTTGGGGAAAGAGGCGAAAAGGTAGATGTAGATTCGCTGTAATGACTTTGTTAATAACCCCGTAACACGACAGAGGACTGATGTCAATGGACAGCGGCAGGATTGGTGGAGGTATTTGATATTTATGTAGTCACCCCCCAGTTTGACTCCTTACTGCAGTTCAGTGTAGCTGAAAAATAAGGCAGTTATTGTCCTAACGGTTTCCTTTACGTTTCAGTCTGTTTTATGGCAGTTGTTCCTTCTCCGTGGAAGAACTCACGAACCAATTGGAAAACTTTTTGAATACCTGCATTTGCTTAAAGTGTCATCCCCCCGTTCCCCCCTCAAACCAGCTTGTGTTCTCCACTTTTGAATGATTTACCATCGTCATCATTTTTCCAACTCTAATGTCATTCTGAGGCATCTTAAAGTGACTTCAGCATTTTAGCTCAAACAGGTCCATTGACAACAGGCTCTTAAGATTCATGTCCGTTATATTTTTTGTTGTCGTATCCATGCATGAACATGAACTTAACACATTTCACGTCCTTGACTTACTGAGCCTGTTGGTTAACACTTCCCTTGCCTGTGTTTACAGTAGTCTATATCTTTCATTGTTTACTGTGTATGTCCACTAACAGGTATAAAGTGTTTCTTAGATATTCGATGTCTTTAAGACCCCGTTCACACCTGGATGAGTGGCACACCTGCTATTAATAACATGATTCTGAGTGATCCACCCACAAGTAGGCAAATGACAAATATAGTGTATTTATATCTCAACAGAATGTGAAACAAAAATGAAGTCACAATGTTGATGCAGTCTAATGCCAGGTGTGAACAGGGCCTAAAAAACTGTATCCTATTTCTTAGCGTATTAACGACTCTTTGAATTCAGTATGCACCTTGAATTTGTGTGTTCACCAGCTATTTCCTAACACAGATCAGATGTTAGCGCTGCTTTTCTTTCAGGTATCGAGCAGCAAGTATTAATAATGAATTTGGCAGATGATTATAAATGATGAAAGATAACAAAAAAAAGAAAATATGCTTCTTTGGAACAATTAATAATAATAATAATAGCACTTTGCAGCTGTGAGTGCTAATGCGAGCTTTGCATAAATCAAATCTAATATACTTATGTAGAGTTAATTACCTACAAACGTTGTCTCATTATGGCAAGACATGTACATGTGTTGTTGCAATTTTGAACTGTGTATTTATTTTAATTTCATCGTGTCTTGTATCCAGATAACCTGAAAACATTTTATTCTGAAGGGATACAGTTTGGACTCTTTCAGTAGATTCTAGTCTGTCTTCCTGGAGGTTTTTCCCTGCTATTCTTTCTCATCCTTTGTGCCCTTGACGAGCCTTTGGCGACAAACTCTCACCTTTTCCTACTATACTATTCCCCCTTTAATGTCCTCTCCCTGTCCTAAGGAATGTTTTTAGAATACCCAGTATTGTCTGGTTTCCCTTCCTATCTAACACTATGTTTGTTTCCCTTTTGTGGGCCACAGCCTCCCTTCTTTAATCCCTCCTAATAGCAGTCCTGATTGTTGAAAAAAAAAATGATTTTAACTTGACCAAACCGTTGTATCCACAGGGGGAGAAGGGAAAGAAGGGCAAAAAGGGGCCTAAGGGCGAGAAAGGAGAACAGGGTGCCCCAGGATTAGATGCACCCTGCCCATTGGTATGTCCAAACTGTGAGCTGGGAATTGGCTCAGCCATGTAGAGCAGTTCCCCAAAGAAGGATGAGCTCCCTATGGCTACACTGACACCCAGCTTCCCGCCCCTAAAAGAAGAAAATAACCTGAAGAATATTACTTTTCCCGTAATTCAGGCTCAAAAACATGCCATTAAATGCTGAAAACATATCATTGGGCCGGATTGTGGCATCAGCCAAGCTCACAGGGCAGCTCCTCCTTCTCCTTCCCCTTGTGTCTGTCACAGTGGACGGATGGAGGGGTTAAGGGCCGTCCACCTCTCTCCCAGTAACACTCCTAGGTCTTTGCAAACAGGGTTTCCGGGGATTTAAGGGTGAAAAGGGGGAACCAGGGCAACCAGGTCTGGACGGGCTGGATGCCCCGTGCCAATTGGTACAGTATTTCTCTTTTTCCTAAACCTCATACCCATGCATGCTGCTCACCTTCAGTCAACACTGAAACATGCATGACTTGAGAGCTTGACAAAGCATGAGCACACCTTATTTCCATTTTCCACTTGTAAAGAAACGTGACGAAAACAGCCATACACCTCACTAACACTCTGACCGCAAGCAGCCTCTTTTTTAGATTATTCACGCAGTTAAAGGTCAAATATGCAAAATAAATTTACTTTAATCTATCCCTCTAACTAAATCATGTGTTTCCCTAGATTAAAACTGGAGAAAAGAGGTTTCCTGAAATCCTTCTAGCTGACTCCTTGTTAGATCAATTACCTTTTAACCTGACTCTAACACAGACTCCTTTACTGATGCGTTACCCATGCTACAGGTGCATGGACCCCTCCTTTACTCTGTTAACTTCCTGTCCCTTCCTATCTTTGTACCAATTGGGCCAGACCGTGACAAGAAGTGAAAGTAAATGACTCAATCAGATACTTCATACTGAGAAAACGTTAAATGCATGGACGTCCTTACACTATGGGTGGAAATGCGGGAGATTTAAGTACACAAGGGAATGGAAGATGCCATAGAATCATGTGTGTGTAGACACCATAAGGAAATGGGCCATAGTAGGTAAGAAAACGTTCAAATATCACAGACACAGTTTTATTTCATTACATTTGCATTCATTTACTTAAAGATCTGCATTAACTTTATTTTTAGAGAAACTCTGTGGTTTTGTCATGGCGTGGCCATTCTCTAGCAGCCTGTTGCTGTTTTTAAACTCAGAATGAGGGACACCTGTGATAAAATCAAAGAGGAGAGTCATCAGCATATTGATGTGCATGAACTATACTTTCTATGTATTACACGCATGAATGAGACATGTTGTCATGACGTTGAATAATGAATTATTTTAGCAGAATACTCACAAGCTTAGTCAAAAACAAGGCAAGATGTTGTGTTATTTTTGCTGATGATACTGAGCTATACCAGACAATAAAGCACAGATGTGTCTTTGTATGTGGTTGGGTAAAAATTGATATGGCACAGTATGGTGATAATTTGGGTGGCAATATACAATTTTGTATAGATGAACGGACACCAAATTTAAATCTTTTATCATTAAATTGCAAATAGGAATTTCACCTTTTGCTTCAAGAATAACAAAATCAATGCAGTTGGAGTCCACTAGATAGAGACTTGTGTTTGATGCTGCCATTCCCATTGGCCTCATCCTTTCATTATGCCTTTGTGTTTACTACATTATGCTTGAGTTTAGCTTCCTAATGGCATTGGCAATGCACATCCCAGATATTACTAAGTTGTGTCTTATTTACCACACACCACAATTCACCACCACAACTGTATTTGCAGGCAGTACACATCAAACCTACAGATTTCTTTTTAACAAAGTTGGAAGGAAATATGATGGAGATGGAAATGATGCATGGATTTGCGAAGGGTATCACCCTTTGGGGACAAATGTGCAGTGGAAAGAAAGCGATGCTCAAAATATTGCAATACTGTGTTGTTACTTAAATATGCTAAATATGTTTTGATGTGTGATAAAATCATATCAAGATTCCCACCCCTACATTTTATTACTGGCCTTATTTTTTTCACCAGGTGCAATAAGTCAGATAAAGTTGTGCAGTTTTGGATTATTATCCCTAAACTTGCCACTTCAATCAAATACAGTATTTTTATATAGATTCAGGTAGGGCTGGGCAGTATGACCAAAAATATATATCACAGTATTTTTCAAAACTCTGACACTATCACGGTATATATACTTTTTAATTATTGTTATTTATACATATTTAAACTGCTATGTCTGTAATGTCAATAGAAGCGCGACCGACTACCGTAATAATTGTAGTCTCCGTGCAACATTTTTTTTTCTCATTCATGAAATGCTAAAATTGGGGACATTTTTGGGGACAGCCTAGCCGGGGGACAGGTCATCCAAAAAGGAGACTGTCCCCAGAAATCGGGGACAAAATTCATATCATAATGAAAAAAAACATAGGAGTATTTGGTATGAACCGCTATACCACCCAGCCCTAGACTCAGGCACACTTTACGTAACACACGTTCAAATTATGTAGACACTAACACTAAGACATATGATATGATGTTATGAAGTTATGCATGTACTTGTGGCATGAAAGTCAATTATTTATCCCACTTTTAATTCTGCTCCTCTTCTCTGAATAGGGCCCAGATGGATTACCAATGCCTGGGTGCTGGCAAAAGGTAAGACAAATACGCAATTGAGCGACAAATATGGTAGCACAGTTCACATTTTATTGACTCGTAGACAGTTAATTATTTTTATATGGGTTTCCGTTCTATGTGTGTTTGCATGGGTTTTGTGTTTAATTAGCTGCAACAGTGTATGACTGCTGTGTCAGGGGGAAAAAAACAACAAAAAACTGTCAAACCAGAAATGTTACAACTCATGAAACCAATCACAAACCTCTCCATCTTCATGTCATTCTCTCTCCTGTGTTTTTCTTGCAGTGATCACTCTAACCTGAAACGCATGGAGTTTGTAAATAATGCTTCTTTTATGGTATTTATAGTTTTTTAATGGAAAAACGAATCTAAAAGAAAAGAAGTCTATGTGTACAATGCTACGAAAAGAGATAACCGTCCCAAGTTTCATGCCCTAAGCTGCTTATACTCACATCGCTGTGTGGAAACAAAAAAAAAACAAACAACAACAACAAAAAAAACAAAACAAATGTGTGTGTGTGTGTCCGCGCTCTCACGTCCACATTGCGGTGGAGTTCAGATCCTCGGCTGGCGGCAGAACTTGTCTTTAGTCTTTGCATGGCTCAGACTGGAGCGTCGCAGCCCGGCCAGATTCAAAGGGAGTGAGCGGAGGAGGAGGAGGAGGAGGAGGAGGAGGATCTGGACTGGCTCCCTAACACCAAACGCTGGGTGTTTTGTGTTGTTCTCGTCTCAACAAGCTCACCTCGTTCACCATGCAGCAACATTTTGTCAAAAAGAGACTGTGCCAAACAGAACACTGCACCCCTGACCCCTGAAAAACAAAACAAAACAACAAAAAAAAAAACAGCATGAGTAGTGTACTGAAACTATACGTATTGTACATACATGTCACTGTTTCGTGGTTGGCTTCTGCAGAAAAACAAGACTAACAAAGAAAAACACAACCCCAGAGCTCTGAATTAGTAATTTTTTTGCTTTCCTTTAATCTTCCCAAGGGAGTCACGCCGTGGCTGGTAGCCTGAATATCCCCAGAAACGTAAAGCTGTTGGTTGTTGTTCCTTTATTGTGGTGGTGCCTGCAGAGGGTACGATTTCGGCAGGTTTTCACCGTTGCACTCACGAGGCTCGGCGCGGCCTCGGCGCGCTGCCTCCAACAGCCTCACACATCTCAAGAAGGGGGGGAGAGCTTGGCAGGCTCAACTGCACTGACAGGAAAAAGAAATCAGGCTCGCAAAGATTTGGACGGGCGTGTGCTCGGAGGGGGGGGGGGAACCCGTCCCGAGCGCGCGGGGGATGGATTCTGCAGGAGGGTCGCCAAGAGTCCTGTCGGTCTCCATGGAGATCCGCTGGAGCATCTGCCTCTCCTGACAGGCGACGCTTCCTCGTCTACTGGGAGCGTTCACAGAATGCAATCATTTTTTTTTTCTTCTTTATTGTTTTTTATTTTGCTCTCATTCTTAAACATTGTTTGTATTTTCTTTTTGTATAATAGCCTTTGGTGCCTCGAGCTTTTATTCATTCCTTTATCAGAAATGTACAACTTTATATCATCTTTTTAATCATTAGAATGGTGTTTATTTCAGAATGGGAAGCTTTGTTTGGTTACGTAAAAAAAAAAAAAAAGTTTTAAGAGGATTGAAAGGACACATTGCGCACTGTTTTTCATCAAATCGTTTTGAAAGGATGTTAAAATAGCATGTAGCTCATGAGCATACTGTACGGCTGCACACGTCCGGACTGTACAGTCGCTGATTTTACTCGTGGTTTTGAAAAAGCTCGTTGTTTGTTCAAAAAAAAAAACATCCAGCAGTTGGTGCAAATATGCTACTTTTCCATTTTGGACTTGCGGTTCTATGGGATATTATTTGTACAGTGTTGTCAGTTTGCTGCATGTACACTTATGGATTTCTTAAATATGGAAAATGGTTGTTTCTGGTTTTCTTTTACGTCCGACGAGGCAAAAGTCAGTTTGAAGCTGCAGCGGCTTCTGTTTCAGACGTACAAACGCAGCAATCTCACCACACTGCTCACTCTCTTAAACCTTGTATATTGTCTTAAATATACAGAAACATGATTTACAGCGCAAGAAAGCTTATCAGCCTCCGTTGATTCACCACAAGCTAACTGGTGGCCAGTTATGTCACATTCCTGATCAAAAATAAATCGCGGTTTATTTTTCACCATAGTTCATTCATCTTCTTTTTTTTTTTCCTGTATTCAAACTGCCTTTTGTCATAGTAGGCGCTAATGCAAGGTGAACGGCGCCATTTTCTTCCATGTTAGAAACACGCGTGAGTGATTTACTGTAAGAGCGGGTGATGAAACGCCAACAATTTTGTTGTGATCTGGGCAGCAACCACAGGTGGATCTGAGAAGATATACTTCCATATATGTACAGCTCGTCTCATGATTCTAACAAATGGACGCACATCTGAATGGACTATACCGGTGCTATCTGATAGTAGGTCAACACCAGTTGATGTGCTCTACCAGTGGCAAGAACTACACAACAGGTTTCTTTATTGTTGTTGGAGTTTTCTGTATGTACCAATTCTTTTTTTTTTTGTGCATATATTTGTGTATTTGTCTCAGTATTTTAAGGTGGTACATTATTTATTTTTCTATGATTTCTTAAACCAAGGCATTTATTTTTTTTCTTTTTGGTTCTGAACAGCATTCCTTTCAGTTTTGGATGTCGCTGAGCCTCTGTTGATGGTGAATTTTGGAACATGCTAAGGCGTCGTGTAACGTTATGCAAAAGGTGCAGTGTGAAGGAAGTTGGTGATTTACACTTTACAGGCCAGTTTGTATTCACTGTGCATTTACTTATAGGCCTTACCATAACACACACACTTCTGCTTTTCTTTCATTTTTTATTTTGTGTGTGTGTGTGTGTGTGTGTGTGTGTGTGTGTGTCAGAAAGCTAACTATGACAACAGAGTACTGATGACCTGAATGTTGACAGGGCCAGCCAATGCAACCGCGTTACAGTTCTATACGACAGCCTTTTTCTTCAAGCTTTCTCTCTTCTCGCTCTCTTTGCATTGAATGTAGTTTGATATCTGTATAGTGGATTATTAATGTACTGTTGACATGTGTGCTCATTTGACATAAAGTGCAATTTATACTTTGGTTAATGCGTGTAGCATCAAATGCAGCTTAAGTATCACATGACGGTGACATCCACAGCTCCATTTGTTCAGTCATGCTACCCTGTATACCACTATAGAAGAAAATGTTTATCTACCAGGAGACAAAGAAACATATGAAAACATGGACTTTCTAATTAAATCTCAATTTACATATTTTTAGCCTCAATCGGTCCCTTATATTTTTGAAGTGTTATTTCCAATACTTAATATTTACTAAGTTTTTGCAATGTGTTTATTTTATTTTTTTTTTATTAATGTTTGATTTCCAGCCTTTGTTACAGTATTCGTTCTCACAAGGTGCTGTATCGTTAGCATGTGCAGCTAATTTTGTAATAGATTTTTTTAATTGATTGACATTTGTTTGTTGGTTTCTTGTTTCCGTTTATTATTATCTGCCGTTTGCAGAGGTGCCAAAATATTGCAAACATTTATTTACGTGTCAGTATCGCCGGATGTTGAGGAGCTGACGAGTCACCGGTGAGACTTTTGTCACTGTTGCAGAAATGCCGTGAGTCTTTCGGTAGTGTACACCCATCAGCCCCAAAGTGCTGACATGGTATTATAACTATATTATACTGTACAGTGTTCATTTGAGAGACACTGGTTTCTAATCAGAGCTTTGAAAACAAAATTGTCCACTGTTTTACCCTCCAATGCACTTAATTCAGCCTTACTGAAATAAGTATTTCCCCATAATCTCAAATACAATGCAGACTGTAGCAAAGATATAAAACAAGATCCATTTTGTGGCACAGTTATGAATGCATTTTTGGCTGTGGTAAATGTTTTGCTTTCTGTTCTGCATAACATATGTTTTTACCCACTTGATTGACGTTTCTTTGAAGACCCTTGTGTTCACGCACTATATTTCAAGTTGACATTTCATATGACTGTACTGTTGGAGCCAAATAAACACAGTCTTTCAAATACATCAAACAACAGACTTGGCTTCACTGGTGGTTCATGTGAACATTCATTCGTGTCCTGAAAAGAGAAGGTAGAAAGTAGCTAAATGTACGCGACACAGTATTTACTATGTAAAAAAATATGAAATATGAGTCACTTAATTTAGTAGCAGCTACAAATTAAATAATTGTTAAGTTACAGTCTTACAGGTGTCACCTTTACCAAGTCAGCGTGGACATTTCTTAACCCAAAAAGCACGTCTAAAGACTATTTCTAGCTTAAAGAAACACAAAGAAACGGTAATCTTTATTGATATCTGGCTCAATTTTAATGATCAAATTGCTTTCAGTACTTGTCAAGGTTCCCCAGTTACTACTGTTAGCATTGGCAGCGTAGCACCTATCTTGCTAATCGGGTCATGCTAACGAACAATGGTTTGGCTTTGCACAATTTTCCCTAGCTGCTTGAATTCCAAATACTTTCCCTCTGTTGTATGCAAAAACGTCCTCGTGTACAGCTAGTACAAAGTATTTAAAGTTTGTAGAAGACTGCAGTTTTTCATTGAAAGTAACTGTTTACCCTAATTTATATTGGTAAGATTTTTTATGATAGTTTATTAGATGTAAAGAAATTCCGAATTGACTTGTTCTTCTTTACATTCGTAAGTTCATACGATTTTAACCGATAGATTTATCTTTATTATTATAAAATCTTTACAAATTACATGAACTGTATTTTTTATTATTTTTTAAATTATTTTATTTCAAATGTTCGTGTATATATCAGCTTATATCTTTGTCCCAAGTATTTAGTGGCATGTGTTCAAATATTTTTTTAAAAGTTTTATTATTTTTATTCTTCTGTTTATGTCTCGCTATTTTTTCAGCACTTACTGCACATGCCAAGCAACGCATTTATTTGTTTATTGTTTATTCATTCATTCCAACATTCATTTTCTGAAATATAAAAAATAAAAAGTAATCAACATATAAATAGACGTAAAACTTTAAAAATCGTAAAAACAAAAAAAAAAAACACGTGCACGTGTCCGCTGGCACGGAAATTTTGGCCGCTTCGGATCTCCGTACAAAGTGACAGCCTGAGTGACGGCCAGCTGCGCGAGCTGCTGTGCTGTTGCAAAGTGCACCGCCGCGTGCGTATAAAGCCGGGTTATTTCGGCTTCAGCAGATGTGTGAAGTGTGTCGGGCGTCTTCCAGCTGGACAAAACGTCAAGATGTCTGCAGAGAGATTTGAGAAGCAGAAGACGCTGGACTTGAGGAAGAAGCACATCGGGTAAGATGTGTGTCATTACCGCTCTCTTGTTACGCTTCGGAGGTTTCCAATTAACTGTGACAGCCACAATATCTTCAAGTAATCTTTGATAAAGTCAGTTATCTAGCGGCGCGCCCTGGAGATATGAGATTGTTCAACCTTTTATTTGTAGCCAAAGTTTAATACCATTTGTGATTTGCTAAAAAACAAACAGAATAAAAAATAAAAAAAGGAAACAATTGTACAACCAACACAAAGTACATTACCTGTCATTTTTATCTAATATCACAATGCTTATTGTGTCTTTAGAATGCCACTGTTCTACCAATGACCCATAAGATTTTTACTTTATTTTATCCCAGCTATAAAACATTAAAAGTGTTAAAGAGTCAGGCTAGACTTTGCACACAAGCTTCATTTTATTTATTTATTTTTCCCACTGCAGGCCATCTTGTAAGATTTTCTTCAGCCATGACCCCATCAAGATTGTGCGAGCCAAAGGCCAGTACATGTACGATGAAAAGGGACAGCGTTACTTGGACTGCATCAACAACGTGGCTCATGGTATGTACAGTACACGTGAAGACACGTCTGAACAAAAACTGACTACATCTGTTTTCAATGTCATCGCCTCCAGCAAATCATCCAAGCAAGGACACAAGACTCGGCCAGGAAGTTGGCTGAGGCTTCATGCATCAGAGGATTGGTTTTCACTAGAACACATGACTAGAATTACATGACAAGTTGCCGTGTAATACGCACCTGAAACCCTAAAATGACACAGAGCTTAAAACTGAACGTCCCTGTGACCTCCCGCATTCTTTCATTCCAGCCTCTCATTATGCATCAGTCATCACATTTAAGGGCTCAAAAAACAAAAAAAATGTCAGAAATTCTAATCCTGTGTGCGTCCTCTCGTTCTATTTCTCAGTGGGCCACTGCCACCCGGATGTGGTGAAAGCGGGAGCTCAGCAGATGGAACTCCTCAACACCAACTCACGTTTCCTGCACGACAACCTCGTACTGTACGCCCAGAGGCTGCAGGCCACTCTGCCTGACAAGCTGTCCGTGTGCTACTTTGTCAACTCTGGGTACGTTCGCCTGTTTTCACACTCGACAAGCAGGAAAAAATGGAGTAGCCCGACCTGTTGCGTTCAAGGAGGTGTGAAACGGCAAAGGCACGACGTAGATGATGAAAGGGTTCTGACATACTGTGATGATGCACATTCAGCATCTTAATAGCACCGTTCATCCAACTGCACCAGTCTGACGTGGTTATTGATTCACACAGTACGCAATTATCTGGTGCAGGGCAATAATGCGATAATAATGTGTAGATAGTGATCCATATGTACTGAGTACCAGATAGATTATTATCTACACTTATTATCAGTCATGGGGAAATAAATATCTTTAAGGAAATTATAAATCAGACTAGACACAGACTTTATGAAGGTACGCACAAGAGAATAAAAGTGCAGCCAGATTGTGCACTTGGGAAAGCGTCTGGGAATGCTACAGAAAAAAAACACATAGATTTGTAATTTGTTAAAGTGCCAGGGGCATGTCGTTAGCCTAATAGCATAATTGCCTAAGTCATATTTGAACGTTTTTGGAAAACAAGAAAAAAAAATGTAAAAAAATGTTAGCAAGTACATTTTTATTGTTACAGTAAGTCATAAAGGGCTTATTTTTTTTTACAATTATGCCATTAGGCTAACGATATCATTCTCAGGAAATAAGTTATAAAACACTAACAAGTTGTCAGGGCAAAGGCAGAAGAACAGGATCATTCCGGTTACCCAAGATTCCCATCGTAGACGTGTGTCGCTTGGAAATATTCCGCACATTGTGTAAGATGTGTTTGAGGTTCTGCAAAGGCTGCTCTAGTGTTTCATTGACATGTGCATGCATAACGTCAAAACATAAATGGGTGTTAACCTCACATGCATTCTTAGTGGAAAGTGAATCAGCGGACACTGCAGACACTGTCGGACGTGCAGGCGTTATCCGTGGCTTCACCTGTGTATTTTGTGGTGACTCAGTAACTCAAAGCAACCCTTGCCCTTCTGAACTTCAGCTCTGAAGCCAACGACCTGGCCCTTCGTCTAGCATGGCAATACACCGGCCACAAAGATATCATCACTCTGGACAAGTAAGTTCCTAGACAGTCTGTGAACACACCCAGCTTTTCCAAATGAGCAATATGAAATCATACAAGGGATATATAAAATAAAATAAAAAATGTTACGCATTATTATTATTATTAATTTGTGTGTTGACACCATATTATGTTCTAAGGGAGAGAATTGACAGATGAGGTCCCTGTGTCTCCTTTGTTTTCAGTGCATACCACGGCCACGTCTCGTCGCTCATTGACATCAGCCCGTACAAGTTCCACCAGCTGTCAGATGCCGAGCAGAATCCATCTGTCCATGTGGTGAGTGTTTTTTTTGCTCCGCGTACGCCTGCCGGCGCACTATTAAAATGCCATGACTCAAGCCGGTCTGCTGCGTTCTGGCAGGCCTCTGAGTGGACAGCATACATGTGTGTGTCCGGGCAGAGATTAAACAGAATGGAGCACAGCTACCTTTCATGACCAGTTCAGCAGGGCAAGACAGAGTCGAGGTGTTTTTTAGTTGTTGCTTTTAGGTGCTTTAATTGAAGTGTTTAATTATAGCCGTCGGTGCCAAAAGATATAGAGCTTTATCTCAACACTCTCTCTTAATGACAGACGAGAAAAACAAGACACTGGGTAAGCGCGCAGGTTATAATTAACCGCATGGTACAGTCTGGTATGAAGAGGAGTGTCTTAAAAAGGCCCAGCACAGCTCGTTGTCCTGCGTTGCCGCAATTTTTTTTCGAGACATCATCAAATTTTTTTTTTAGACTGTGTCTTGGTCCCGTTTCTTTCTTCCTGACCACAAGAGACGTAAGTAACTGTTGTTTTTCTCCAGTCGACTGTAGAAATGGAGAATGAGGAGCCCACAGCATCTATGAGTGTGCTACAGCCTATTGGAGAAAGGCAAAAGTTACCAATGTAACATGGGTTCTATGAATCCACCGTCTCTGGTGGTCAAGGAGAAAGAAGAAGGACTTAGGGAGTTGCTCCCCTCTACAGCTCTTGATGGACAGTATAATCCATTGCTACCTGAGAGTCAAATCTGGCTCACAGCATGAATTTGTAAAGTGTTAAAATTACATAATTTGTCCACTGTTTTAGTCAGAAACGTGGACAAAACGCAGTGAGACAGTGAGACCCAGTCAGGATCTTTGCAGGATAGTTTATTAAATGTGACCAATCTCCTAATTTACTTTTTTTTCTTTGTACTAAAACAAATGGCCAAAGCCTGGAGTTGTCGTTACTCATAGGTTATTATGCTGTTATGTTACTGGGCCGGCCCGCTTTGGATCAAAGCGGACTGTACGTGGCCCCCCCAAACTAAAATGAGTTTGACACCCCTGTTTTGGAGTGCTGCACACTAAACAGTGCAGCATGGATATGTGTTCTCTGCTAATCTGCTTTAGTAATCATCATAACTTTTTTTGTTCCCCACAGGCTCCCAGCCCAGATGTGTACAGAGGCAAGTACAGAGCGGACCACCCGGATCCTGCCACGGCATACGCAGACGAAGTCAAAGACATAATAGACACAGCCCACAACAAAGGAGGAAAGGTATATTGTCGTGTTAAAGGGTGTAAATCAGAGCAAAATAGTCCTTCGGAAATAACCTCATAGTAATAATCTTTTTAGAATCAGGATACACACATTGATGCTGTTATTCAGTGTTGCACAGTTGGTATGCTGCAGGACTTAGTCGCCGACCACATGCACCACGACTTCACAGTTTTAACAGTCGGTTCTCACTAGGTTTCTCCCTTTTCTCCCCTCCTAATTCTCAGGTTCAGTCCAAGGACTTTTAGGGTCAAATCCCAAAACCCTCCTTGAGTATGGACTCTTAGTGTCCGAGCTTGGTGCCCCTTCTTGTCCATATCTGAGGGTATGTCCTTGTCTCCAGTGGCAAACAGGGAGCGTTTGGCAGTTTCTAAACTGGAAGTGTGTGTGCAGAGCTACATCTAAAGGTGGAAACGTCTTGTTTCTGAAGGTGGTTGTACGTCATAAAATGTATTCTGCAGAACGTATAAAACACGCAGCCTTTGCCAATACCATGTCGATAAATGTGTTTTTTTTCTCCCCGATGACCTACAGTAACGTTCATTGACTGCTTCACTCCTGTATTTCACAGGGGGAGGTGACGCGAGGAGATGCCAGGACAACGTGTCTTTTGCACTTTGTCAGTCTGGGTTTACGTAAATAGACCCCAGTATGTTTTTCTCCTGCGCAGATTGCTGCATTTATTGCTGAGTCACTGCAGAGTTGTGGCGGACAGGTCATTCCCCCCGTGGGTTACTTCCAGCAAGTGGCAGAGTATGTATACAGGAGAGTGTTCTCGTTTTATACCCAAGTACATTTAATGTGTGTGTTTATGTGGACTTTTTTTTTTTTTGCTGCTCTGCAGACACGTCCATAAGGCCGGGGGCGTTTTCATTGCTGATGAAGTCCAAGTGGGCTTTGGCCGTGTTGGCACTCACTTCTGGGCCTTTCAGCTTCAGGGTGAGGATTTTGTGCCTGACATCGTCACAATGGGGAAACCCATTGGCAACGGCCACCCCATGTCGTGTGTGGTCACGACAAGAGAAGTGGCGGAGGCCTTCATGTCATCTGGAATGGAGTACTTTAATACAGTAAGAGCGCGTGAGATTACAACAACAAACTAAAAATACATTTTATATGAGCCGCCATTCTGCAACATGTCGAATATAGGCTTGACGTAAGTGTTCGGTTTTTAAATGATCATTTGGTGCGCAGGGAACACCACGTACGAGCTTCGCTTTCCTTCCCAAGTTGACCAAACGCGGCACTGAGCCGACCTAATCCTAGACATGATGTTCTTGTCCATATTTGCCAAGCGCATCCACACATCTGTTTTGCACATTATGTGGAATAACACGCTCCATTCAAGGCAGCTTTTTTTTTTATCATTGGCTGTCTCAGATTGCAGTTATTTCCTGAAAAGTTTACTGCAGTCACATTCTAAAAATGCATAGCTGTATGTACGCGTTGGATGAATTATTTGTTTAGACTGCAAAAAAAAAAAAGTCTATATATAAGTCTATAAATTTATAAGTGTGTTGTTTGTTTCTTATGAATTTCTCAGTTTGGTGGTAACCCAGTGTCATGTGCCATCGGTTTGGCCGTCCTAGATGTGATTGCGAAGGAGGACCTGCAGGGTAATGCTCTGCGTGTGGGCCAGTACCTGACCAATCTGCTGGAAAAGCAGAGAGAGAAGCACGTACTGATCGGAGACGTCAGGTGAGGAGACGCAGACACGGTGCAACACTTGGCGACTTCTGTCTACGTCCTGTAAACCGACATTCCTTCAAAGCGTTGTCTTACTTCTAACATTTCTGAAGAATATCGTGTGTGTCAGAGATGACTAAACTGAACGGTGTCACATCCTGCAGGGGCTGCGGCCTCTTTGTTGGGGTGGAGCTCGTCAGGGACAGGTTGAAGCTCACTCCTGCCACAGCAGAGGCACAAGAAGTCATATATAAGTAAGTTTATGTTTGACCGCTTTGGATTACAGATTGACGTCATATTAGCTGTGTAAAACCAGACCTGTGCTGTGGTGTCTTGCATGTTGTGAGCGGGCATCCGCAGATTAGACTTGTTTGTCCATCACATGCAACAAATGGTTGATTGGATTGAGATTGAGAGCTATTTCCGCTCGACGGCATGATGCATTATCCTGCTGTAAGAAGTCATCGTCAAAGTCAAATAGATGGCAGGACTCCTGGTCTCCCAGCAGATCACTGCCCTAAAGCATAGGTCTTCAACAGGGGGTCCACGACCCCTAGGGGGTCTGCAGGGGTACTGCAGGGGGATGGCAAAAACTTTGGTTGATTAGACATTTTTTATATATATATTTTTAATTTTCCCCCACAAACCAAACACTATATATATATATATATATATATATAGATAGATAGATAGATAGATAGATAGATAGATAGATAGATATGAACCTGTGTATTATTTGTATAGGTTAATACTAAATGCAAAGTGATAATAATAATGTATATTTATAATTTGCTTGTCCTTGACCTGAAAAACGTTGAAGGTCCTTATTCCCATGGAACCATCTGAGTAATATTTAACATCATTTTGCTAGCTTAGCTCATAACATTATTATTATTATAACTCTGATTTACAAGTATCATACATTTGATTAAGGTTTAGTATTACCTGAAAGGTACTGACATTACAATGGACAAAATATGGACACAAATAGCTAATTTTTCATGTTTTTCCGTAAAAACAACAGTTGCTTCAAGTAATCAAACTGGGATTTAAAGGGTTAAAATTCCTCAAAATGTTTGGATTTTTGCTTGTTTCGTAAAGTGCTGAAGTGGTTTAAGAGATATGCAGGAAAAATCAGAGAAAGATGTTAATCAGTTAAGTTTTTATAGCATGGACGTTTTTGTCCGCGGTGGTAATTTTTTTTTCACAGTTTTCTGTTCACCTATTAGAATTAATTTGTTTTGAATTTCAAAATTTGTGTCGAGATAGATTTTGTCACAAAAATTGTGCCTTATGCACAGCCAAAATGACAGGCAAATGAAGATGATTTGTTATTATTATTTGTTTGTTATTTTTACCTGAGGTTGCCTGAGGGTTAAGGTTGCATCCATTCAGGTATGTGCCAGCAGAGCCGTTGTTAACATTACTACGTTTATCTGTTGTAGTGGCTTAAAGAAAAATAAACCAACTTAAGTAATGTGGTGTGTGGGTGAACTTGTTCAGGTGCGTGTTATGGGATCCCCAATGAACAATGTTCAGTGCGTTCCACATATTCGGATTCTTGAAATTCATGTGTTTTAGGTCACAAAAGATCAGTTCAAAAATTTACAGCACTGTCTCAAATCAGTATATTTCTTACACCAGCTGTTAGACACGGACAAAAAAAACTGAAATAACTGATGCTCTGCCTCAGGCTAAAGCACGAGCACATCCTTCTCAGTGCAGACGGACCCCATCGCAACGTGCTTAAGTTTAAGCCTCCATTGTGCTTCAGCACGGAGGACGCCGACCTGGTGGTGGAGCAAATTGACCTCATTCTCACAGGTACTTTTTTTTCTTCCTTCTCTCGTGTCGTAACGGGACATCGCCTTTCTGGCTCTTGAATTATTCAAACGTATCAAGGCATGTAACACTAGATGAGTTTCAGTGACCTCTCTTTTTTTTTTCTTCCAGAACTGGAGGAAGCTTTAGGCTTAAAGCTGCACAACACTCTGAAAGTAGAGAATGAAAACAGTAAAAGGAAGGTAAGTGCGACTTTGCTGCACATTAAGTCTGACACATTTTATTTGTCTAAATGTTCATGATTTTTACGCTTTTTTTCCCTTTTTTTTTTTATTTCAATTTAACCTCAAGCTGGCAGCTGATGAAAATGGACACAGTGGTTTAGCACACAGCAGAGGGAGCGGTCAAGGAGGTCCTCAACAAACCAGACAAAAACGCCTCAAGACATGAAGCTGCCTGTGAGCAAATTGCTTGACCTAAACAAAAAGTGCCTTAGCATCGAATGAAAAATGGTTTTTCATTAATAATATGAGACTGCAGTGTCTTCTCAGGTATTAATTATTTTAAATGACACTCTTTGAGCATAATAACATGCCTGTTATGGTTTTACTTGATGCAAAACATTCACTTCACTGTGCAAGTTACCATGCTATGCATCTTATATTTTTAATTTCTCACTTGATTTTTCATTGAAAGACAATTTCAACATGTGTAAGTCAAACTATGTGGTGGTATCTGATTATTTAAAATTAAATACAGATTTTTCTCGTTATAAAACATGGAATACCTGTAGACTATTACCTGTTTAAAGTGCATTAAAGAGAATAATGTGTAACACCTGGTTGATATTTAAGAAGGAATTTAAAACCGTGACCTTTGTCTCTCAGCAGACATGAAAGTAAAAGCAAAGCGCGCACAATTTCATCTGCCTCCATTTACCAGTGTTTCCGTGTTCCCTATTAATGGAGACTGAATGTGGCACCCTAAAGCTGTTGTTACCTGCAGACTGTGGCATTCATAAAAGACAAAAGATCGGGATCAGAGTTGGCAAAACTCTCAGGAATTTTTATGTAGCGTCTGAAGAGCAGCTGTGTAAGGAGGCGGCTCAGACTGAATGGAAAATGAGACGGGGTAGTGTTGGTGAGAGGAAGTGGAATTGTTTCATTCATTCTTCTTGTCCTCCTTAATAATGTAGCTCATAAAGCGTTACCTTCTACCTTCTATTTCAACCTCCTTCCGAGTGAAGTTCAGATTTAACTGAACAATGTGACTCTTTGACTATTGCCATATAGTATTTGGACCAACTGTAAAGTGTACTTATATTAGGATTATAAGAGATTCAGTTCCCTTTGAGGAGTTTGCATGTTCTTCTGTTATTACTTTTCACAACTAAAACGCAAGGCAGCCAAAACCCATTACCTGATATCAACAGTCACAGCTATTCAGTAGGTGTGATGCCAAAATGGTAGCGCAGATAAAATCCAGTCGTGTGAAACATGTGTTCTATGAAAATATTTCAACCATCCACTAAAGAGGCGATACCTAAAATAACTTTCTAAGTTTAAAAAAAAAAAATCCAAGCTTATGAATCTCCAGGTAATGTCCAGGGCTAACGTCACACCGTCACTGTAAACAGTACTTCTGTCTGGGAGACCAAGGACACCACCTTCTGGACCTTACGATGATTTACATCTGCTTAACACTGCAGACAGGCAATTGCTGCTGTATTTATTGTTGTCATAATTCAGCTCTCGGTGAAAGCTAGAAAGTCAATAAATGCCAATTAATTGCTTTCAAACTGCATATAACTGCCTTTCATGATATACAGCAATACCTGGGGCTCCAGAGCTTTTTGTCCTCTTATACTATTTGAGCGGTTGCTCATACCGACGATATAATGACAACTGCACTGTGAAAAGGAAGATTTATTTTCACAACCTTGTACAAAAATGCAACTGTGACGGGTTCAAGGCTTTTTCATTGACGTCCATACAAAAAAAAAAAAGAAACAATATCCACCTAAATGATTCACACAGTGCTAAACTTGATTCCAAATCAGCGGCTACATCCTGTCAGCGTTCAGTGATTTCCTTTCCTTTTCTTCTCCAGCGTCTGGGGCACATTTCATATACTGTGAAATGTGACAGATTTGTTAAAGACGGTGCACCAGTACCAGAAGTAGAGGCCGTGCATTAAAGTTGACACTACCTTGTGAGGAAAAAAAAGAGGGGAAAGGAAGTCACAAAACACTGAAGAGATGGAGTCAATGTGATCTGATGTAATTTCTAGAGAATGGTCAGTGCTTCGAGTCCTTATCACTTGTCGGGTACATGAAGAGTCAATTCTATCAATGATTTTAATTTAACTGCGTGGAGGTCGCTCTCCATCCAAACCAGTTTGTCGTATACTGCTGCGTCTTTAGCCCATGAGGTATCCACTGAAAGAAAAAAATCAGAGCAAACGTCATACGGTTGTTTCCTTTAGTAAGACAGAGATTTGAATAGCAAATACTTTCCAGGTGGTTTTCATTTAGAGACAAACTTAAAAGCTCAGACTTACGGCAACTTCATGCGCATGAACACTCTGGCCATGAAGAAGCTGAGGAGAACACTGACGAACCCGATGAAAAGCAACAGGAAGCGGTTGAGTTTGGGAATGTTCGGTGCGTTGGAGCGATCCAGGATTATAAAGCCGAGACCTCCCATTGTGAAAAGGAAACTGGAGGCTAGTCCTTCCATGATGTACTGGCCGTTTACTCTGGAAAACAAACATGTCTGGCATTAGCTTTGTGAATCTTTTGATCTGGTTTCAGGCTGCAGAGATGCTACCAATGTCATGACTGCCGTACCTGTATGCCAAAAAGGCTACTGGCCGCTGGTGTCCATGCTCATCAGTCATTGAGCCCACACTTGGTGGTTCAACAATAACATCATAGATGATACCTGCAAAGAAGGTGAGCAGAGTAAGTTAGATATCAATTAATCATAGCACAGGTTTCACTTTCAAAAGCAATCCTGCTGCAACCTTTAGACCCGAAAGACGCGTCTGTAAACTGTCATGTTCTGTAACTAATGCTAGTTAATAACCTAGTTTTAAGTGACCAGGACACAAGCAGTTCCTTCATTTAGTTCCTTTCTGGAGCTAGCTTAGCTTGAAATTAGCCTCCCCTATACTTTATTGTCATCACCGCACTTGTTAGTGGCCAGGATAATTTACAAATGCAACGAAAGAAAAGCAATATCTATCATTACAAACACGTAACTGTGCAGCGGCATTATTTAATGGTAGCATTCATTGAGCATTAACTGGCTAGCCGACTAGCTTAGCTGCTCCACTTACCTCCTGTAATAAGAAAGTAGGACACGATAACGACTGCATACACAGTCATGGCCGACGGCATGTGCAGCCACGACGGTTTCTTCAGCTTTATATTCGGACACTCCAGCACTGCAAACGGTATGCTGTATAAAGTCTCCATGGTGGTAGGGAAATGTTTTCTTGTCGCTACAGTACAGATGCTGCTGCCGCTGGCTGGGATCCGTCTGCGCAGGGACTTTGTTGACGTGTCCCGGAAGTAGATGTTTGTTTTGTTTTTACTTCACAGTAAAACTGTTGGAAACGTTTTAATAATATATAATATCCGGCGACTGTAGCGAAAAGTACTTAACTGATCAAAATTATTTTATTTGAACATTAATTTTATATGCACAGTTAGACTAATCATCGTCATCGTTTGTGCGTGACGTAATCTTAAAGGGACAGTAACTTCCTGCGCTGGGAATGCTCAGCATTCAGGATTGATCTAAACACGTCTAGTACCATCCGATTCTCTAACACAGGGGTGTCAAACTCTTGTTAGTTCAGGGGCCACGTACAGAACAATATGATCTCAAGGGGGGCAGACCTTCAAATAATGACAACTTCAAATGTTTCCCTTTGTTTTAGCACAAAGAAGTACATTATGCAAGTGTTTACATTTAATGAACTGCACTATTACAAAATCTTTTATGAACAAACATGTTTCTTTAGAAAAAGAAGTGCAATTTCTGTATGTCTCAATGTTGTGTTATGTCCACAACTCTTACTAAAATTGTGTGAAACGTAGGAAAAGTAGTGACTTTTATTGGAAAATTTGCAGTTAATGTCTTCGATGTAATTTTTGCACTTTACAAATTCATACTGCGGGCCAGATTGGACCCTCTGGCGGGCCGCTTTTGGCCCACGGGCCACATGTTTGATACCTGTGCTCTACCATGACACAGGATAGATCAGATCATCAGCCCTCTGCAGAAAGACAATCACACATTTCAGGCCGACACTTGCCCTAAGCTACACTTTATGTACATTTACATTTTCCTCTTTTCTTTCTCCAAATGTTTCTTTTAAGTCGGGCATCTCATTATGTTCTCATAATGACAATAAAGACTTTTGATTCTTAATTGATCTACGCATTTTAATAAAATGTAATCTTAGCAGAACCAATATTAATTCTGTAAAAGTTGTCACTTCACTGAAAACAGTCCCCAAAAGCTTTATTTCTTCACCCATTATAAAGCCATTTAGTATAATGTAAAACCTGTGAAAAGTATTGTTTCAATCCTACCATGGATCGGAAAATTATCAGACGTAAGGCCTTCAACATAAGTCACAACTGATTTATACCCATTTTTAATCAAATGCACTAAGACACTGAAAAAAAAATCACAATAGTAAATAGATTTGTTTGTCATTTTTTTATTGTGGCAATACAAATACACATTTTATTTAGTTTTCTGGCTCTGTGCCTGTGCCTTGAGCACCTTGATGACGATCTTCTGCTCCTCAATGAGGAAAGCACGCTTGATCCTGAGAACAAAAGCAAGAGACAATTTAGATTTAAAATATTGCATATTCAGACCTTCAGGAGCTTAGCTGAATGACTCTTCTCACCTGTCACGCACAGACTTGGCGCACATGGAACCTCCGTAGGCCCTGCTCACGTGCTTCTTGGTCTTAGAGAGCCTCATCAGAACCTGAGGTCTAACGGCGCGGATCTGTAAAACAAACACACGAATGATTAGACCAGAGCACACATCAAATACCGATTTGGAAATTGACAACCGCACCAGCAGCACGATGAACGACAAATACATAGTCCAGATTTTGATGACAAAACAGTAAAAAGCTGTACGCAACTGAGATTCAAGCAACTTTCTTGGCAACTATAATAATACTTAACTATGTGATAATTTCTTTGTCATTTGCTGCAACTACAACTGTATCTTACTTTTTACAGGACAAATACTGCTTTGTGTTCTGACATGCAAGTAGTGTACAGGACTAGGTCATATTTATTCATGAACACTGTAAAATCAATACCATTTGAAGATGGCATCAATTTTCATCAATCTTTGCTGCCTTCAAATGTCCATGTTTACCATATTTAAGAGAAGCGTGAACATAAACCATCTCTCCAACTGGATTCACAACCTATATATTTTAGACGAGGTCCAAGTTCACACTGACAGACATTTTCAGAAATGGCAAAAATTAATGTTAAATTATTAAAGTTCAATTTAGTTGCATGTTTGTACATCGCTGCTGCAACAGTTTGGGATTAAATAAATATCTATTATGGAGGTTCCTTCTGTGCTTTTTGTATTAATATAAAACTGCCTTTAAGCCTCTACATTTCCCACACTGAGTTACCCAGTTATCAGCCTGACAACTGTTGCACGTAGTAGCATCTAGATCCAACAGTTGAATTACAGAGGTCTTCTAAGAGCTTACCAGTTGAATGTCAGGTTCAATTTCAGAGCAGTATAAAGTCTGCACTTCTACCTTCAGACTACTTAACAATTTAGGACAAGGAGTCTAACTTTCACCCCACAGCTAAGCCTAACATAGAAGATGGCACATAGGAGAAAAGGGAACATCACTCACAATCAGGCTAACGACTACGCCTGTACTGACAGCCAGCGAGTCAAGGCCCTAAAACACATTCAGCTGTGTGTATGATAGAATTGTAGCATTCAGGAGCATTAAGACACGGACTTACTGACTAAGAGACATCTTAATAATCCCTACCCGTCTGTCCCCATCATGCACTTATATTTCTAGATTTATGGTACTTAGTATTTATCATTTGAGTTTTTATACTGTCTTAGTTTTAACTGACAATTGTTAATGTTAATTATTACACTGCTCTCTTTTAAGTGTTTTTACTTCGTTCTTTTGTACTGCACAAGAATAATAAATTAAACAATGAATGAAATGATTAATGGTTGTAAGTAATAAACACTTTATTCCACTTATATCATTCAAAATGTCCAATTGGGAACACGTCCAGCCACTGAAGCTTTCCAATGAAAACCTGGTACGGTGGACGTTTCTCACAAGACCAGGTAGTAAGTGTGATGAAGCAACACTGTCCTGTGTGTAAGTTTAGACATATATCCATAACGTTAGCGGTGATGAGACGCTCAAGCTAAGACTAGCACTACAACAAAACCCAAGTTAGAAAAATTGGCAGGAAATAATCTTGAATGGTTACTGACAGTTTTTAGGAAGAAGAAGCAACAGAACTGGATGTCTGGTAAATGCTCCTGCACATGAAACTAAATCTCAATCTTTAGTTTGATATTTGGATCAGTTTTGACACCATTACGCTCATGGGGGAAAACCACCCAGTAGCTAGAAACAAATGACAGGAGGTAAGTTGTTGCCGCGACTGAAGCAAGGCATGGCTGCAGGCTAATGCAGGATAGCCATCTTTTTTTTTTACAGCTAACAGCTGATTTTCATCATTAATTGAAAAGCTAATTGTTTAGCTGCCTTCTCCTCGAACCTTGTAACCACACATCAATCCCACAGACTCCACTATTTAAGGAGACCAGTTCCTTCCACACTTCATCCCATCACATGCGACTGACCCCCAACACCTCCACCAAGCTGGAAAGAGATGTACTTACTCCACGCAGTCTTCCTGTGCTGATGCCGCATGATGACTTGGGGGCTTTGCCAACCTTCTTGGTGTACAGGTACACGATGCGGTTACCAGGAGTGCGGGACCTGCACGAGGGGACCGAGATGATCAGCACACATCAGTTTATAACAGGTCACGATGTATGAAATGAGGGGGGTGCGGACTAGCTTTTTTAAAAAAAACGGATATTGCAGATCTCGCTTACAGTCTGGTTTTGTTGGAGGCGGTGTTGTAGGACAACCTACGGCGGTAAGTCAGGCGCTGCATCTTGAAGCTGAAAACAGAGGAGCTCGGTTAAGACCTCAATGATGCTAGCATGCTAACTCTGCTAGCACAACAGCCTGAGACGTTTATGAAGTCCACAGCAAAACGTTAGTCAAATATTTGTTAAAGTGGTCCTATCTGGAGCTCAACTTCATATTAAAACGTTAATTTAAAAACCTATCCTAACCTAACCTAGTCCACCATGTTTGGTTCGGCGTTTAGATAGCGGCCTTTTCATGACACTGGAGACACATTTTTAAAAAATATAACGTAGAAAACGCCGAATAACAAAATTGTCACGCAGCTCAACACGAACAGTCATTGTGAATGATATCTAATCTTAAAAAATGACATTATTTGGTTCTGTAATGTAGGATTACAGTCGATTTTAAAATGATAATGTTTCAGAGGAAAGCAGGGGCCGCCATACCCGCTGTCGCCGTAACCGGAAGAGGAAGGAGCTCGGCGGATGCTAAAGGTTAAACTGCCTCCATGCCGGCAATTTCAAGGCTGCAGCTCGTCTCCGTCCTCCCCCTGGTGGCGTTTCATCTCTACTACACGATTTCTGAGGTAACAGCAGAAAAGAGTTTATTGTACCTGTATAGAAACATGCCTCCCATTGTTCTTTTGATAAATAATAATAATAAAAGATGGACTTAGACAGACTTTAATCTTCCACAAGCGAAATTGCTTGGTCACAGTAGCTTAGCTGCGCATTAAAAACACTCTTGAGAACCACGATTTAAAAAGAAAGATAAGATAAACGTAAGACATCAGAATTACTTTCCAGCTTATCAGTGTGAACCTACAGATGTGCAGTATTATACAGTCCTCTTTACATTCTAATTTGTATATAGTGTCCTTTTTAGTTAGTTTGTTTGTTGTACATGCCTTGTCTAGTTTAGTTATTTATTGAATATTTATCTTTTGCACTGACGGGAGAGCTGTACCTCAATTTCGTTGTGCAATGTATATTGTTATATGCTACCGTGCAATGACAATAAAGAATCTAATCAGATACTTGTAGTCCACAATGACATCTGCACTGACACTCCCTGGATGGAAACAGGGGTCACCAGCACCTCGGTCCCCCCCATCAGGTCCACCGCCCGTTCCTTTGTCTTTGTCACGTCGTGGGACCCCAGTGTCACTGACCTCGCCTGCCAGTCAGGTTGTCAACCAGAGAAGTCAAGAAACATGACTCTCGCAGTGCTCGCCGTCTTGTCCAGGTGGGTGTAGATGCGATTGAGTAGGAAGATGATGGCATCCTCGACTCCAAGTTGGGACTAATGGGTTTAACTGTAGGGGTCTAAATGTGGTTTGATCATGAGCCGGAGCTGCTCCAAGCTGAGTCTCTCCAGCATCTTCATGATGTGGGGCAGGACGTCTGCCCCTCTGCAGTGTGATGGTTTGTCCAGTGTCCTCCTGTCCTTCACTGTGACAATTGTATCCAACTCTCTGGCGGTCACATGCACAGCCTTTAAGATCTTTTTTGCTGGTGCTGCTCGGAGCAGAGCACAGCAAAGTACAAGGTGCTTGCAGCAACAGACTGGTGGAAAATCTCCAGCAACTTGCTGCAGTAAGGGAGGGGGGGGATTTCAGTTATACCTGACACAGTTTCAGTTTCCTCAGTATTTTGTCCAAGAGGAATCTTCAACGGCATCTATGAGACGGAAGACTATTCAACTTATTCAGAAGTAACGATGCATTCAGCTCCCCTCATCCTGACTGACAGCCTGATGATCTTCATGTTTCTTTGTACTTGTGCCAGCTTTGTGCTACCTCAAGTACTGGGGAAAACAGACCGGTCCAACATACACGCAAAGACCGGTAACTTGTGTAAATAAGATATCTAAACATCTACACAAATCATTTCACAAGAACTCATGAAAGAGCTGCACATTTCTGCAGGAAAGTAACAACAAACCTTTCTTTTACATGAGATCTTTTGGCTTGTCTCATCTGGAATGACACACCTGTGTTTTCTCCTTAACGGACAAATTCACTTTTATTTGGCATGTGGAGGCAGTACACTGCTTGTCCTGTAGGTGGCAGCAGAGGGGTTATGTGGTGCCACCATGGCTTTAAAGGCTGTTATTTACTACTGAGACAAGGATCCAAATGTCAAATTGCATGACACAGTTGCACGCAAACATAATTCCACTAACATCCCAGGTTTCTTTTGTTTTACCCAATCTTGCTGCTGTGTGTACACATATGCGCACAAAAGGAATAAGGGAGTCTGTCTGTCTGTCTAAGGGACCGCTTTTACGTATTGACCGTGTAATTGTAGATCTATGCAAAACCCTCTGAAAGGCGGTCGCAAGTTTAGCATAGGTAAGCATTATGGTGCATAAGGGATCAATGCACAGGGTTATTATTAAATATCTTGTATAATTCAGAGAAAGCGTTTTCCACTCCAAATAAAGAGGCTCAAAATGGCTCGCTATTAAGAGGGTCTGTGTCACAAACAGACATTTGCCAGGCGCAGCCGACAGATGGCAAGCTTGGCGCTCTTTTAAATGAAGCATTTGTTAAGTAGGTAAAGTTCAGTGACAACACAAGGCTCTGCACCGTGTGTCGGCGTATTATGCTACTATGCTACTATACGTCCTTTTAAGGGCAGCTGTCTAGTTTAATGCTTAACCATTACTGAGAGACAAGTTCAATTTTGCGTTGTCTTTGTTGAATGAGGAGAACAGCTGGAATGTATATATGCACATAGATATCTGTGATGAAACTAATAGGTTTTACAACTAATTAATTAGTTTTGTGGTGTTGTTTAACTGTCTTTTCTGCTGATTTGCACATATAAATGACTACATTTTGTAATTTTTTTTGAAAACCCCATGCCTGTGTTTTATGACTGAAAATGTTTTCCTGTGGCTGACTACCGAAAGTTGAAACATGCTCATGATCTGTTACGGGACTGATTAGACCAAGTCCAGATGTGGCGTGACCTGGGATTAACCCATTCTTCTTGAGAATCAAGGTCTTCTAAAAAAAAAAAAAAAAAAAAAAAAAGGTTGCCAAGACAATTTGTACCAGCTCCAAGGGGCACTTCCAAATAATTGGTAACATCTGCAGGCTTAGGGCTTAATTGTATTACCAGGCAGAACTATTAAAGGCCAGAATCTCCATTTACATTTAGACAATAATCCAGCTAAATATAAATAAATCCACGATGAACTAGTTCTCATATTTACACCTATGCTGCGTCTTTGTCAACCAGCCCTGACTACCGCGAACCACATCACCTTAAGTGCACTTGATTATGCAAGCCTCTCCGATCCCCCCCTACATCCCCTCCCACTCACCCCAGCCCCCACATCTCCTTGGGCCTTCTGTGTAATCTGCTGAGATTTAAACCTGCTGCTCCTGTTTAATAAATCCACCGCGATTAAAATAGGATTACAGCTCTGCTTTCGCCTTCCTAATGACATCATAGCATGAAACATTTTTTGACTTTTTTTTTTTTTTTTTTTTTCTCCCAGTTGTCTGGTTTACTGCCTGAGCTCGCTCGCTCCTCCATCATACTTGTCGTAACCAGACGGGCAGCCGTGATTTTCAACTTCCCTCCTCCCCGCGAAAAACTCATCCTCGCAGCCCAGCGGGTCAGCCCATCTGTGGGACTGTTGACATAAGGATTAACCTTATAATGCAGCGCACATCCGGTATCAGTGCCCCTTCAAATCAGACTTCTCAATGACAGATAACAAACAAAGGAAATATGCTGCAGCGTCAGACTGTTTGCTTGAAACCTTAACGCAACGCTGCCGACGTTGCTTTGCAGCAATGATCAGATGTGGAGATGCAAAGCCATCAGATATTAAAAGCCACACTCAGCCGTCAGAGGTCACGCGGACACTCTGCACATGCTGTATTCCTGCTTTTAGTGGGATGATTGACGGGGAGAGCGAATCAGTGTGACTTTATTTTTTTGTCCTGTTTGTCCTTCCCCAGCATCGCCCTGAAACGGTTAAACGCTGTAAGGTCAAAAAAGGCAAAGACTGATTGGATCTGTGCTTCAGTTAACCTCGCGACCCCAGCGCAGAAATCTATTCAAGGTAATGTGCTCTGCTTTAATACACAATGAAGCTCAGCCGCGTGCAGTCATCAAACATAAAATGTTGACGTGAGGCGTCCTGTTCCCTCTTCTGATCTTTCATCGTAATGGCATTGAAGATATGATTATAAAAGGCGCATGGAGGAATGTGTTGGCGTGAAATTGAGCATCGTTATATACCCTCTGCGCAAACTCTCCAGCTTTTCTTTTCACATTCTCTTTCCAACAGACTGAAGCTGTATTGAGAGCCCTGACAGCTGATGGAGGGATATGGTTTCTCCTTTTTAAATGTTCCAACTATTAGGATTAAATGCTTTTTAAGCAGTTCCAAAAGGCTGCGACATATGAAATATTGTATCTAATCTCCATTTGGAGTTATTATTAAAAACACATAAATCGTGCCATGTCGAGAATCAAACGTACAGGTTCTATTCATTTGAAGCTACATAATGACGTTTTAACAAGGCGGGATGTTGATATGTATGACAAACATCAGTCCACAGTCTTGGTTCGAACTGAAACTGCTGGAAGCGTCGACCATAATTATGTTTCGGTGAGGCAGACCCCGACAGTTCCTTGGCCAGGTCTCTCAGTGGCACAGTAAATTCCTTCTGCCTCCTACACAACACCTATGCTCTCATGTATCCTCTTCAGTAGATTTCAGAAAGAAAAATGCCTGACAAGCCATGTCTAACGAATAATACACAGGTTCAAATATTCATTTTTTATTTCAAACGTGCATCTGCCGTAAACATAAGCCTGACATAAACATACATATAATTATAGATAGACAGATGAAATAAAAAGAAAATGAAACAAAGCAATTCATTTTGGCCTTGGTAGCTGGCTAATGGGAGCTAGCTGCACTGTTAGCTTCTCTTCTGCTAACCTGGGGACTGAATAGACTCTCGGCCAATTGCAGGGAACGTGACGGAGTCGATGTGTAATATGCGGCCTTGTGATTGGCTCAGCAGCGATGGGGGCGGGGCCTAGTGTGTACGGGAAGCTTAGATTGACAGGTCTCGGCTAGTGTGGCGCGCTGTGCCAGGTAGGCTCTGTGTACACCTGACATGGTAGCATAAATCTAATACACAAACTCAAACATCAGCGTTTTAGCTTCCCACCTTCTGTTAGCATGCTAGTGTTAGCATATAGCCTAGCCTCTTGGGCAGTGCAGCCTCCCAGAGCTGCTCGACTGGTTGCTGGCCTAAAGTGAAAAGGACAATATTATAGGTATATGCAGGAAAAATACAAAAATCCATAGTAAACTTATTTGTTCCTAGAACAGGAGAGAAAATCATTTGAAACTAAAATCATTGTGTCGTTGTGATATACTGTAGGTTATTGGAAAAAAAAATTAAAGAAAGTACCATAGTTCAATTATTGAAATAGCCTATGGAAACAGATAATAAATGAAAATAAATCTTCACCAGAGTTCAGAGGGGGGTGTTCAGGCTTATGACGTATTTCAAAGTCATTTCGTCCAAAGATACTTCAGTGAAAGCAGGGTCTTACTCTCCCAATATGTGCTTGTATCTAATCAGCCGGAGCACTTAGTGATCAGACCTGCCTGTGGATTATCAATTGCTTAATCTCTTTAGCACTACTAGTACTGCTAAAATGAATATTCCAGTCCAGCCCTCATTTTCAGCTAAAATGGTCTCCCCCACTTTATATCTTTGAGCAGTCTCGCTATTGTGTAATAATGCAGAGGCTGGCCATTTGTCTTTTGGAATACATTTACTCAGGCATTTTGAGAGTCTCATTGATTCGCTGTTTACTGTCTGTGCATCACATTGGTGCCTCTGCCCATTTTGTTTAGCTGACCACATTTTCTGAAGGGACAGGTGGTCCATCCAAGCCTCTTTATACAGACTTGTGGCGGTGGCGGAGGGGTATTTAATATGAGGCTTTCAGGTTGTAATCCGGAGCAGGTCTCTTATCTCGGAATTCTCCGATTTCACTGATCTCACCAAAAAGCTTTGGGTATGAGTTTTTAATGAACAACGATTGGCTAATTTACTACCTTATGTCACTCAATTGTACTTCCCTCTTTACCGTAAAAACCTGCTCGGTTATCATCGCCCTGCGCACCACCCCCACCACCACCACCACCACCCCTACCCCACTGCTGACAAATCTATACAACTATGTGGGACACAAAAGCTTGGATTTAGCTGCCGGGCCAAAGTTAGGCTGAGGCGGGCGGGGGGCAGGGCCAGCATGGAAATTTCTGTTGTGTTTGTCACAGCACAGATTTCGGACAAATCAAAACAACTGCCCAGCATCACCCCTCCAAAAACCCTTCCTGTCCACCGCAACCCACGAGACCGTGGCCAGTCATCACTTTTATGCTGGAAGTGCAGCCAGATCGGGAGTGGTCGCTGATGTGGCGTAGAGGAGAGGCTTGCGTGTGCACTGTGGAGCCATTGTTTGGAAAAAGAGCTGACGGCTTGGATGGGATGTCATTTGACGGGCAGAAATATTGACAAATCTAATTTGAATGATTTCAGATTTGATAATTATGACGTGTACCGAAGAGATGTATGTGATCGTACGGCAAAACGTACCACTCCAGACGTTTCGCATAATTGCACATAAGGGCTATAAATAAGAATCAATATTCAATGTTCTGTTCAAACTGTTAGATTCATTTGAGTTCAAAGGAGGAATTTAGGATAATTAGGGTTAGCTGTCAGTGAGTGCATGCAGCCGTATCTTTTGCAATGTGTTCCACATTGTTGACTCCAGTCAGATTTCAGCCAGTCAAGCATGTCGAATCAGCATTGGAGCACATCAGTAAGAGAGTTCACTCTGGATGTCTGCCTGCTCAGAAAGCATATGCATGAGGAAAAAAATGGAAGTGAGTAAATGTAATAATTAATTTTTATCTCTTCAGATCAATCCAATAAGTGAAAATCACAAAAAAACATTTCGAATTAAAAAAACTATAAATTTGTCCATTTTGGTACGGATCATAGACTCATTGCACATCTTAGATGGCCGTTGGTTTATGTGTCTGCGGTATGTTCAAGTGCAACCTTTATTCCATCCATTGATGTAATAACCTGGTCATTAAGTATATTCAGGAAGTCAGCTGACCTCATGCTTTTGACATAATGTTGCTGAACTTAGACCTGAGCAACTGCAGCAACCCCAGATCATAGCACTGCCCCCACAGGCTGGTACAGTAGAAACTTCTTACCCTGATGCCCCATCACTCTGGGACAGGGTAAATCTGGACTCATCAGACCACACGACCTTCTTCCATTGCTCCAGAGTCCAATCTTTATGCTCACTAACAAAGTGAAGCCTTTTTTTTTCCCGGTTAGCCTCACTGATTAGTGAGAAAGCTAAGCAGCTGTTCAGTCTCAAACCCTTGACTTCCCTTCACATTGTACATGTGGAAATGCTCTTACTTTCTCACATCTTTTCCCACAACCATGGGATGAGTCTTTCAACATGGTTGTTTAAAAAATGAGGAGCTACTCATTGCATCAGTTGGGATTAAATAACTTGTTGCCAGATGAAAGATAATCACATGTAGCAATGATCCAATAGGAGGCTCGCACTTATTCGATTAGTTAAATCCAGGTGGCTACTTTATTTTTCACCCAGGCAGTGTATCTGTCCAATATGTCTTTGTCTTTAGCCATGTAAAATGTAAAAATCCTGTTGTGCCATTATCAAATATTTAGATACAGAAAACATTCTACTAAAAACTCTTTTCCCCGGGTGACGTATTATGAGTTCATGAACAAATAAACTGAGCTTCATTTCTACAATCAGTGGAAATCTCACTTTAATTCCCAAAATTGACAGATGGTCCAGTGACAAAAAAGCTGCCCCGCGGTCCAGTCTTATTATCCCCAACCATCTGATCGATGATGTAGCTTAGTTACGTGTTCATTCACGAATCAACATTTTAATCCGCGTGACAGAGCAGGCAGCCACTTGTTCTTGTGGGGAATTGCGAGCCTGACTGGTGAGTAAGATAAGTGGCAGCAGTATGAAAACCAGTGCTTTGTGCGTGTAATGAATCAATCAAATCCAACTCACGAAGCACATGAGGGATTCTTTTTCTGAGAAAGCAGCAAAATTTCACCTGCAGGTCCGTCCTGCTGAACTTTTGCTTTAACAATGTGCCCACGTAAGAGAAGCTCAGGTAATTCAACGATAAGACCCTGTACGAATATAACCCAGAGTAGACAGTCACCACCAACCATCAGATTATTGATAATGTGACGCAACTCAAGTGAATGCTTCTGGCCTCTGTGTTTCCTGTTAGGTAACAAGAAGCAGCGACACTGTAGAGGAGAGGAGAGAGGGCAATCAATGAGGTCAGTGAATCATGATTTATTATACAGCACAAGGCCATTAGTGTCACACAGGCTTTGTCACACTGTGTAAGGATGCACGTCTGTGTCTGTCCGACAGGGCTTGGCCTGTTAGCTAATGCTAAGTGGTCGGGGTGGAGGGCAGCCTTGGGGGACTGTAGGGATGATGGTTATGTCAGATGAAGACTCGGGTTGACATATTCAAAATGAAGCAAACTGCCACGTAAGGCACGCGTGACCTTTAACGTTTGTTCTCCCAATTGTATAGTAAATAAATACATTTTTGTTTGTTTTAAAGGTTTACAAGTTTGTGACCTTAAATAGAAGGAACTATTTTATGCAAGCTAACACTACTTTTTTTTTTTAACATAGCCATTCTCCTCCAACATTTACACACTTAATCCAGCGGAGTGCACATATTCCTTTGTGGCAGAAGTCAGCAGCTTCTTTATCATTCTCCACCAGTGCTGTCACCATGTGCTGCACAGAGGCCGACGTTCTCAATTTTATCAGACTGTGCTGACTTGCACTTTTGAATTACCCAAAGCTCAAATATCACACAAAGTTATTAACTTGAGACTTTCCGAATGATCACTGCAAGAGAAGAAGTGATGAGAGTTTATCTCCTTGCACCTTTGGCCACAAACCCATCAATCAATCAACCCTTGTCATTTTAAATTTAGAAAAAAAGACTGCAGACAGTTGGACGGACAAGAAGATTAATACCATCAAGTATGTGCTGTAAATATGAAGCAAAAGACTGTATATCATAAGTTACAACACCTCAGGGACCAGGGCCTAAATTAGTCACTCTGCGATTAATACTCAGGAAGTTTGACCAGTTGGGGTGAGGCTTGCAGCACAGAACATTTATCACTGGTCAAGTATTCAGCGTTTTTGTTCTTTCGGTCAGTCATTGTAACAGCTTGTTATTCTTTATGCTTACCTTACATCCAGTATTTGCAGTTCTGACAATCAACAGCAGCACATGTTGTACCGATCCCCGTCAATCATGCACTAAAACTAAATTTGCAGAATTCATTGTAAGGTTTCTGGTGTTGAATGTGCTGGACACTTTGTGTAGAAACATCTGTCTATTGGCACCATTTGTTAAAGTGCACAAATTAACACATCATATCATGTGTGTTCATAAATCTGAGTTGCACAAATGATGCATCTGAGCAAGAACACGCTCCCACAAAGAACCTTTGGGTCGACCTACTTAGCTGAACTTTGTAAACCATCTGATTGCTGGTGGATTTTGGTACTTTTAGACAAGCACCTTGGTTTTTCCATGTGACTAAAGGTGTCTTGGTGAAAACCTCAATTTGCACATCTCCCTAAATGTCTGAAGGTGCTCTGTAATCGAACAAGCACACGTACGAAAATGCACATGTGATGCTGCACCTCTGTCTGCTCATCACAGGCTGTTATTCTTGAAGAAATTGATTCTCCACTTGCACGTAACCTTGAAACGACCCAAGGCGTGCCCATAAATCATTGACTGGGCTGAAGCATATCCACCTGTTCCGCCATCAGCAGAAATGGGGGGGGGGGGGGGGGTAAAAGGGAAAAAAAAAAATCTGTGGAAGCACTGCCTTTGCTGTGTAACCACGGCAACTCCTCCCTCAAAATGAAACATCACCAAAGCCCCCACCTCGGGAACCGAGAAGGGAGGGATGCGCCGTCTGCCCGCTTACCTGGCTTTATTAATAAACCACCCGGTTCACGTGGTCAGCTCAGCCCCGCACAGTATTCCGCCACATTAGAGAGGCATTTTTGACTGGGAGGTGGGGGGGGTGCTCTTTTTTCTTTTTCTCCCCCTCTTTCATGCGAGACGGGTGGGCTGCTAGTGCTGCTGCTGTTGGTGCTGGTGGTGCTGATGCTGCCGCCGTGAGGGAGAGAGGTGAGCGCGTTTGGAAGAGCATTTTTTACCCCCCCTCTCCAAAGCTCCTCCTCTGCCGTCGGAGAGCGGAGACCGGTCACATTTTTTGCTCAATGAGAGCAAGAGGGCACCGGAGAGGATTTCCTAATTTCAACCCGCTGCTGTGCCGTGCGGCTGTCTCCTCGCCTCTGTCAAAGGTAAGGCATGACACGGTCTGCATCCTCTCCACGCGTCATGCGCCTCGCCAGGGGGAAACTAATGTTGGGTTGTTTTTGCTCGGAGGAGGGGGGGTGACGATGGTTAGCTGTTTGTTGTGTGGCGACATACAGCTGAAAGGGCGAATGCATTATTTGCATTATTGAAGGGCAGACGGGGAACAGAGTTGTCAGCGGGGCTGGCGTCTCAGACGCTCGGCTCATATGCAGCATCACTAAGAAGTCAAACAGGACGTGTGTTTTTTCTGTGTTTTTACCTGAGCAGCAGCGTCATGCCGTTTTTTTTTATTTATTTATTATTTCTTTTTTTTCACTGACTGCATCCAAGTGATGTCCGTAAACCTTGGGCCTTCCCATTACGTGATATTTTCCCAGGTAAAAAAAAAAAAAAAAAAAAAAAAGAGCAGGTTATTGAACACAAGTTGTCACGGTTTCTAAATGGAATTGGTCAAAGCGGCGTCAGTGAAGATCGTCTGCCTGCATGATAAGTTTTTCTGTCTGTCCGCGTCTGCTGCGCTTTAAATTGATTTACTTAGAAATGTGGATTACTGTTTATTTAGAAATACACTTAATTGCATCGCGTTAATCTGCTTAGGGCATAGAATGAGCTTAAAGGACTATGTAAATGTTCAAACTTAACGTAAAGTCCGGAATTCATTGGCATTTATTTCAGTGTGAGAGAACAACAGACAGAGCATGGGATGCTTTCAAAACATTACTTAAAATTATGACTTTGCATTTTAGGATATGTGATCTGGATGTGCATGACAATTCCTGCATGGTCTGGTCTACCACAGTAACACAGCTTGTTGTTATATAAAATTTTTTATATAAAAAATAAATGAACTTGTTTTGCACTTGTGTGATCTCACTTTCCAATGAAAAATATTCTCCTTTTCTTTCCAAAATTGTCCAGCAGAGGCTAATATGAAGACACCAGTTGGCAAACCAGACCCTGGAAAGCACCAACAATCGACTCAACTCATTTGAAACTGAAAAACGGCACCATGCCTAGTCTCCGATAAAATCTGCTCCCCTCTCTCCCCTCTTCCTACCTACCTACTGTGAGTGAGGACGTCAAGACCTGCACAGACATGGGTTCAGATCAGCCATGCATGGATTCTCTAGAAAGAAGGCCCACATTGGGCCCTGGCTGCAAGCAGCTGCGCCGTCAGTGTCTGCGGAAAAAGCTGAGGCCTGTGCGGATCGTAGGGTTCGTTGTCAGCCTGGTGGCCTTAAGTGCTGTCTCCTTCAGTGCCTTGACCTGGAGCTCAAGGGGTCTCAGTGAGCCAGTCCTCCCCCCGGAGAGCCTCCACCAGACGGCACCCCACAGGACCCTACTTTTCACCCAACTCCAGAAGGACCCCAATGTATCGGCTGACATGCCAATAGCCATGAAATCCACAGCGGACGGCAACGAGAGCAAGGGAGAATACCCACCAGACATTTTTGGCCTTGACCAAAGGCGCCAAGGAGCAGTGGTCCTCCACATGTTTGGAATGATCTACATGTTCATTGCCTTAGCCATCGTGTGCGACGAGTTCTTCGTCCCAGCACTGACGGTCATCACGGAGAAGCTGGCCATTTCGGATGACGTGGCGGGCGCCACCTTCATGGCGGCGGGTGGCTCAGCCCCAGAGCTCTTCACCTCCATCATTGGCGTCTTCATCTCGCACAGCAACGTGGGCATCGGGACCATCGTGGGCTCGGCCGTCTTCAACATCCTCTTCGTCATCGGGATGTGCGCCATCTTCTCCAAGGAGATCCTCAACTTGACGTGGTGGCCGCTCTTCCGCGACGTGTCCTTCTATATCCTGGATCTGATCCTGCTAATCATCTTCTTCCTGGATAACATCATCTCCATGTGGGAAAGTATCACGCTGCTCTCCTGCTACGCCTTCTACGTCATCTTCATGAAGTTCAACAGCCAAGTGGAGGGCTTTGTCAAAGATTGCATGAACAAGAACCAAGTGGTAGAAGTAGAGGTACAGCCCAAGGTGAGTTGAAAATATAGTTTGTTGTGAAGTGTTACAGTAGGTGTGCAGTAGTGACTTTTAAGCATTTCAACTGAAATTACCTTTAAATGTACCTTTAAAGGTTTGGACACACACTCATTCCCTTTCAGTCATTTCATGCAGCCGGTTTGTTTTCTAATGAAGTCCAACCAGCTTTGATAGTCATTCAAGTTAAACCCAAAGTGAAACCAGTTAGCTTGTGGAGGCATGCTCCTGATTACATGCATCTGTTTTTGTTCTCACTTAAAGCCCAAAATCTGTTGTATTGTTAGGTCACTCAGAACGTAACAGCTAACCCTAACCCTAACCCAAGCATATGCCGTCCTGGCTTATACACACACCCATACGTTAAAATAACAGAAACTCTGTGGGCGTTACATACGACCAACTTTCAGTTAAACTGACCACTGCACATTAACGCGATCTACTGGATGCTGCTGTGTTGGCATACAGTATTCCACTGTGGGATTAGCAAAACACAGTCTAATGTGTAATTCTGGGTTAAGCTCTACAAATTGTGTCCTCATTTGACAAATAAATCCCTTGGAAGATCTGAGGAGTTGTTTTTTTTTTTTTTTCTTCTTCTTTTCTTCCCAGTTAAAGATTCCCCACTGTATTTAAATTAATGCATAAACCACACACAGTAAATGGCCTCAGGATTGATGCATGTGTCTTTGTGCCTTTCTCCACATTATTTGCTCTAAGTGGAAGTTCTTCGTTCACAATCACTCAGCGCAGTATTTCACCGCTTTCTCAACAGCGCAAACAGTCTGTTGAGAAGAACTGCAGAAATCATTACTTCACCTAACATTCACCCCCTCAATGACACTTGAGGGCAAAAGACTCCGCAGTGCAATTTGATACCGGTGTAGAGATTATCTGCACGGATTTAGATTTCTTTGTGACATGAGATGGAAATGAAATTTTGAGGAAGTTGTATTGTAAAGCTTTCATTAAATTGGGATTTATTCAGAGTACGTAAAGGGTCTTTTTTTTTTTTAAACGGCAGGTCAGAGGATGTTTCGGAAAAAGACACGAGCACCATTTGATGCCCACAGACCAAAATACTAAAATAAACTCAGTTTAAGATCAAACATGTAAACAGTTCTTTCTGCTTTGTTGCATTGATTCACGTAGCAAGAAAAGAGTGAGAACAGAGCGGTGCACAGGCTGAGTGCCAGAGAACACGCAGGTGACCTTGAACTGCAATGGATTCTGGGTACTTTGGCCAAGAGAAGCATGCATGTGTGTGTCGGCTGAAAAACAACTTTTGACGGAGGGTGGAAAAAAAAAAAATAGAGCAAGACAGATGAGTCGATTAAGCCCTGCCATCATGTCTCATCTCCCAGTTGCTCGCAGCAGATTCAGCATCTCCTCTCGTTTGCGTTGTGTGCAACAATATCACGACGGCGCTTCTCAACAGCCTCCCTTCCAACATTTATACAACACATGAATTAAACATGCTCCAAATTTAGGTATAAAGCTATTACTTCACTCAGCAGAGGTTGTCAGCCTCTTTTAGTTTGTGACGTGGGTCTACCGGGTTAATAGAACTAGGAAGGCACAAATATTATTAGACTATAATTATCTAAACATGCGTTTTTTTTCTTTTTTTTTTTTTAATCAAGCTTTGACACTTTGGGGACGCGCGTATTTCGAGACACAAGTGTTATTTTGAGATTTAATTGATATCAGCAGGCACGTGTGCGTGTGAGTTCATGCGTGAGCGACGGAAAGTGAAACAGGAGGACGAATGAGCTTGTGAAAGTCTTCGGCAAAACATGACTGAATGTCAGATGTGAATGTGTTTGTTCGGTATTTTGTTCTCTAAGTCAGACGTTTTATTGTCCTGAATGCCTTCTCCAGTGGAACGGTGGAGCTCAGGTGTGAAGTCTCGCGGTGTGAGGACAGTAGGGTGGGGTTTTTACGCCGTGTCCTTGAACTAAACTCCGGATTAAAATGGGTTTCGCTGAGATTAATTTGCGCATCACAATATTGGGACCTTGCGTGCTACGCGGTGGTGTTGTGCCTCTAGGTTGCTTGGCTGGTAATTGGCGGTTGGCCATTAACAATGCCATAAATAACAGGAAAATTAGATTCTGACGTACGCAGCAGTGTGATGTTCTGCGTTTAGGAGTCATCAGTTTCGTACTATCCGTGACTGCCACCTTTCATCTCATTGCATAACTGTTCTTTTTTTTTTTTTATCCTTTTTGTTGTAGGCGACAACTTTCCTTCGTCTGCTCCTGGTTACACAGAAATAGATTGTCCCCGTTCCTCTTATTTTCTGGAAAATAACACCTTAGCTCCCAGGCAGACAGTTCAGTGGTGAGAGCGGGGCTGGCTCTTCGATCACCGGACAGATCAGAGGTGTCAGAGGATTTTTTTTTTGTTTGTTTGTTTGTTTTATACCTCAGGTGTCTGTGAAATCCGTTCAAGACAATTCATCTAAAGCAATCTGCTGTAGTTTTTCAATCCAGTCAACACAAATGCTCTATATTGATATGTACTTTCGCAGAATTGCCCCGAACAGTAAAAAAAAAAAAGGGCAGCACAAGCTTTTGTTTTTACCAAGGCATTGGGTAGAGCGGGGAAGCGACAGCATATGGATCGTCTCACTCTAATCTCGCTTGTAAAAATGCACTCGCACTTTCTAGTTCTATTTTAGTTCGCCGCTAGTCGATGAATGAATCGGTCCAAGTGACAAAATAAACTCAGCTGGCCCTTTTATAAAGGCCATCACACTTTGCTGAGAAAATAAAAAGTGATGTTGTCAGGTTAATGTGACTGACCATATGTTATGCTCTGGTCTTCATTAATCAGTTGTTGGGAGAGTCCGGCACACTTTAAGCTTTAAAGATAACCTGCCATATTGACATTTAAGTTAATTTTCTAAATGTATGTTCATCTCTGAAGCAGCTAAACACACCACTGTGTTTACATAGCTACTTTCAGACATAGGACATTTCCAACAGTTACAGAAACTTAAAATGAACCTCCTTTATATTAGGGAACTGAGAACAATGGATGCCAGCAGGATTCTGTATTTAGGGTCTTTTAGGCAGTTCCTATCTCCAAGTAGGTACTTACCTTTGCTGAGTCTACAACGGTTGGTCGAACATGTAAATGTGCCAGCACCTACCATTTAAAATAAACAAATGATGTGAACAGTTGGTTGAACCGTAGGTCTTCCACAGGGGGTCCGCGGAGGTACTGCAGAGGGGTCGCAAAATCTTTGGTTGATTAGACATTTTTTGTTGAAGACCCCTGGATTGAACCATTGGCGCTAAAAAAAAAATTAAAAGAAATCTACAACCCTGTCACATTGGCCAACTTTAGTCCACGATTTCTTGAGCCGATATCAACTGATGAATCATTTTAGGGTTCCTATCGGTGGTGCAAATGCTTGTATCGATGTAGTTCTTGACGTAGGTCAGAAAGATTCTGGAAAGGTTTCAGCTGAAAGCTCCTTATGCTGTTAGTATTTTACCTTGTATGTTTGTTGTTTGGTGCTGGACAGATAGCCCATTGATGAGCAATAAAAAATAATAATGAAAAACAGTAAAAATGATGGATGATGAAATCAAAACAATGAGCTGAAAGACCTCAAAACACCCTGAAGAGCTAGATGAATCTTTATGAGCTAATAACTCGGTCAGAGGTGACTAAATGCACTGTTAATTTTAAAAATAATAATAGTAGCTACCGCATATATAAATACATATTTTTTAGTAAAAACAACACATTGAATTCTTTTACAAATAATCATGCTTTAGCGTTGTTCATCTTTGACCCAAGCAGATGTTGTAAGGACGTATTTACCTATTTATTCTGGAGTGATTGGTGCCTAATTCTTCGGTTTATCTAATGAATGCTTAGCTGCTGGTTAATCTCTCAACAAGGGCACTCGCCCAGCGAAGTCAGGTTGCTGCCTCTGCCGTCCTTATTCCCCGGGACGGGCCCCTGCAGATGGGCTGTGCCGCACAGGCTGTCGTTGAATCTCTTGAATCTGTTTCAAATCACATGACGTCTTTGGCGAATGACCGGCTCCTTTACTATTTTGACAGCAATTGTTTATTTTTACACCCGTTTTTGAACCAGAAATGACTCTAAGCACCACATTTAGACGAATCATCATTTTAAAATGTTGATTTCATTCCACTCTAACGTGATCCGCCGCATGGCTACTACTGCCTTTGAGAGGCTGCAAAATGTGTCATAGCTGTTGCTTGTGCTTCCTCTAATGTGTAGTGTGCGTGTGTACTGTTGCTGTTAGAGGTTCGCGAGTCAATGGCGGTGCCTTTTTATTGTGTCACTGCTCTTAATTGTTTGCACGTTCTGTCACGGATAAGCTCCTCGGTCTCAAAGAGCCACTTTCAACCGGTGCTCGTGGACGAAGGTCCGTTCGCAGAACAGTGGTTCGTTCTTTATGCGCAAAGATGCCCCATCTGAAGGAATCTCACACCCACACTTTCAGTCAAAGCGTAATGTACAGCCTGTAGGGGCACAGTTCAAGGTAACAATAGAAACAGAGGCTTCCTTATTTTTGAGCCTCGCATGCTTGGATGATCACGGCAGCAGCAGATGACGCGTGTACTCGAGTTGGCTTCGCGTGCTCATAGTATCCCAGTGAACCAATCGTTTGTCCCAGACTTTTTATCCCATGTGCAAGAATTCCAGTAGGCCAATAGCCAAATCGACACTGCCGCCTTAAATACACAGTAGAGAACGAAAAGAACCATTTTTTTTTTCCAATCCAACACTTTTCTACGGCCATTGTGGTAGGGTTAACCAGACAAAGGGGTCAGTTAGGGTCTCATGTGGCTTAACGTCAGCGGTAGAGGCGTGCTCCGGCCGTACTCGGCATTAGAAGAGTCTTTCATCATCTGCATAGCCCCCCCCCCCCCCCCCCCCCCGAGCCCCCTCCTCAGGACCACCTCGTCAGGCTAGCCCGGGCTTATCTTGTTATCTTGTGGCCTCCCTCATTGTGTGGCTGATGGACTGACTGGCTGCTTTTGAAAATACTGGCTCAGGCAGATCAGATTAGCCAGCACTTTGTGCGCGATGGTTTTATGAAAGACAGCGGAGTGATCATGGTGACGCAACGAAAGTCTGACAGTGACAACACCGGAGGCTTCTTAAACGCACACCTGAACACGGCTAGATATCATCATGCCATGATGCTTTTTTTATCACGAGGGCGATTACAGCATCAGACATTAAAAAGTGAATCGGGAGAGATTCCTGTCGTGATGATCAGACCACTGCAGACTGCAGTGTAGCTAAGATCCCGCTCCCAACCGCACTGCGATCGTCAACGTTGGATAAGCCAGCGTGTATCGAGGCAGATGTTGGTTCTGCCGAGATGGAAGGTGCGACCTCTGATGCATTACCAAGCTATAAATAGCGTCACGGAGGCGAGATCTTCCATCAGGATGTGTTTCAGAGATCAGTTACAAAGCGGTTTCTGTGCAGAGAGCAGACTGTTTGCGTTTCCTCCCTGCGGATTTGGACGCTGGTCGGGCACCGGTTCTGTCTGCACACGCCGATGACGCTGTGCATCTTCATCTTCACACATCTTAAAAACAAAAAAAAACAAAAAGGTTCTTGAGTACTCTTTATTGTGCTATTTTTATTTTTTTTCCTTTTTCAGCCTGTCCAATCCAACTGAAATCCCACCTCACACGCTATAATACCACACTGCACTGCATGAACTCCATCACTACTTGCGCGCGTGACGCATTCGCGGGATTATCCTCCATTAGGGCCGATGACGGGCTAATTTCCCAGATGGGCGCTGCACAACTCGTACCAAATTCTAAACTGCATCTGTTTCGCATCGCCGCTTCGGGCTCGAATGGATAATAAAAGCAGTTGTCAAGCTAATTTCTGGGAAATCCTTTTTTGAAATACCCGTTTTTAATTACACTGAA